>NC_063334.1:50935889-51044094 GCF_021869965.1 Rhincodon typus
TAAAAGCCAGGCGGGAAAACACACCGATGCTTCATCAGAGGCTGCACGGAGGATGTTACCAAGCACGGTAACGAAACGTCTGCGGAACAACAAACCAGCTCGGCGAGCCAACCAACCTCAATATACATTCCTGTGTAGCATCTTAAGTCTACTGGACAACTAACAAATGTCAAGTTCCTCTTGGAAACTGCAAATTATGTTACAGTTAACTGACCAAGCATATGCTATGTTACTGCCATATTGAATAAATTTTATTATTGCATGGCACATGAAAATTGATATTCAGTTGCTGTATGTCAATCTTTATCATATTAACAAAATACCTCATTTACTTATGGCATGAACAGCTGGATGAAAAATGTTTTGTGTATTCATGAGAACACATGTAATGAAGCTTTTATAAAAATGATATTCAGCTTTGGGCCAGGAAACATAGTTACCCTATTCCACATGTTTGGTAGATTGCGTAATTCTGTCTTTATGTATTATGTGCCTTTGAGTATATCTCGATGCTCCTACGCATATTTGTTTACTCTTTTGTATTTCCTTCCCGTTATTAAAATTGAACAAAAATCAGAAATCTTTGTTGCCCCAGAAACATTGCAGATAAACTGACAAAATAAATTAACTCCATCTTCTTTCCGCCTCCCCCTCTCTCCCTATTTATTTCAGAACCCCTTTCCCGTCCCCCATTTCTGATGAAGGGTCTAGGCCCAAAACGTCAGCCTTCCTGCTCCTATGATGCTGCTTGGCCTGCTGTGTTCATCCAGCTCTACACGTTGTTATCTCAAAATAAATTAACTGCCAGCAAATAAGTCTGCAAAGTTATTCTACTGCATTCACAATGTAAAGTCCAAAATCATACTTTCATGCATCAATACTCACGAGGAACAAAGTGATAAAATCTCTGTCATTCCACCGTCCTTTTTTTTTCAGACCCTCATTAAAACTGAATTCATCAACAAAGCTTTTTGTCCCTCATTACTGTATGCTCCTTTGACTCGGTGTCTATTTTCTCTTTATATCTCTATGTGTATATTTTCATAAGTACAGTTTCAATTATGGTAGAGAATAAGGAACTCTATTTCACTTAAATCGATTGCTCCAATGTTTGCAGATACCAATTATATGAAAGGTAAATTTAAAGTATATTTGAAATGTGATATAACATACATATCCAATTTCTGAAACTCGAGGTCCAGCATAGTGAAAGCATTTGTGATCATTTCCATAACTTGCTTGTAAATGGAACTCAAGTCCCTGGATTCTGTTGCCTGCAAATAAAATTTTGAAAAAAGATCATAAGGTGTTCACAGCAGCCATAGACGTTTGGCATAAACATCTTGGATTAAATTTCATATCTGATGAGCTCATGATCTCACTTAGGCTTGAGATGGAATCTTAGGGTGTAGGTGATGCTATCCATTGAATGAAGTACAACATGGTTGATGATTGTCTAACCAAATTCTCAAATGAGAATAATATGGCACAAAGAAAAATTTACACCATACCCTTCAACTTGCAGCATGGTGCGAGGATGGAAATCAGGCAAGTATTATGTAGCACCGTCAAATCAGCTAGTTTCAATTTGGAAGTTGTGTTCTTCTCCAAGGTGATATTTAACATCTGAATGGGTAATTGAGATTTATAAATTACATTGTACAAATTCTTGGCATTATTGGAAAGTTGATAATCTGATAGATGAGCACCAGACTGACTACAAAAGATGGCTTGTGGAGTTTCAAATTTTGTTTTATAAAATCATAGAATTCCTACAGTGCGGAAAGAGACTATTCAGCCCATTGAGTCTGCATAACCCACTGAACAGCATCCCACCCAAACCCCATAACCCTACATCTAGCCTGCACATCCCTGGATACTATGGGGCAATTCAGCATGACTAATCCACCTAACCTGCACATCTTTGAAATGTGGGAGAAATGATCAGCGATGCCTAGATTGGGTTCCTCCAGGGCCACTCAGCTCCTGATCTCATTACAGCCTTGGTTCAAACATGGACAAAACAGCTGAATTCTAGAGGTGATGTGAGGGTGACAGTCCTCGACATCAAGGCTGCATTCGACCGAGTGTGGCATCAAGGAGCCCTAGCAAAACTGGAATCAACGGGTATCAGGGAGCAAACTCTTCGGTGGTTGGAGTCACATAGGAAGATGGTTGCGTTTGTTGGAGGTCAATCATCTAAGCTCCAGGATACCTGTGCAGGAGATCTTCAGGGTGGTGTCCTCGGCCCAACCATTTTCAGCCGCTTCATCTTCCCTCCATCATAAGGTCAGAAGTGGGGATGTTCGCCAATGATTGCACAATGTTCAGCACTATTCGTAACTCCTCAGATGCTGAAGCAGTCCGTGCTCAAATGCAACAAGATGTGGACAATATCCAGGCTTGGGCTGACAAGTGTCAAGTGACATTGGCACCACAAAAATGCCAGGCTATGACCATTATCAATAAGAGACAATCTAACTACCACCCCTTGACATTCAATGGTGTTACCATTACTGAATCCCCCACTATCAACATCCTGGGAGTTATCATTTACCAGAAACTCAACAGTTGCAGCAGTATGTACTATCTACAAGATGTACTGCAGAAATTCACCAAAGATCCTCAGACAACACCTTCCAAACCCACAACCACTTCCATATAGAAAGGACAAGGATAGCAGACATATGGGAACACCGCCACCTTCATGTTCCCCTCCAAGTCACTCACCATCTTGAGTTGGAAATATATCGCTGTTCCTTCATTGTCGCTGGGTCAAAATCCTGGAACTCACTCCCTAATGGCATTGTGGGTCAACCTACAGCTGGTAGACTGCAGCAGTTCAAGGAGGCAGCTCACCACCACCTTCTCAAGGGCAACTAGGGATGGTCAAGAAATGCTGGCCAGCCAGTGACACTCACATCACACAAATGAATAGAAAAAAAAAATTGGGGCCCCCCAAGGAAATGCGTACAGACACAGGGAGAAAGTACAAACTTCAGGTTTTCTGTTCTTTAGAACAAATAGGGATTTTCATGCACTTTTAATCATCTATATGTTTTAAGAGCCAATAATTTTCCTATCCACTTCTTACACTTCTTTCAGGAATGATCAAGCAGTTTTAAAATAATCTGTAGAACTCATTCTCCAGCTAAATTAGCCAAGACTAAGAATTAACTTTAGGGCTGTCAAGTCGTGAAATATTATTGAGCACTTTGCATAGTTTTAAATTATACTGATTAGGCACAATACTAACTTCCCAGCGTAGGCAGGTTGAGAAAGATGAAAACTCCTGAGACTTTGCCACAGGGGCAAAAATTTGGACTTTTGTTTTTACCAAAACGACTATTTTTTACTTAGTATCTCTGCAAGCGCAAGTTGGAAAGGGTAGCTATGACAACAAATTCATAAAGTACATTAGGGAAAGTTTCCTAGAGCAATATGTCATGAAGCGAACCAAGGAGCATGTTGTTTTAGATACGGTAATGGGTAACCAAGGAGGTGTAATAAATGACCTCAGCAGAAGATCCCCTAGGAAGGAGTGATTGTAACATACTAAAATTTAATATTCAGTTTGAGAGTGAGAACAGTAGCAATTGAAATGAGGTCAGCCAGGCGGACCTTATAGAATATGAGTTCCCTGATTGGGGCAATTAAACTGGTCCAATCGGGCAGCCCTCGCTGACAGATAAAAAGAAGAGTGTCAGACATTCTGACACTTTGAGAGCAGGCTCTGAGGGAGCTAGACCAGTGTCAAAGACTTTCCACATGTAAATTAAGGTGACTTGGTGACGCAATACCAAAGTCTGTGGAGTTATTTCAATAACCTTGTGTCAGAAACAACCATGTCTAACTTAAATAAAAGGAATTACAGTGACATGAGGACAGAGTTAGCTAAAGTGGACTGTGCAGTTAGGTGACCAGGAATGACATTAAGCAGGCAAAGGCAGAAATTTAAGGAGGTAATCCTTGACTGACCATAAAATAATATACATCCCAGTTATGAGTAAAGTTTCTAAGAGAGGGATAAACCAACCATGGAGAACCAAGCAAGTCAAGGAGAGTATAAAGTTGAAAGAAAAAGCATATAAGGAAGCAAAATTCAGTGATCGCACTGAAGACTGGGATACATTCAGAATCCAGCGAAGGAGGACTAAAAAGATAACAAAGAGGGAGAAGATAAGCTAGACAGACAAACTAGCATGGAATATAAAATATTGACAATAAAAGCTTCTTCAAATATATGAAAAGGAAGAGAGAGGTCAAAATGAACATAGATACCGTAGAAAATAAATGTGGGGATATAGGTACAGGGAACAAGGAAGTGGTGAAGGTTTTAAATGGGTATTTTGCATCAGCCTCTATGGTGAAAGATACCTTGAACATTCCACTAACTGTAAAAGAACATCAGAGAGGAATTAAGTTCCATTACCACCAACAGAGAACTAGTATTAGACAAACTAATGGACCTAAGGGCAGATAAGTCCCCTGACCTTAATGGCTTGTATCCTAGGATTCTAAAAGAGGTAGACACTAAAATAGTGGAAGCATTAGTTGCAATTTTCCAAAAATCCATGCATACTGGAGATTTGGAAATCTGCCAATGTGACACCCCTATTCAAGAAAGTAGGGATGCAAAAAGCAGGTAACTATGGACCAATTAGCCTAACATCTATTGCTGAAAAAATGTTGGAATCAATTATTAAGAAACTAATAGAAGCACATTTGGAAAGCCATATTCGAAATCAAGCTGAGTGAGCACAGCTTCATGAAATGGCAATTGTGTCTGACTAATATATTAGAATTTTTCAAGGAAGTCACAACCAGAGTGGAAAGAGGGGAACCAGTAGATATATTGTATTTGGACTTATAGGAGGCATTTGACAAGGCACCTCACAAAAGATTATGTTATAAGATAAGAGCCCACAGTATGGAGGTAATATATTGGTATAGATAGAGAATTGGCTAATGGGTAGGAAACAGCAAATGGCAATAAAGGGTTCTTTTTCAGGTTGGTAGCCTTTAACCTGTGGACTTTCAGAGGGATTAGTGCTGGACCACAACTGATTCTAATTCACATTAATGAAGGAGGAAGGAAGCAAATGTATTGTAGCCAAATTTGCAGATGACAGAAAAATAGGTGGAAAGACAATTAGTGAGAGGTATACAAACAGTTTACAGAGAGATATTGACAGGTTAAGTAAGTGTAAGTAGGGGAAAATGTTGCCAAATGGAGTGTAATGTGGGAAAATGTAAAGTTGTTCATTCTGGAAGGGAGAACAAAAGAACAGAATGTTATTTTAACATAAAAATGCAGAAAGCTGCAACACGGGGACTTGGGAGAATTAGCGCATGAAAGCGAGAATGCCAGCACATAGGTGCAGCAGGACATCAGGAAATCTAATGCAACGTTGGCCCTTATTTCAAGGGTGTTAGAGTATAAGAGTAGGGAAGTTTTATTGCAACTGTACAAGGGGCTGGTAAGACCACATCTGGGGTATTGAAAGAAGTTTTGGTCCCCTTATTTAGGAGAAGATACTTTATATCTTAAGAAAAGGTTCCCTAGGATGATCACAGGTATGGAGGGGTTCTCTTATAAGCACAGGTTAAACAACTTGGAGATCTATTCCCTGGAGTTTAGAAGAATGAGAGGTGATCTCATTTGAGACATATAGGATTCTTAAGGGGCTTGACTCAGTAAATGCTGAGAGGATGTTTTCCTTCGTGGAACAGCCTAGGACCAGAAGGCACAGTCTCAGAATAAAAGGGTGCCAATTTAAGACAGAGTTGAGGAGGAATTTCTTCTCTCAGATGGTTGAGAGCCTTTGGAACTCCTTGCCACAGAGAGCTATGGGAATTATGTACATTTAATGCTGAAATAGATGATTCTTGATGAGTAGAGGAACCAAGGGTTACGGGGAAAATACAAGAAAGTGGACATGAAGAATGTTGGATTAGCCACAATCCTAATGAATGGCAGAGCAGCTTGAGGGGCCAAATGGCCTATTCCTTTCCCTTTTCTTATGGTCTTATGGCCTACTTCTGTTCCTGTGTTTCGCTGTTAATCTCCAACCTTAAAAATATATTCCTGAAACAAAAGGTGATATTCTAAAACAGATGAATTATGCAATCATATATCCACAACAAGAGCCAAGTCTTCAAATAATTATTTTTACATGATAATTACTGATCTACATATCCCACAGGGGTTTACTACACACCTCAAGACGTGCAGTAGTTAAACATGTCAGTAACTGTAGTCATGCTGAGTTTCCAATCTGCAGGCATTTTGTTTTTCACCTTTAACTAGATCTACCCTAATTTCCCCACAGTTTTAGACACCTACAGTCCTAGGTAAGTTGAAATTCCCTATTATGAATCAAATTCATTCCAAGCTGGTGAGATGAGATAAATCTGTTGTCTGTTAGCTTTCAGGTTCCTTTTTTATATGTATGGACTAAGTGAAAAGCTAGAAGATATGGAACTGTTTGAACACTTTCTGGATTGAAAAGAGCTTTTATCAAGTGATTTCATGGAAAATGAGGTCAACAATATAATGTGTGCTCTGACGTTTATAGAAAGTCAATGACTTTGGAGAAAAGTCAAGCAAAGTTTTTAGGAAGATAAGAGATGGGCCCCCAGTTACAGAAATCTGACTATGAGAAGGCTGTGGGTATCTTTGTGTTGATGTTTGCATAGTAACCCTTTCTGGACTTGAGTTCTATTTTCACAGACCTTGGTGGTCACAAGGAAGAAAACTGCAAAAGCTTCAAATCTCTGTCACTGTCTCAGGAGAACTTTCATAATAAAAGTTCCAAATACCTGCATTTCTGACTACCTTATAAACCCTGAAATGCTGAATGCTGACTTCTTTCCAAAGTCTCAGATTCAGCTTGGTTTCATTCCAAACTGCAGATTTTCCATTGGCCTATTGCTGTTTGTAATCTAGTTTCATTAAAGAAATAAAAAACACTGCACCTGAAGATTCAAAAAATTCTAACCTTTGCTTTCAGAATCTTGGTAAATGGGGAAAATTTTCCTTAAACTGTTTTGTTGAAAACATGACCTCTGAAGAGTCTGCTTTCTTTTGCAATGCACGAGTATGTCTGCTTTGGGAAAAAGATCTAATTCCAAATTATAAATTAAATGTTAACCAATGCTAGCCACTTGTTTTTAAGAGCAAGTTCATTAAAGAAGTCTGGTAAAAGTCTCATTTATTCTGGATTGTGGAACAAAAGTGAATCAATTGGCCATTTTGATTATTGGATCTAAACATTTTGACTAATTACCACACCTCACTTGTGATAGTGTACTGGAAATCGAGCCCTGCTATTCCCAGAATTGTCACAAAGTGTAAAGATTCTAAAAAGTACAGAAAGATTCCCTAATTTGCCTGTCTTTTAGACCCAAGTTGACAGAAAGCATGGACCAAGTTTCTGTACTTAAAAAAATGACTATTTAATGCAAGTAAGTATACTCTAGCTACAGGTAAAGAATTATGAACTGTCAGCATATAACCCTATTAAATAAAACTCAAATCCCCTTATAAACTCTCTCTTTCACACACACTCACACTAAAAGAAAATATGTTATGGATGGAGGGAAATCTGGCAATGTAGTTCAGTGGTGTCTGTTCACAGGATCTGCTGAAACATTTCTTGTGCTGGTTAGAATGCTGCTTCTTAGTCTTCTTCTCCAGATGCTTCTTCTGGCTTGGAATCTGCAAAGGGTAGTTTGTTCACTTATAAAAGGTGTCTCACTTATGAATTAAAAGTGACAGCTTACGGCAACTGCTGTAGGGGAAATAAACTGTTTTCTTCAGGTTTAAAGTGGCTTTTATTGCAGAGAACAGAGAGAGCTCCTGAGCTGGTAGAGATCTGATGACCTCTCCATACGTTGTTCACAGCCCCAGCTGTTCAGCTACCTGGGAGCCAATCACATGGTTGTTGGCAAGCAGAAGGCCTTTGTTATTGATAAGTAGTCACTAGTCCACAGCTGCCTGTACCTAGCAATACACCATTTGTACAGAACTCCTCGACTCCAGTGCATCTGCAACTACACTTTAACTACTGGTCAAACAAATTATGTAAATGGTACTTACAAAACATGCTTTCAAAATATGCACAATCTTTGGTTTTTAAACAGTATTTTTTTCTCATTTTGGTTCACAACAAAAATGCAGAAAAATAAAAAGTTATGGACTTTACTTAATAGTGAGAATGGTGGAGCTTGATTACCAGCGCATTCCTCCCATCACTACTGTAACAGTCCTATGTGAAATGATGTTGAGCAATCTGAATTAATTCCTAATATGCACAAGCTCAGAGTTCAGTTGACTTTAATATGCAGTCACAAGAATTAAAATTGGATAAATGTCACACAAATGCACTATAGCGTACTCATCTGAGGTTAGAATTGAGGGACATGTTGTGAGATAAGAGTACTTTGTTCTGTGACCAAGTGGAGGTATGTACGTCAAAAGTGGAACGAGCATTAACACCTTTCAATTCCACACTTTCGTGAGCAAAGCATTCACAAAGCAAAGCCACAAGTTAAATTTATAAAGATCATCAATATCCACAGTAAAAGCTAATAAGTTACACATCTAAGAAATATTGTTGAATGTGATTTACTTACTGGCACAGGTGGTGGTGAGTCTGCTCGTGCAGGAAATGGACAGACTGCCAACTCATATTTTACCTTGGGGATCCTTGTAGGTGAAAACCTTCGTAACAATAATTTTTTATAATTAAATGAATTGCACAGATAAAACGACCATTTTCTGCTTAAATGATTTGCTAACAAAATGATTATATTGAAATATTTCCAATCCCATTGTTTATAAGTAAAGCACCAAAGTAGTAAAACTATAGTACAAGAAGGGGAACAGGTCAGAGGCTAGAAATTCTGTGGAAAGTAACTTACCTCCTGATTCCCAAAGCCTGCCCACAATGTAAGTTAGGAGTGATGATGGAATTTTCTTCATTTGTCTCGATGGGTGCAGCTACAACACTCAAGAAGCTTGACCCCATCAAGGACAAAAAAGGCCTGCCTAGTTGGTACCTCGTCTAACACTTTTATCATCCTCTGTCTCTATCACTGTTGCACATTGGCAACAGTCAGTACCATCTACAGAACACTTTACAGCAATTCATGAAGACTCCTCTGACAGCATCTTTCATAAGCAGAACCTTTATTACTTATAAGGAAAAGGACAGTGGACGTATAGGGACTCCTCCACCTGTAAGTTCCCCTTGAAGTCACACGCCATTAACCTTTGGGACTATATCACTGTTTCTACACTGTTTTTGGATTAAAGACCATGATCTCCCTTCATAACAGAATAGTGGATATGTCTACGCCATATGAATCACTGTGGGTCAGTCGGGGGCATCCACATTGTAAGTCACGGACAGCCGCCAATATCAGTCCAGGGTTCGGCATGTCATTTAGACACGGAGGGCAGTCAGCAACAGAATCTTCCCTTCATAAGCAGTGAGTAGCCAAATGTTAGCCACCCCACCAGCATATTCTGAAGGACAATTAGGAATGGGTAAATACTGACCAAGCCAGAGACACTCACATTTCAAGAAATAATAAAAATGAAACTTTGAAGCACTTAGCCTCAGGTTCCCATTCCAACAACTATCACATAGATAATAAAAACCAAGAATTCCTGACTTGGGAACTTCGCAATTCAACTTTGCCACATATTCCTGTGGATTGCCATTTTGGACATCTGACACCAACATCTCAAGGTATGTTCCATAGGCAGTGACTGCATGTACCTCAAATCTACAGACACAGACATCTGATGCATGCCAATCATTTCAGCACATCTCCAATCAACTTACAGTACTCTTCCACACTGAAATGCTGTACTTTGTAGTCCACTGGTAACTATAAATGGAATGCTGCAAGGACACTTTCTGCACAGACAGCTCATAGGTTGGATCAGGCTGCTTCTCAGGGATGCTCGTGTACTTTCTTAACAGTCACTTGCTTAGTGCCTACCTGGATGCTCAACATTTCAGTCTTACCTTGCCTTTATATGCTTTTTTCTCTCAGCCAGAGTTAACAGGCACACAGTCTTGACTTGTTTTTTAGTGCAGACACAAAGCCAAGAAACTTATGATGATTGTCAGCAATCATCAAGAGAGTGGACATGTTGCTGCATGGCACCATGCTATGACGATCTCACATCTGCACCATGTGCTAGCAGCATATGCCACAAATGCATTGCACGTTCTTAAGCAAATGACTACATCTCCAAGTCTAAGTTAAGTAATCCTCACAGAGACACAGTTTAGTTAGGGCTTATCTGCATTGTAAGTCAAGGACAGCCTCCAATATCAGCCCAGGGACAGCATGGTCATTTAGAGACTTGAGCAGTTAGGGACTGAGGCCTCCCCTCATAAGCAGTGAGTAGACAAATGCAGACCATGTCACTATTCACCTTGGCTGTTTCTGCCACATAGTGGGCAGTTTTCCTCTGGAATAAGGGAAAGTGAGAAATCAAGCGAAATAGAAGTGGCTGGTATAGTTAGAGTCATAGAATCCCTACAGTGTGGAAGCAGGCCATTTGCCCCATCAATTCCACACTGACCCTCTGAAGAACATTCCATCCAGACCCACCTCTACCTTATGTCTGCATTTCCCACCCTAGACACCATGGGCAATTTAGCACAGCCAATCCACCTGACCTGCACATCTTTGGACTGTGGGAGGAAACCGGACTGGAGGACCTGGAGAAAACCCACACAGACACAAGGAGACTACGCAAACTCCACACAGACAGTTGCCCAAGGCTGGAATTGAACTCGGGTCCCTGGCGCTGTGAGGCAGCAGCGCTAACCACTGAGCCATCGTGCCGTTATTAGTGCTGGTGCAGTTGGGGAAAGATGGTGACGTGTGCCACATGAGTAAGCAGGGGAGAGGTCATGCAGAGTTAGTGACGTGGCGGGTAATTGGTTGGGTAATAGTGAATGAGAGAAGATGTTGAATGCGATAGTGAGAGTGGTACAGCATGAGCCTTGGTGGAAGATGGAGTCAGTATGAGGTTTCAGAGGAAAGATTGGGGAGACTGAAGCAAGTTATTGACCTTCTTCCTACATTGTTAGGTGTCTCTCCAGGTGGCTGAGACCACGCTGGCCTGGGAGGCAACCTCTGTCCAGGATAATAGGGTTTGGTGTCATGGCCTCCTCTGTCAGTCCAGTGGGAACAGAACTTCCTTCCTCTGTACCATCCCATCCATCAGGCTCTCCAGGACCATGTCCACAAAGCAGGGCATCAATTTTCTTTTATCTGCCATTTTCAGGCATTTAGGTGTTCAGGTGTCATAGTATCCTTACAGAGGGCAAATGCTACGAACTGTGTAGTACAGTTCCAGACTGACAGCACTTGACTGGGTATACAACAGCCTTTTAAAGATGGTGTTCATACCAGGGATTCCAGGATATCCTAGAGTATTGCTGGCTACAGTGGGTGGGAGAATCAGGTTAGCATCAGACAAGAGCGGTACCATAAATATATGTGTAGGTAGTTAATGAGTCGGGTTTGGGACAATAACTTGAGAAAGTTTGGTAGGCCTCACAGAAAGAACCTCCCCATGAAACTCAATGAAAATAATATTGCGAAAATTTAGTGGAATTCAAGTCTACTGTTCCTAATTTTTATGAGTGCAGTTCAATGTAAGACCTGTGACCGAGCTAAAGTGAACAATTTCCTGCTTTTGCTACTTGTCACGGAATGTTAAATAAATATATGAAAATTTACAGTTTCACCAAGTAACAAATAGATTTGTCCAGAATCTACTGAGAAGTGGATTTCATAGTTGAATCACCACTCCTCAAGTAATGAAAGGTGTCATCAACAGTGCTATCTTGTTTAGCAATATGCATTTGCAATTCAATTTGTATTCAGCTAGGGCCACTCAACTCCTGACTCATACAGCCATAGTACAAATGTAAACGAAAAAGCTGAATGCC
This sequence comes from Rhincodon typus, assembly GCF_021869965.1. Classification (NCBI taxonomy): domain Eukaryota; kingdom Metazoa; phylum Chordata; class Chondrichthyes; order Orectolobiformes; family Rhincodontidae; genus Rhincodon; species Rhincodon typus. The sequence continues at coordinate 50,947,877 of NC_063334.1, forward strand.
AGACATGAGGTGAGAGTCTCTGTTCTTGACATCAAGGTTGCATTGAGGAGCCTTAGCAAAACTGGAGTCAATGCAAATTGGGGTAAAAATCTCTACTCGTTGGAGTCATACATGTCATAAAGGAAAGATAGTTACGATGTTGGAGTTCGGTCATCTCAGCTCTAGGACTTTACTGTAAGAATTCCTTAGGGTAATATAGTAGGCACAACCATCTTCAGCTGCTTATTTAATGACTTTCTCACCATTATAATGTCAGCAGTGGGGATGTTTGCCGATGGTTGCACAATGTTCAGCACCAATTGTGACACCTCAGTTACTGAAGCAGTCCATGTCCAAATGTAGTAAGACTTGGACAATATCCAGGTTTGGGCTACAAGTAACACTCACACTTACAAATGCCAGGCATTAACCATTTCCAACAAAGAAAGAATCTAACCGTTGCCCATTGACATTCAATGGTATTACCATCACTGAATCAACAATTAATCAACATCCTTCGGGATTACTGTTGACCATGAACTGAGCTGGACTAGCCATATAATTACTGCGGTCATAATAGGAGTTGAGAGCCTAGGAATCCTGTACTGAGTAAATCACCTCCCCACTCCCCAAAGCCTAGCCACCATTTTCAAAGTACAAGACAGGAGTACAAAGAACATCACAGCAAAGGAACAGGCCCTTTGGCCCTGCAAGTCTGCGCTGACACATTTTGCCCTTCCATACTGACACTATTTTCACTTACAGATCTATATCTTTCTATTCCCTTCTTGTTCATGTATTCGTCCAGGTGGTAATTGAATGTTGCTATTATGGCTGCTTCAACCACCTCCTCTGGCAGCACATTCCAGGCAGTGTGAAAAATTTGCCTCACACATCTCTTTTAAACTTACCCCCACACCCCAACCCCCTCCTCTAACATCTTGAATCTGTGTCCCCTACTAATTGACTGTTCTAGCCTGGGAAAAAGCCTCTTACCTTCCACTCTATCCGTGCCATTCACAATCATATAAACTTCTATCAGGTTGCCCCTCAACCTCCTGTGGTCCAGTGAAAACAAACACAGTCTTTCCAACCTTCCTTCATAGCTAAATCCCCCAAAACAGGCAACATCCTGGTAATTTTTTTCTGTACCCTCTCCAAAGCATCCACATCCTCTGGTAGTGTGGTGACCAGAGCTGTATGCCATATTCCAAGTGTGGTCTAATTAAAGTTCTAGAAAGCTGCAACATAACTTGCCTATCCTTATACTCAATGCGCCTTCCAATGAAGGCAAGCATGCCATAGACCTTTTTTTCTTGCCTGTGACTTCACCTTTTGTGCCAACCTCCCATGAGGGACCTTGTCAAAGGCTTTACTGAAGTCCATGTAGACATCAATTACTTTTTCCACAAACATCTTTGTCATCTCCTCAAAAAACTTGATCAGTTTAGTGAGGCACGACATCCACTACACAAAACCATGCTGTCTATCGCTAATAAGTCTATATGCTTTTAAATGCGGATCGATCTTGTCACCAAGAATCTTTTTCAATAATTTCCCTACCATCTACATGAAGATCACAGGTCTGTAATTTCCTGGATCATCCCTGTCCGCCTTCTTAAACAATGGGACAGCATTGGATATTCTCCAGGCCTGTGAGACCTCACTTGTGGCTAAAGAGGATACAAAGATGTCTGTCAATACTTCACCAATTTGTTCCCTTGCATCCCTCAATATTCTGGGATAGATCGCATCAGGATCCAGGGACTTATCTACCTTAGTACTTTTTCAGATGCAAGACACTTCTTCCTGTTTAATAGCAACTTGGCTTAGAAATTCAATACTCCCTTCTATGAGGTCATCCTCCACCAATTCTTTCTCTTTGGTGAATACCCTTACAAAGTATTCTTCTGGCTCCACACATAGATTCCCTACATTGTCCTCGAGTGGGCCAACCCTTTCCTTGTCTACCCTCTTGCTTTTTATATATGTATAAAAAGCCTTGAGGTTCTCCTTAATCCAATTTGTTAATGACTTTCCATGACCCCTTTCAGGCCTTCTAATTCCTTGTTTAAGTTCTTTCCTACACTTCTTATATGCTTAAAGGGCACCATCAGTTCCCATCCTCCTAGACCTTACATATGCTTCCTTTTTCTTTTTGACCAAGGTCATAACATCTCTGGTCATCCAAAGTTCTCATAACTTGCTGCACCTATCCTTCTTTCTCGTGGGAACAGGCTGCTCCTGAACTCTTAACTGCTGTTTTAAATACTCCCACATGTCCGATGTGGATTTACCTTCAAACTGCTGCCGCCAATCAAAATTCTCCAGTTCCTGCCTAATATTGGTGTGGTTCTCCTCCCCCCAGTTTAACACTTTCACCCAAGGACTGCTGCTATCCCTATCCATGAGTATCTTAAAACTCACTGTATTATGGTCACTACGCCTGAAATGCTCCCCCATTGAAACTTCACTCACCTGGCCGGGCTCATTTCCCAAAACCAGATCCAATATAACCCCTTCCCTGGTTGGACTGTTTATATACTCTGTCAAGAAACCCACCTAAATGGCCCTTACAAATTCTGCCCCATTAAAGCCCCTCGCATAAAGTGAGTCCCAGTCAATATAGAGGAAAATTAAAATCACTCACCACAACAGCCCTGCTGTTTTTACATCTTACCAAAATCTATGTACATATTCCCTCCTCTATCTCCTGCTGGCTGTTGCGAGGCCTGTAGTATATACCCCCAGCATTGTGATTCCACCTTTCCTATTCCTCAGTTCTACCCATACTGCCTTGCTGCACGAGTCCTCAGATGTATCCTCCCACAGTACAGCTGTGAGATACTCCTTTCCCAGTAATGTAACTCCCCCAACCCTTTTAGCTCCCTTTCTATCACACCTGAAACATCTAAATTCTGGGTTATTCATCTGCCAGTCCAGTCCCTCTTTCAGCAAAGTCTCCGTAATCGCAATAATATCATAATTCCAAGTACTACCCAATGCTCTAAGTTCATCTAACTTGTGTATTATACTTCTCGTATTGAAACACATGCATTTCAGACCACCTGCCCTGCTCTTTTCAGCAGCGTTCCCTGCCTGTTCTTGGTAATGTTTGCCTTGGATTCTACCTCTCCCTCAATTTCTATATCTACTGCCCTACTCCTCTGGTTCCCATCCCTTTGCCACACTAGTTTAAACCCTCACCAACCACTCTACCAAGTAGTCCCCAAGGACATCAGTCCTCATCCTGTCCAGTTTGTCCAGGTCCCACCTGACCCAAAACTAGTCCCAATGCCCCATGAATCTGAAACCCTCCCTCTCATACCATCTTTTCATCCGCATGTTCATCAAATATATCCTGTAGTTTTTACACTGACTAGCTCGTAGCACTGATAGTAATCCTGAGATAACTACCTTTGAGGTCCTACATTTCAACTTTCTTTCTAGCTCTCTATATTCTGCTTTTAGGACCCCATCCCTTTTTAAACCTATGTCGCTAGTATCAACATAACCACAGGCTGTTTGCCCACCCCCTCCAGAATGTCCTGCAACTGCTCTGAGACATCCAGGACCCTAGCACCAGGGAGGCAACACATCATCCTGAACTTCTGTTTGTAGCCACAGAAACACATATCTATTCCCCTTATGATTGAATCCACTACAACTACAGCATTTATATGCCTATTTCTCCCTCCATCAACAGCAGAGCCAACAATGATGCCATGAATTTGGCTGTTGCTGTTATATTCTGAGAGGCCATTCCCCTCAACACTATCCAAAACAGTATATCTGTTTTGCAGGGGAATAGACACAGGAGATTCCTGTACTACCTGCTTAGCCCTCCTGCTCTGCCTGATGGTCACCCATTCTCTTCTTACCTGTGCAGTCTAAGTCTGAGGTGTGACCACCTCTCCATATATGTTATCCATGATACTCTCTGCCTCACGAATGTGCCATAGTGTCCCGAGACGCCACGCCAACTGCACAACTCGGGCTTCCAGGAGCTGCAGCTGGAGACACTTCTTACACACATGCAGGTCCCGTGCACTGGAAATGTGTCCGGCTTCCCATATCAATCAAGAGGAGCAAACAATGATTTGGAACTCTGCTGTCATGACTTACCTCTTTAGCTTAATTAATCCTTCCAACGTCAAATACTTTTAAAATTCAATTGAAGCTGCTGATGCTCTCTGCTCCAATAACAATTTCTCAAAACTTATCTGTTACTCACCAACAATAGTTTCCAAAAGCTGTTTAGGCTCGCACTCCTTTTCCTGCTGCCACATCAATAAAATTAAACACTAATTTGGGTGGCACAGTGCTTAGCACTGCTGCGCAACAGCTCCAGGGACCCAGGTTCAATTCCAGCCTTGGGTGACTGTGTGGAGTTTGCATTCGGGATTGCCTCATGTCTGCCAGGACATGATGAGAGGGAAGTCAGCAATGAGAGTTCCAGCAGATAAAAGAGCACAAATAGTGATCAGGGAGCGAGCAGAGAGGCCAGGACATCACAAGAGGGAGGTCAGCAGCAAGAGTTCCAGCGGGTAAAGGAGTATGAAGGATGACTGGGAGCGAATGGAGAGGCATACCTAAACAGCTTCCAGTGACAGGGATCATGAGATCCCAGAGTGATGTCACAGCCAAGCCAGTAAGTGATTGGCTGTTTGAGTGGTAAATATACGTCTTTAATATTCTTTTTCTAATCAAATAACCCGTTGAAATGACTATGCTTACTAGTTGGTTGTTAGTGTGTGTCAGTGAGAGTTAAATTCAGTTTTTTTTTGGTGGGTAATTTTTGGGTTAATTAAAGGGATGGCAGGCCAGCTCCTTCAAGTGGTATGCTCTATCTGTAACATGTGGGAGTTCTTGGATGCTGATTGCATCAATTAGTAATGTGTGTGCAGGAAATACCAACAGTACCTCCAACTCGAGCGCCAGCTTATGGGGCTTGAGCAAGGTCTAAAGGCATTGAGGAGCATCTAGGAGAATGAGACTTATTTGGATAGTACGTACAAAGCAGTGATCACCTCAAAGTGTAAAATGGTGCAGGGGAACAGGGAATGGTTAACTGTTGCAAGCGACGCAGGTAGGGCAGAAGTCCCTAAAGCCATCCCAACCCCCAACCGGTACTCTGTGCTGAGTTCTGGTGATGGCGATAATGTCTCAGGGACTTGCAGCCAAAGTAAAACGTGCTGCACTGTGGGACGCTCAGCTGCACAGAGTGGGGGGAGAGAAATGTGGTTAGGACTGCAGCGGTGAGAGACCCAATTGTTAGGGGAACAGAGAGGTGCTTCGGCAGCCGCTCTAGTGACAACAGGATGGTGTGGCGCCTCCCTGGTGCAAGGATCCTGCAGGCTACTGAGTGGCTGCAGGGCATTTTGGTTGGGGGGGGGATGGGAACCAGCCAGTGGTTGTGGTACATGTTGGTACCAATGACATAGGTAAGAAGAGGGATGAGGTCCTGAAGGCTGAATTTAGAGAGTTAGAAGCTAGATTGAAAGCCAGTAAATCAAAAGGTAGTAATCTCCGAATTACTACCTGTGCCAAGTGTAAATAAGGCTAGGATTTGGCAGATTAGGCAGTTGAATACGTGGCTGCGGGAGTGGTGTAGGAAGGAAGGCTTTAGATTTCTGAATAATTGAGACCGTTTCTGGGGAAGGTGGGACCTATTCTATTAGTCTCCACCTAGCCCCAGACTATTGGTCTCCACCCAAACAGTGGCAGGACCAATATTCTTACGGGTGGTTTTGCTAGCACTGTTGGGTGGACTTTAAACTAGTTTGGCAGGGGGTTGGGAACCTAAGGGGAGGCTCAGAGTGGGTGAGGGCTTAAGGAAAAAGAGAACCAAAAAAGTAAATAAAAAGCTGAGCAATGTAGCACTAAGATGAGTGGAAACTATGTCGTGACAGAAAAGGAGTGAATGTTTAAAAACAAAGGTTCTTCCGGTTGAGGTGTTAAGATTCAAAAAGAAGGTTTTAAAAAAAAAACTAGTATAAGGTCACTTTACCTGAATACTCATGGCATTCGAAACAAGGTAAGTGAACTGATGGCACAAACCATCGAAAATGGGTATGATCTAGTGACCATTACAGAGACATGGTTGCAAGGTGATCAATACGGGGAGTTAAATATCCAGGGGTATCAGATTATTCAGAAGGACAGACAGGAAGGACAGGAAAGTGGTGTTGCTCTGATATTTAAGAATGACATCAGGGCAGTAGTGAGAAATGATGTAGGTCCTATGGAGAAAATGGTTGAGTCAATGTGGGTGGAATTTAGAAATAGTAAGTGGAAAAGGTCATTGATAGATATATTCTGTAGGCCACCAAATAATAACATCACGGTGAGGCTGACAACAAACAAAGAAATAACTGATGTATGTAAAAATGGTACAGCAATTATCATGGGGAGTTTTAATCAATATATTGATTGGTCAAACCAAGTCAGCAGCCTTGAGGAGCATTTTCTAGAATGTATCTGTGACAGTTTCCTTGAATAATATGTAATGGAACCTATGAGGGAACAAGCTATCCTAGGTCTTGTCCTGTGTAATGAGACAGGAATTATTAATGATCTCATAGTTAGGGATTCTCTCAGTGAGAACAATCATGATATGCTTGAATTTAAATTACAGACAGAGGGTGAGAAGGTTAAATCCAGTGACTGTGTTTTGTTCTTAAACAAAGCAGACTACAATGGGATGAGGGTGGAGTTAGTTAAAATAGACTGGGAGTAAAGACTATATGGTGGGACAACTGATGAACAGTGGAGGACTTTCAAAGTGATTTTTCACAGTGCTCAGCAGAAGTATATACTACTGAAAAGGATTGTAGGAAAAGGGATAATCAACCATTGATAATTAAGGATATAAAGGAAGGTATCGTATTGAAAGCTAATGCATTCAAAGTGGCAAAGATTAGTGGGAAGCTAGAAGATCGGGAAATCTTTAAAGGTCAACAGAAAGCCACAAGAAAAACTATAAAGAAGGTAGGTCAGATTATGAGAGTAAATGAGCTCAGAATATAAAATCAGATAGCAAAAGTTTCTACAAATATATTTAACAAAAAAAAGAGTGACTAAGATAAACATTGATCCTTTAGAAGATGAGGAGGGGACTTAACAGTGGGAAATGAGAAAATGGCCAAGATGTTGAACAGGTATTTTGTGTCAGTCTTTATCACGGAAGATACAAATAACGTATAATAATCAATGACAAGGAGGCTATGGCAGGTGAGGACCTAGAAATGACCATTATCACAAGAGGTAGTATTGGGCAAGTTAATGGGGCTAAAGGTAGACAAAAACTGACAGAACTGCAGTGTTTTAAATCAGAAACAAAAGCAGAAATTGCTGGAAAAGCTCAGCAGGTCTGGCAGCATCTGTGGAGAGAAATCAGAGTTAACATTTCGGGTCGGATGACCCTTCCTTAGAACTGGGTTAAGTTCTGGATCTGGAACGAGTTCTCAGGAAGGGTCACCCGACCCGAAATGTTAACTCTGATTTCTCTCCACTGATGCTGCCAGACCTGCTGAGCTTTTCCAGCAATTTCTGCTTTTATTGCTAAAGGTAGGCAAATCATCTGGCCCTGATGGAATGCACACCAGGGTCCTAAAGGAGATGTTGGGAGAAATAGCAAATGTGTTCACGATAATTTACCAAAATTAGCTGGACTCTGGGGCGGTTCCAGCAGATTAGAAAACAGCAAATGTGATGCCACTGTTTAAAAATGGAGGTAGACAAAAGGCGGGTAACTATAGCACCATTAGCTTAAAACTTCTGTAGTGAGGAAAATGCTTGAATCTATCATTAGGGAAAAAAATAGTGAGACATCTGGATAGAAACAAGCAGACACAGCATGAATTCATGAAAGGCAGTTCGTGTTAAACTAATTTACTGGAATTCTTTGAGGACATTATGAGCGTGGTGGACAACAGGGAACCAGTGGATGTGATGTATTTGGATTTCCAGAAGGCATTTGACAAAGTGCCACACAAAAGGCTGCTGCATAAGATAAAGATGCACAGTGTTACAGGTAATGTATTAGCATGAATAAAGGATTGATTAACTACCAGAAACCAAAAAGTAGGGATTAATGGGTGCTTTTCTTGATGGAGATCTGTGACTAGTAGTGTGCCTCAGGGATCAGTGTTGGGTCCTCAATTGGTTACAATTTACTTCGATGATTTGGAGTTGGAGACCAAGTGTACTGTGTCAAAATTCATACATGACATTAAGATGAATGGTAGAGCAAAGTGTGCAGAGGACACTGAAAGTCTGCAGAGGGATATAGATAGGTTAAGTGAATGGGCAAAGTTTGGCAGATGGAGTACAATGTTGGTAAATGTGAGGTCATCCATTTTGGTATGAATAACAGCAAAATAGACTATTAAATAAATGGTGAAAAATTGCAGTCTGCTGCTGTGCAGAGGGACTTGGGGTGTCCTTGTGCATGAACCAGGAAATATTGGTTTTCAGGTGCAACAGGTAATTAAGAAGGCAAATGGAATATTGTTCTTCATTGCTAGAGGGATGGAGTTTAAAAACAAGGAAGTTATTCAGCAGCTGTATATATCGCTGGTGAGGCCACACCTGGAGTACTGTGTACAGTTTTGGTCTCCTTACTTGAGTAAGGATGAACTAGCACTGGAGGGGGTGCTGTAGATTGATTCTGGAGTTAACGGAGTTGGCTTATGAGGAGAGATTAAGTAGACTATACTCATTGAAATTTAGGCGAATTAGGGGGGAGGGGGAGATCTTTTAGAAACATATAAAATTATGAAGGGAATACGTAAGATAGAAGCAGGGAGGTTGTTTCCACTGGCAGGTGAAACTAGAACTAGGGGGCATAGCCTCAAAATAAGGGGGAGCAGATTTAGGACTGAATTGAGGAGGAACTTCTTTGCCCAAAGGGTTGTGAATCTATGGAATTCCTGCCCAGTGAAGCAGTTAAGGCTACCTCATTGAATGTTTTTAAAGACAAAGGCAGATAGATTTTTGAGCAGTAAAGGAATTAAGGGTTATGATGAGTGGGTGGGTAAGTGGACCTGAGTCAATGAAAAGATCAGCCATGATCTTGTTGAAAGCCAGAGAAGGTTTGAGGAGCCAGGTAGCCTACTCCTGCTCCTATTTCTGATGTTAACAATGTCCATTCCTTCCACCACCAATGCTAAGCAGCAGCAGTTTGTTCCACCTATAAGTTGCACTGCAGAAATTCAACATGGCTCCTTAAACAGCACCTTCCAAACCCATGACCTCTTCAATCTTGAAGGACAAGGGAAACAAATACATGGGAACACCACCACTTGCATGTTCCCCTCCAAGCCACTCAACATCCTCACTGAATGTTGCTGTTCCTTCAGTGTTGAAGGGTCAAAATCATGGAACTTTCTCTACACCTACAGCATGTGACAGCAGCATTTCAAGAAGGCACCTCACCATCAACTTCTCAAGGGCAGTGGGGCAGGATTGAGTGGGTGGGGGCAGGTCAGTTGTTTGGTGAGAATCAGTGTGATTGATTGGGGGTCAGAGTGACAATTGGGAGCCATGTAGCCATGAGTTGGAGCAGGTCTTAACTCCTTCTGGTTAACTATTAAGGTTGGTAAGTCAGAACTCTCCAAAGCCTCTGACATTAACTCAGAGTTGGGGACTTTTTGGGAAGGTTCCAGAGGCCAGGTATTTTCCCATTTGGAAGTTTAAACTCAATGAGTAGTTATTGCATCAGGGCTTCGAAGGGATCCTGAAATATAATTGTTAAGATATGTCCAGTCTCTGACTTTCTGGAGACCGGAAGATCTAAGCTGAAAATCTCTCTCTTAAATATTTATGTCTCTGTCATATGCAGTGTGTAACCTATGCACTATGCTGTTGGGAAAATGAGACAATATTAATGGAGCTCTGGCTACCTAATCCAAGTTATTTTTATTAAATCTCCTCCATTGTACTGATACTGTGGGTGTAGTGTGGCAATAGCCTAATATTCCCATTTCTCAGTTCCATCCTCACCCACCCTTATTTAATTAAAGAACAATTAGAGAAGAGCTCTCAATATAGTATTGTTAGTCTCCCTAGTGGTTTCTGCTTGTGAAACTAAGAAAATTTATCTTTAGCTTCCTGCACCATATGAGACCATTTCCTCTTGGCTGCACTCAGTGTTTAGAAACACATTAAATAATCAGGAATAATTACTCAGCAGACCCAAAAATCACACTGCACAATTCAATTGGTTTCTGTTCCCTTTCATCCCTGATGCTCCAAACTACAGTGATTCATGCTCAGTTATGATTCTATTTACACTGGCAGTTCTTCCAAGTACATTACGCAAATAGTCATGAAATTCTGTTTTAGATTAGACAATTACTATGGTAGGCAGTTCTACATTGAAGAGGGAAAGTGTTTTGCTGTTTAGCCAATCCTATTGTTATCCATCACACACACAAGCAAATTGTTACATTGAATGTCACTGGATAATTGAGAGTTGCTGGTCGCTCCCAGCTTCAGTCATTGAAGCAACTTGAAATTTCTCTACTGAAGATCTTTCTTAAAAAAAATGTCTTTTCTACTGCAAGTTAAATGTTAGTCATTCATGTGACACAAGTATAAGATTAATTCTATTTGAATTGGTGAGATTCCAATGCCTCAACAGTACATTCCTTGCTGGTATTGTTACTTAAAAAGAAAGATTATATATAAACTGGAATAAAGAGTGCATACAGAAATGCAGCAGTTTATTGAACATTGGAATGGGAATTTTGCAATCTTAATATTCATCTTTTTGGTTTGCAAACTAACCATGTTGCCAGTTTTGTGTGAAGCGCTGACCCATTCTCAGTGAGTAGATTTGGGCAAAAAAAAAATTGACAGTTGAATTTGGCAGATCAGATTAACAATGTACTCAAAGCCAATGAACACAGTTAAAAGTTGTTGTAACATAGTGCGATGTTATTCCTTTAAACAACAGTAACAAATGTTCTATCTTTGGCTTTTGAATACTAAAATTAAAGAAGCAAATACTTATTCAATGACACTAAAATAATGGACTTCTATTTCCAGAAGGAAAGTTGACTAGAAACTAGATGCCTACAAGTAGCTCACCCAGCAGTCACGACATACTGGAGATGAGCTAAAGAGGTTGAGAGTAGGATTTTCACCTCTTAATGAGAGAAAGTCCTCCTCTCAGGAGATGTGAGACTATCTGATTGGCAGCTCCAGTGGTCCCACCACTGTCATCCCCTGAATGAGATGGCCTTCCCTTCCTTTTTGTCACTTTGAATCTCAATCATTAAAAATGTCTTACACGTACAAGCCTTATTATGGCAATAATAGTGCATTATTGTGATCAATAGACTTGCTAACAAGCTTAATTGATGCGGACTACTTACTTTATAGCTTAGCTTTATTTCTAATGATCATCTCCAATACTTGTTTACCTATTCATCTTATTTTCAGACAACTATAAATAAGTTCAAGAGACAGTAATATAGTTTAAGGAACCAAAACAGCTCATTAAAGACAAACATTCAATATCAATTTTATGGCATATTTCAGAATACTCAGAATAAGTATATTCTTACTATAAAATCAAAAATAAAGAGAAGAACCATCATTCATAGTTAACTATGGATGTTTGGGGCAACATGAAAATTTAGCCAAAAGTGCATAACTGCACAAAGATGTGTGGCAGATTAGATGATTGGTCAGAAAATTAAGAACATAAAGAACAACAGAGAATGGCAAAAAGGTTAATCAGAAAGAAGAAACTAGAATGAAAGCAAAATAGCTAGTCAGGTAAAAAAAAATAGCAATGGTTTTACGGATATTTAAAAAGGAGTAAGTGAAGTGAATGTTAGCACTCTAGAAAATGGGAATGTGGAGTTCATAGAAGATAAAAAGGACATGGCAATGAAATGAACAAACATTTTGTTTCTGTATTCACTATACAGAATATAAAAACATTCAGGTAATAGTTATAAATCTGGAAGTGGAAGAGAGAGAGCAACTTTGCAAAATTACAATCACAAGGGAAACAATACTAAGAAATTGTTGGACCTGCAAGCCTGCACGTCCAGATAAACTTCATCCTATGGTCTTAAAACAGGTAACTAATGAGATGATTGATGCAATGATATTATTTTTCCAAAATTCATTAGATTCAGGAAAGGTTCATTTGGACTGGAAATTAACAAATATTCAAGAAGGAAGGGAGGTGAAAAGATAAAATGATAGACTATATAAAGTGATGTCTGTTGTGGGAAAGGTACTAGAATCAATCATTAAAGTAGTTATAGCTGTGCATTTAGAAAATCTTAAGGTAATCAGGAAGGGTCAGCATGACTTTGTGAAAAGTAAGTCATGATTAATTAAGTCATTAGTCTTCTTCAAAGAGTAAAATATGCATAGGCTAATGAGAAACCTGTGAATGTACTATTCTTGGATAGGCAGAAAGCATTTGATAAGGTAACACATCAAAGGTTATTGTGGAACACAAAAGCTCATGGTTTAGGGTGTGAGATTTTAGCATGGAAAGAAGATTGGATGGCTAGCAGAAAACAGAATCTATCGATAAATGTGTCTGTCTGTTGGCAGGATCTGACAATTGGAGTCCACAGGAGTCTACGACAGGGCCTCACCTTTTTACAACTTAAGTCAATGACTTAAATGAGGGGAACAAAAGCATGTTAACTAAATTTACGGATGACCTAAAGATCAGTAGGAAAGCATGTTATGAAGACAACATAAGGAGTTTGCAAATGGACAGAGAAAGGTTGAATGAGTGGACATAAATCTGGCAGATGGAGTAAAATAAGGAAAAATATAAAGTTATTCACTTTGGCAGGAAGAATGAAAAAACAAGTTATTACTTAATCGGCAATGCATGAACCCAATCAGGGAACTCATATTCTATGAGGTCCACCTGGCTGACCTTGTTGCAATCATTACATCCCACCCCCTCTGAGTCCAAGGACACAGGCTAGTTCTCTTTTTTGTAGCTTCTCCTGGAATGTTTTAACACCAGGTCGGGTTCCTCCAACTCTGCCTCTGATAGAGGCAGGGTTTAGAACACAGTAGCTTGCCTCTTGTGCACAGCTTCTTGGAAGAAATTCATTATCTTCTTCAGGCGGCAAAGGTGTTGAGGTAGTGACATCTGTCATGTCCATCTCAGATTCCGAGGTATCTTCAACACTTGATAGAGAGGGAGAACCCATGGGTTCCAGAACAGTCGGCAAGGTTGTCGAGGAACCAGGCAAGTTTTGCTCCTGCACCGTTTTTAGCTTTCATATAATCCACATACTTGTCCAAGACTGTCGCACCTACCCAAACTTTATATTTACTGGACCTGACTTCACATCAACTACACCTCTTACCTGTCCAAGGCCAATTCCATGGTTCCTATGCCAAAATTCATCCCCTTAAGTAAACTGTTTCTCTCACTTAGCGAAGTCTTGTGTCTGTCATTGGCATTCCTGATGCTGTTTCACCCTCCCCACCAGGTCGGGGAAGATCTGATTTAACCTGGTGTGGAGTCTTATCCCCATTAGCAACTCTGCTGAAGCTGTTCCTGTAGTTGCATGAAGGATGGTCCTATAATCAAATAGAAATGAGGACAGTTTGGTATCTAGTGAAACTCTAGGTTGTTTCTTTAACCCTACCTTCAAAGCTTGGACTGCTCTTTCTGCCAGGCCATTGGATGATGGATGGTATGGAGCTGTCCTTATACATTGAATACCATTCAACTTTAGGAAGTACTAAAATTCCCTGCTGGTAAACGATGGCCTATTGTCTGTGACCAACACTTCCAGGATTCTGTATATTGCAAAAGAGGTGCACAGTTTTCCATTGTCATCCCCATGTTTGATAGATGAATTCTACTCAGGTTCAGTCACTTAGAGCAGGAGTCCACGATGATTAAGAATTTTGAGCCCATGAAAGGACCTGAATAGTTGACCTGTAAGAGAGTCCAAGGCTTACCCAGTCATTCGTACAAATGTGGGGGAGCTCCTGCCAGTAACTTTTGTCCTTGTTGACACTCTGGGCACTGCCCCTCCAATGCGAATATGTCTGCATTCAATTCTGGCCACCAGATATATCTTCATTTTGGAAACCACTAGATGACCTGGTGGAGTTCAGCAGCAGCCTTTGCTTGGCATAATCACTCACATGATCTCGTTTTTCCAGGTCCAAAACGGTTTCAATTCTGGTTAGGACGGCCCTTTGGTTTTCCCCATCACCAACAGCTGTTTCAGTTTTGCCCGAACCGGAAATTTCTGTGTGCAAAGTCTGATATTGTCAGCTGTGACTGGAAGCGTGTCCAGAAAATTTAAAACCATTACAGACTCTTCCAGTGATGATACCACTGGTGGTGTATCTGCTAGCGGGAGGTGGCTCAACACATCCCGATTTGCTACTTGGCCTCCCAGATGGTGTTCCAACTTGTAATTATATGCACTTAGTATTAGAGCCCACTGCTGAATTCTGCCTAAAGCTGTGGGCAGAACTGCTTTGTCCTCTTTAAGCAGACCTGGCAGGGGTTTGTGGTTTGTTATTATTAGAAATTTTTGTCCATAAAGGCATTGGTGGAAGTTCCTGACTTCAAATATGACCGCCAAACCTTATTTCTCTACCCGGGCATACTTGCGCTGTGCATTAGCCAAAGTCCTGGCTGCACACGTAATTGGCCATTCCTATCCGTTGGATCACTTATGAGCTTATACTACCCTGATGCCAAAGGGGAGGCATTGCATGTCAATACCAGATCTCTCTTGGGATCATAATATGCCAACACCTTACAGTATGATAGCTGTTTCTTCACTTCCTTGGAAGTTGTGGCTTGGCTGACCATTTCCAAAGCTGACCCATTTTTAAGAGTTGATGCGAAGGTATATGAACTTTCCTGATAATTCACCAGCCCAAGGAAAGGCCTAAGCTCCAGTACAGAAACGGGAGCCAGGGCGCCTTTGTTTATCGTCTCCTTCTCTTCCAACTCATGTAACCCGATCTATTTGACTCTGTAGCCTATGTACGTCACTTGGGGTGCCTGGAACATACATTTTCCCTTCTAAGGCATGCAGCTACCTGGGAGAAACAGCAAAGGACCAAGTCCAAGTTCTCGATGTGCTCCTTATTAGTCTTCCCTATTATTAGCATGTCATCTAGATAAATGACAACTTGGGGTAAACCTTGTAAAATGTTCTCCATCATCCACTGAAAAATTGCAAATGCTGACAGTACCCCAAATGGCAGTTTCATAAACAGGTACAAACTCTTATGGGTATTAATTGTAGCATACTTCTGGGAATTCTCATCTGACCATAATTGCAAGTATGCATGCGCCATGTCCAGCTTCATAAAGGACAGCACCCCCTGCCAGCTTTGCATATAAATTCTCCATGAGAGAGATGGGTATTTATCCAGCTGTGTTTACCATTTGTTTAACATCTCCATAACAGTGAATCAACCCATCAGGCTTCACAATTAGTATGCCAGCACTGCCCATTCTGCAAACTGGACTAGTTTGATGATTCCTTCATTTTCCAGCCTTCTGATTTCTGCCTCTACTTGCCCAAAAGGCAAATGACACTGGGAAGTCCTTGCAGAATCGTGGAACTGCTTCCTGGACAACATGCAAATTAGCCTTGTCACCTCTGATAGCTCTTAGACCTTCCTGAAAAACTTCGGGTATTTAATTAGAGCTTTTCTCAGGCAGCCATTTTCTAAATGAAAAATGTTGACCCAATCAGGGTGAATTCCTCTCAACCAATTTTGCCCCATCAAGCTTGGGCCCAAGTCTTTTATTAGAATCAGTGGTAACTGAACCAGCTGCTTCTCATAAGAGACTAGACCCGAAGTTATACCTTTAATCTGTAAAAATTCTCTGGTATAGGTTCTCAGTATAGTTGAGGTCTTACGCAAATTTAAGGGTTGGAGTCCAGAGCAAATTTTGTTAACGACTAGTTCTGTGATCACTGGTACCCACATCCAGATGACCTTTTTAACCATACATTTATTTTGATTGATTTTGATCTCAATGTTGCTATTTAACTGTTCCAAACCAGATGCAGGTGGACTTTCCAGGATGTGGGCTCTCCTGGACACCAGTCTATGAGTTCTCTTAATCAATTTAGTTCCAGTTGGACGCTTTTGCTGTCTCGAGTCCGCATACAACGGCAGCAACTACAATGGCTTGCTGGCCCGGATCCTGAAGGAAATTTTAACCAATCAGCCGAAGCTTGGCTTTGTTTTGGGGTTTTGCTGTGGGTCGACCTAGAGTCCCTCTTCCCTCTGTTCTATTGCCCTTGTGCACTTTGTATTGTATGATCTGCCTGTACTGCATGCAAAACAAAATGTTTCACTGTACCTAGGCACACGTTACAATAAGAAAACAAATCATATCAAATCAATTGTCTTCATTCTTGTGGTGATCCCCAGACTCAGTCAGACTGGCAAGGGTGTCTATTTCCATCAAATACCTTGCAACTCATTTCCTCCACTTGGCACATTTTCCAATGATAAAGCCAATTGTAGTGCCTGTTTGAAGTCCAGTTGGGCTTCAGCTACTACACGTTTTTGCATAGTTACATCAATAATCTCACATACCAAACTGCCTCTCAGCATCTCATTAAGGATTAAACCAAAGTCGCATGCCTCTGCCAGTCATCTTAACCTAGTCAAAAATCCTAATATGGATTACTAAACTGCTGAGTAAAACTGATCTCAGAATTAGAGGAGACTTGGGGTCATACTATTCCTTAACTAAGTCTGTCAACTCTTGAAAGGTTTTAGTATCTGGTACCTCAGGGAAAGTTAGGGTCCTAATAACCGAAAAAGCTGCAGGTCCACAAATTGTCAGGAGTATTACTCGTTACTTTACCTGAAATATTACACATTCTTTCCACATACTGGGCCCAGTCCTCGATGGCAGGATTAAATGATTCAGTCTTCCCAAATAATGGCATGATGCCAGAAATGCTTACCCGAACTCAAAGACAACTATTGCAAGCGAAGTTATTCATGGGGTGTGGTTTTCTCTTGTCACCACTGAAATAACTCCACAGCCTGCCACCCCACCACCAAATCACCCTTTATTTACACACGGAGAGTCCTTGATACTGATCCAGCTCCCTCGGAGCCAGCTCTCAGATGAACAGGATATTTAACATGCTTATTCCTATCTGTCAACCAGGGCTCCCTGATTGGACCAGATTAATAGCCCCAATCAGGATACTGATATACTGTGAGGTCCACCTGGCTGACCTTGTTACAATCATTGCAAGGACATGTATTTATGGTTTTTTTTAAAAAAATACATTTACCTGAGTGGGTTATAGTAATAAACTTATCTCCCTAACTGAGGAATGCTTGTTTGGCTCAGTTGCTACAAAGCTGTCCATAATTTCAAATTGGCCAAGCAGTGTCCTATCTTAAAACTTTAGAAAGACTTGTTGCTGTTAAATGGGGAATAGGCAAAGAGGAAAACTGGTGACCTTTCCTGATCTCATCATAATAATATTCATGAGGATCTGTGGTTTCTGCACATCAAATCACAATATAATGAGAAAGGTTTAGATTGTTAAAATGTTTGCTATTGCAGACTGGTTTGTCAAATTAGCAAGAAAGTTGGAAGTTTCCTTTCTATTCTGATGCTCTTAATTTTAAAGTTATCTGAGCAATATCAACAATAGGCAGCCATGAGTTAAATGATATATCACTGCAAGAAATATTAGCATTCAATCAACTTCAGGCATTTTCTCCTCTTTTCTCTTTGCCTTACAGGACTGAAATTTGAACTCTACAGTTGCTCTAAAAAGTAATGACTGATGAGCAAAGAAAAGAGAAAGATTGTTCTGCTAGTGGACTTCATAAGTTTCAAAATTTGATGGTATAAATTAACTTCTGAAATTTCACAAATACCATTGCTGAGTATCAAGGTCCTGCATCTAATCTTGCTGAGGCTGACAAAATTCTCTGGCAGGTTCCAAAGAAGGAAGCAAGAAATGTTGACACATAAGACAGATAATTAGCCACACAAAATGCAAAAGACAGAGAAGAAGTGATAAACCACCACATGTTCATTCTCTCTCTCCCTCCCCACTAAAGAAAATCATCAAGAACCCTGCTTTTCCACCCACGGGAAATGACATAATTGTGCATGATTTAGCAGCAACTAGTGAGAGCTTACAGTTCTGGTAAACATACCAATTACTTGCCTAATAATCTCAGTGTTGATTTTCCTTCAGACTTTTGATGCTTTAAATTTGTAGACTGCTCATGATTTCAGGAAACCCAATTCCCTCTCCAACCCTGGCTGTTGCATAATCAGTTCATTAATCAGTTCATTCAATTGAAATTGAAATGAATATTGATATTACAATGATTATTAAAATATTGACGCAGACCTTCTGGTCTCTGGACAGTTACTGACTGGACATACCTCAAAGATATGCATAACAATCCCTCAGAAATTCCAATGGATATTACCTGGCAAGTTAAAACTTTTAGTGGACAATTCCCCAGTGCAAATGTCTCAGACTCTGTGTTACCACCCTTCCTAGCTGCTATCATACCACTCTATCCAGTTACGGCACTCACATTCATTTATTAACAGCCTGAAAATCCATACAAATGTCCCAAAAGCCTTCCAGTGTGTTAGTGAGTGAAGAATTATGAGAATATGGCAGCTAGTGCTGTTAACGAGAAAGAGGGCATGATTTGGCTCCCTCTGGCCATCCTTGTTGTGGGGGTGCCGGCATTGGACAAGGTCAGAAGTCACACGACACCTAGTTATAGTCCAACAGGTTTATTTGAAATCACAAGCTTTCTGAATGCTGCTCCTTTGTCAGGTGAAGTGAAGAAATGCATAGAGCCACTGAATTTATAGGTAGAGAGATCAATCCAGATAATCCAAAACTGTACAAACTAATTAAGGTAGAGAGATCATAACAAATTATCAAGGTGATGTTGTCAAAACAGGACAGTAAAGAAGATTTTACAAATGCAGAACAGTGCGATGGGATTACACGCATTTAAAGTTTTGGCAAAGACTTGTACCTCGGTTTGTGGATGAGGTTGTTGACTTGCTCGCCGAGCTGGCTTGTTTTTGCTCAGACGTTTCGTCACCATGCTAGGTGGCATCATCAGTGGAGCTTCCGATGAAGTGATGTTATTCTACTCCGCTTGGAATTTATACTGTCCGGTCTGTTATGGTGAGTACTGTCATTTCCGATTTTGATCTGTTATGGGTTTGTATATGGGTCCAATTCTATATGTTTGTTGATTGAAGTGTGGGTGGAGAACCATGCCTCTAGGAATTCCCATGTGTGGGATGACATGCAGCATGACATGAACCCAAGATCACAATTGAGGCCGTCTTCATGGGTATGGGTCCTCCAAGGTGGCCTTCGAGATGCATAACAATGCAGAATCGCAGAGCAGAAACTGATAGCCAAGTTCCATACCCATGAAGATGGCCTCAGCTATGATCTTGGTTTCATGTCACGCTACATGTAACTCCATCATACTGTTCTGTATTTGTAAAATCTTCTTTACTGTCCTGTTTAACACCATCACCTTGATTACTTGTTATTATCTCGCTACCTTAATTAGTTATACAGTTTTGAATTACTTATTAGTTTGGTTAGACCCTCGGCGTGCGACTCTTATATCTAACATGTTATTCCAGCTATTTGGTTTGTCTCCAGCACCACCTTATTTTGAATTTTTTATAATTATCTCTCTGCCTTGTTTAATTGGAATATAGGCCATCCCCTTCACTTACTATTCAACTGTTGACACTTTTCTCAAACCATCTGACACTTTTAATCACCTGCCGAGAGTTATTATTCAGCCTATAGACACTCCACTCACACCGTATGTAACATCTTTTGATCTCTCTGCCCATTGATCCCTCTACCTATAAATTCTGTACCTGTATGCTTTTCTTCACTTCACCTGACAAAGGGACAGCACTTCAAAAGCTTGTGATTTCAAATAAACCTGTTGGGCTATAACCTGGTGTCGTATGACTTCTGACCGTGACCTTCCTATATTGCAAAGAAGGACTCCAATTTCAGTTGCATGCTGCATTTCTGAACTGGCAGGATTCAGAAGTCCTGGCCAGAAATGCAGAACCTGGTTGTACAGGTTCTGGTATAATCTGACAATGATTGCTGTTCCTGGAAAATATGCATTATTGGCACCATTATTTTATAGTGCTAAATTTAATAACTAAACAATTTTAAGAAAACCTTTATGTACATTTTTCTAACCAAAGACAATATTCCACTTTATCATAGACATCTTTTTCATTTTGAGGTTAGACATTTTCCCTCTATTCTCCTGATCCTCTGTTCCCACTTCCCAAGTGAGAGGAATTTTCACTTGCTGTAAAACATATTCAAAGTCTAGTTTTGCAGTTTTAGTTCTAGTTTTCTGATAAATATTATATCCAGCCTCTCAAAATTGACCGTACTTGGCCTGTCACCAATTTTTAATCTATAAAATCACATCCAAACAAGACATATTGCTCTTGGCAGACATGGGCTGGTACTTAAATATGACAATGCCCCCAATCCCAGATTCTCCACAGAGGTCATTTTAGGCAATTCTTTCTCCCAACATGCAATACTTTACATGCATTTCATTTGCCATTGTTCTAACAATTGGCAGAGTTTGTCTAATTCATTCTCTAAATTCTGAACTGCCTTTCATAGCTGGAATCATAGAATGGTTTCAGCACAGAAAGAGATCATTCAGTCCAATTGGTGCTAGTTCTTTAAAGGGGCAATTGACTTAAACCCACTCAGTTGCCTTTTTCCCATATCCCTGCAACATCTTCCTTTTACAGATAAATCCCACTTATATTGACTCTGGCTTCACCACACTTTCAGGGAGAACATTCCAGATTCTAACCACTTGCTGTGTGAAAATGTTTTCCCTCTTGTCACCATTGCTTCTTTTGTTAATCACCTTAAATCTGTATTTTGGCTGAAACCTTTGGTTCTTGATCCATGCATCTATGGGAACACTTTGTCTTGTCTGCTCTATCCAGACCCCTCAGCATTTTAAGTATCTCTACTGAATCTCCTCTCAGCCTTCTTTTGTCTGATGAGAACAGGCACAAATTCTCTAATAAGATGAAAGCAAAATACTGGGGTTGCTGGAGTCATGAAATTAAAAGGTATGGAAATATTCCGTGGGTTCAGGAGTATCTGCGGAGGGAGGAGTAGAATTAATGGTTCAATATGATCTCTTCAGAACAGAACTTCTGCAATCTTTTAATGTAAGCTTTTTTCTATGCTTCCTTGAGTATCAACATTTGTTGCTCATCCTTAATTGTCCTTGAAAAGATATTGATGAGCCATTTTTTGAATCATTTCAGCCTGGTCTATTATGGTTATGTTAGGAAAGGTTTCCAAGATTTCGATCCTGTGATAGTGAAGGAACGGTGTTATAGTTTCCATGTCAGGACAGTGTGTGGTTTGGAGAGGACTTTGCAGATGTTCTTAAATATCTGCTGCTCTTGTCCTTCTAGGCAGTAGAGATTGCTAGTTTGAAAGGAGTTGGTGAAGGAGCCTTGGCAAAATGCTGTGTTGAATCTTGCACATAGTACACACTGCTGCCACCTTGTGTTGGTGGTGGAGGAGTGAGTGTTTAAGGTGATAAGTCAGGTGTCTAATGAGCAGACTTCAAGATCTTCCAGTGTTGCTGGAGCCACACTCATCCCTACAAAGATTGATTTACAACTCCTGATTTTTAAAGTAAGTTCCCAATCTTGGGAATGATTCATATAAATCTGTTCTGCCACCTCTTGAATGCCTTCATATCCTTTCTGAAGGGCGCTAAAGAACTAGTTGCAGTGAACCAGCATTTTATTCAAAGTTTAACATAACTGCGATTGTTGACTTGCTCGACAAGTTGGTAAACTTGTTCGCAAACGTTTCGTCACCTTACTAGGCAACATCATTGTGCCTCCGGTGCAGCATCGGTGTTCTGTCCTGCTTGCTATTCACATGTCTCGATTTGCTGGGGTGGGTGGCATCACTTCCAGATTTGTTTCTTAGTGGTTGATATATGGGGTCCAGCTCTACATGTTTGTTAATGGAGTTCCAGTTTGAGTGCCATCCCTCCAGAAATTCTCATGTGTGTCTTTGCTTGGCTTGCCCTAGGATAGCTACATTGTCCCAGTCGATATGGTGTCCCTCTTTGTCAATGTGTATTGAAATGAGTGATAGTTGGTCATGTCTCTTGGTAGCTAAGATAACAAGGTGTAGAGCTGGATGAACACAGCAGGCCAAGCAGCATCAGAGGAGCAGGAAGGTTGACGTTTCGGGCCTAGACCCTTCTTCAGAAAGAAGGGTCTGAAGAAGGGTCTGAAGAAAGGTCTAGGCCGGAAACATCAGCCTTCCTGCTCCTCTGATGCTGCTTAGCCTGCTGTGATCATCCAGCCCTACACCTTGTTATCTCAGATTCTCCAGCATCTGCAGTTCCTACTATCTTTTGGTAGCTACTTGGTGTTCGTGAATTCTGACGGATAGTTTCCTTCCAGTTTGCCCTATATAATGTTTTTAGCAGTCCTTGCATGGTATCTTGTAAATAATGTTGGTTCTGTTAGTTATGGTTGTTGGATCCTTTATTCCTGTCAGTAGCTGTCGTAGTGTAGCTGTCGGTTTGTGGACTACCATGATTCCTAGGGGACAAAGTAATCTGGTGGTCATTTCAAATATGTCCTTAATGTATGGTAGGGTGACCCGTGTCTCTGAATGTGTGGTGTCTTCTTGTTGTGGTCTGTTGTGTAGGTATCAGCGGACTACGCTTTTCGGGTAACCGTTGTTTCCAAAGATGCTGTATAGATGTTCTTCCTCAGCTTTGCATAGCTCCTGGATGCTGCAGTGTGTTGTGGCTCACTTGAATAGTGTTTCAATGCAGCTCTGTTTGTGGGTATTGGGATGATTGCTATTGTAGTCGAGTACCTGTTCCATATGGGTGGCCTTCCTGTGTACTCTGGTCTGGAGCTCAACGTTGGCCATACGTTCAACCATTACATCCAGGAAGGGAAGTCTGTTGTTGTTCTCCTCTTCCCTGGTGAATTTTATGCCAGTGAGGATGTTGATTATGAGTAGATGGGTTTCCTCCAGTTTAGAGTGATTGATAATCACAAAAGTGTCATCCACATAGCAGATCCATAGTTTTGGTTGGCTGGTGGGAAGGGCTGTCCATTCCAGTCCTTGCATTACAGCTTCTGCTAGTAATCCTGATATCAGTGATTCCATGGATCTTCTGTTGATTTATCCATATACCTTGCCTTTGAAGGTGAAGTGGGTTCTGCTGATGTTGGTGTATGGTGTACCTAGTATGATGACGAAACATTTGCGAACAAGAGTTAGCTCCTTGAGCCCGATGTGACTCTTCAAAATTTGAGATGTCTCGTGAGTTTTGTCGCTTGTCAAGTTGTTTGTGAAAAGATCCCAATCTTTGTTGCTTATTTTATAAGATTCAAATGTAGGGTAACGTTCAGCTAGACAGTTCCCTTGCAAAGACATTCAGCTTAGGGGGTTGCTAGCTGCTTCAAGGAAACCAGCAGTAAACTTTTTTTAAAAAAAATATTCCCCTCTAGTTGCCCTGAGAAGGTGATTTCCCTTCTTAAACATCTGCAGCCCATGTGGTAAAGGTCTTCCAGCAATACTGTATGGTGGGGAGTGGCACAATAACAGCTTGGCGAGCAAGTCAACAATTCAAGATACAAATCTTTTCAAAAACCTTTCAGGTAACTTCCTTGCTGTTGTATGCTGTGCCTTTAATAATAAAGCCCAGCATCCTTCATCTCTTTCAATTTGTCCTGACACTTCAATTGATTTGTGGATGAAAACAACCAGGTCTCGTCTACTTCTGCACTCCCTTTAAAATTGCAACCATCATTTGATATCTGCTTTCTTCTTACTAAAATGCTTCACATTGCACTGCTGTACATCAATTTCTGCTTGGCATTGGTTCATCTATTCTACTAACGTAATAAAAGCAGTACAAGTAGTAATAATGCAAACCAATTCCATAAAAGAGCAGGTTTGTTAAATATGATGAATTTTAAAAAGGTCAAAAATGAACGTGCATTTATTATGCATCTTTCAAAAGATGCCAAAAATCTGATTTGTTTTATTTATTGTCACGTGTATTTATTACAAATACAGTGAGAAGTGTTGTTTAGTGTTGCCATTCTCTAGCTCCATCTTACAACACAGATAATAAACCAAAATATAGAGTATATAACTAAAAGAAATCATTAAAGTTCAATTTATAGTCTTATCTCAATAAATTTAGGTGGCCTTTGGAACAACTAACATTTCTAGCTCAGCATGGATCTGGGTTTCTTGCTTCATTGTCAGTAAATTACTTTGTAAAATATTGTTACTATTGTCATATAGTTTCAAAATGTAAGCTATTGATATGAACAAAAAGCAAATGCTGGGTGGACACCACGCCATTAAGCAACCTACTCAATAATATTCCTCATCTAGGCATAGCTAATCGAACAACTACAGCATTTGCTGTTTTCTAACCTTTAATTTATTTTTATTCTTACCGTAACATGAGATTTGAACACATGGGTGGCCCAAAGATAATGAAGCAGGTTCTTTATTCCACTGGCATCAGGTCATTTCAAGCATAAGGGGAAATAAGGTTAAAGACAGAAGACACAGTATTTACTTAGAATTATGCCTATGATTTATATTTGGTTGAGGAAATTTTCAGCTGTCTGATCCTTGAACCCAAGGGCTTCATTTCCCTCATATGAGCCTCTTTTGATCTCAGCAATGCGCTCATTGACCTGGCCATTTCCAGTAAAGGAAATGGTGAACCCAAAGAGATGTTTGATGGTGAATACTGGGGTAAAATAAAGCAAAGAACCTGTAAATGCTGGAAATCTGAAAGTACTCGGATAAAATCGCTAAAAATCAATAAAATTGATAAAATCTTCAAAGAAAATATAGTGTGGTGAATGGCCTGTGGATGATTATGGAGTGCTCTAATAAGGATAAACCAGCTCCAGAAGGTACTCAGGCTGCTTTTGTTTATTCTCAGGAAACATGGTGTACAATCTAAGCTTGAATCATTCACACTATCTATTACCCTCTGGATGACAGAGGGTGGTTCAACTTAAGACAGTGCTATTGGAGTAATTCTCCATATTCCTGTCATTTGGCTTAAGAAAGGCTGACATAAGCAATAACCACTCTTTTCTGACCTTGAAGCTGAGACAGCATCACTCCTAAGCTAAGGAAGTTGTTGTCAGGTTTCAGAGTAAAAAGGAGATAGGAATCTTAGTAGTTGACAACAGGTGATGAGACAGGCTTTAACTTGAAGGTAAAAAAGGATACTTCACATTCTGGGGTCCAAACTCCCTGTGATGCTTGGTGAAGTATCATATCTTGTAAACCGTTCCCAATGACTCCTGCAGTATTTGCTGATTTCCACAGCAAATTGTGGAGTGGGGCAACAAACTGTGCAAAGCCTTGCCCAAATCTTAAGCTAGACCAAGGAACCCATCTAGTTCCCTTAGTCTTAGTCCAGTTTGAACTTACTCATCATCAGGAGTAATGCCTTTGTTGGTAACAAAGTGCCCAAAATACTGTACTTTTGGATAGAAAAATTGACACTTCTCAGGTTTGACTTTCAAGCCAACTGCAACAAGCAAGTTACGATAGTGTCTAGTCTTTCAAGTGTAAACTTAAATGACAAACTGAAGATGAATAAATCAATTAGATACAAAAGGAGGGACTGGAAATTAAGGTCATAAAAAGCTTTATCCATCACAAGTATGAAGTTGGCAGAGAAATTACTGAGCCATAACATCACTCTCATTGATTCATAAAGCCAATCAGTTCTTGTTCAGAATGTCTTCTTTTCATTGTCTTATTCAGCAATGGGTAGCTGCTTTTAACTGGGGCCAAACTGAGAAAGCAGACATACTTTGCACTTTTGAGAATTTAGAATGTTTCCTCAATCCAAAGCACAGGGCAAGCATTGATATGTACCTTTGCATTGAATGCCCAATAACCGACAAGAGTCCTCAATTTTTCATCTTTCTTCTGCACAAGTACTATGGGGAGGTGAACAGGTTTCATGACTCTTGGATGGCACCTTACTTCTGAAGGTAGTCCCAGACTTTCTTCCAGTGATGGGGTGCGATCCGGCAGTAAGGATTCTTACCAGATGGCCATCTTGAGTCACAATCTTGTGGTTTACCAGGTCACACCCTTCTTGCCAAATTTCACGCTCACTTTAGGGCAAGTCCCTATTGCTCTACTTGAGACTGAGATTTTTCCTAAAGGAACGCATCCTCACCTCAGTGGGCAGCCCAATTAGTTTAACATCTAGTTAGAAGGGAAGGCCATTGTACTGCATGGTTTTTTGTTAATGGCTTCAATAGTATTTGAAGAATCAAGTACCTGATGATGTTGCTGTCCTGTTACAATTGCTTTGAACTTGCACCTTTCTTCAAGCATCAACAGTAAATTATTTATGTTTGTTCAGAGTTTCTTTCAGGAAGATTTGATAGGCGTAGAGGCAGTGACCAGTTGCACAGCTTTTCAGCTAGGCTAGCTTTAACAAAATCATGTTCTGTACTTATGCATCAACATCAGCCTATGGATTGGTCAATACTTTCACATGGCTGTTGGCAGTATGACATGAACTCAAGCCAAAGTATTTTGAAGTTGACTTGGATCTGAAGTTTATCCTGTCTAGATTTATGTGGTCATCATCTGAAATGCTGGAGAAATTTAATTATTTTCAATCGTTTACTCCAGAAACCAATAAACAGTTTGACAGCCTGTCTCTTTTTGTCACAATCTGTTATCTATGAAATGAAGATTTATTCTCTCATTAAATACTTAAAGTTTGGACAGAATTCACTTGAATGAGAGTGTATTTACAGATTTTTGCTTTCTATCCTACTCTGCTTCTTCCTGCTCATTTAAGTTGCCAGCAGAAAAGGATTCTGTGCTGCAGTGTAAAGCTTTTGTTATCTTTTTGCTTCTGTTGGCTTCTCTCTTTTCTTCTCTTATTGCTGTTTTAGAGATTGCAACTTTAAAACGAGCAGCCTAGTTTTAAATGACATCTAAGATGGAGGCGAAAGGGTAGGAAGTGTTCCGGCATCATCTGCTTCTGATTTCTTGGCCTGCCACATCCTTCATCGATTTATTTTTTCCCATTTTTTATTTTGAACATTTTACCTTCTTTTGGTGGCTTCGGTGGAGGAGGGATTATTTGTGGCAGTGATGGTGGTTCCTCATGGCAATTGCGACCACACCCGGTGATGGTCAGCTTTGGTGCCTTCAACGGCACAGCCCGGGATCACATCGGTCCAGATCGGCACAATGGGGTCGTTTTGGTCTGGCATCCAGTGGTCTGCGATTCTTTTGGGCAGCTTCTGCAATGCCAATACCGGGATTGCTGAGACTTCGGGATTCTGCGGAGTCTTACAGCCCAAGAATCTAGCAAAAAGGATGGCTGGTTTCAGCAATGAGATTGGTCCTTTGGGCGGCTTCTGCTGAGCTTTGTGGCCCTGGATTGCAGCAGCCAGATGCGGATGGACTGCTTCAGTGGCAGCTTTTGGCCCAGTATGCCAGCAGCTCAGCGTAGCGATCTTCTTCTTCAGTGACAGCTTTGTCAGCTTTCTACAGCGGTACTGTCTTTTCCTGAACCCAGGAACTGTGAAGTGAACGACGATGGACTTTGTCTTAAATTTTTTTTCTTATCCATGCCTTCTGTTACTAAGATAGGTGCCGTGGTATGGTGACTTAAACATTTTTCGCTGTATTCATTTTTTGCAGGTGGTGTTTGCTTTATGGTTTTCTACACATTAGTCCATACAACACATACTACAGAGAGACTGGCTCATATTGAGTCAGATATCTAGATGCTTATTAACAATTATCAATATTAATATGATGTCTTAGATTTACATATGCAGTGTGGCTTAAATGCTTAGTTAGATTATGGTTACGTTGTATATACAGTTGACTGGCTGATTGCAACTGGCCAGCAAGCTGTCTATCACCTGAATGTACAGAGAATAAGATGTTGTCATGCTTTTAAGACATCTGTCCAATGATACAGCACAGTGGACCCTTTCCTTCCACAAGGATAACCACTAACTACATAGAATTACATTGTATCAAACATGCAACACAGAAATAGGCCATTAATTTCATCTAATCTGTGCTGATATTTATATTGCACATCAGCCTCCCTCTTCTAGCTATCTCATCTCAGCCTTTCAGTATATTTTTCTATTCACTTTTCTGTCAAGTACACATCCAAGCTATTTGCACCATATGTGGCTAACCAAGTAAGTTAATGATGTAAAAAGACTGGGAAATCTTTAGAAACCAGCATAGGTTGCTAAAAGAATGACTAAAAATAAAAGCAATGATACATATTAAAATGGAGAAATTACAGTATGACCTAAAGTTAGCAAGAAATACAAAACAACAGTAAAAGCAATTAAAAACCGCATAAAAGGAAAAGTATAAAGAAAGGTTGAGACCTGGAGAATAATAATAGAAACAGGAAATGGCAGAAATTTGGACAAATATTTTATATCTCTCTTCACAGTAAAAGACACTAAAAAGCATCTCAGGAATAGTAGAAAATGATAAGGCAAATGTGAGGGAAGAACTTAAAATAATCCCAACCACTAGAGAAAAAAGTACTGAAAAAAACTAATGTGATTAAGGACTGACACATTCCCTGGACCTGATGGCTTGCAACCTTGGATCTTAAAAGCAGTGGCTATAGTGATAATGCACATTTCAATGGTTATAATTTTTCAAATTCCCTAGATTCTAGGAATATGATGGCAGATTAGAAAACTATAAATGTAACCCTCTATTGAAGATTGGAGATGGAAACTATTGTTCAGTTTAGCATGACATCTCTCACTTGAAAATGTTATAGAATCCATTATTAAGGAAGCAGCAACAGGTCAATTAAAAAACTAAAATAATAAAATTGGTCAGAATCAACATGGCTTTGTGCAAGAGAAATCATGTTTGACAAATATACTAGAATTCTTTGATGATGTAACAAGCAGGGTAGAAGCTGTGGAACCAGAAAATATAGCGTATTTGGATGTCAAAAAAACATCAATTTATTGCCACATGAAAGGTTACTACAAAGGATAAAATTTTGAGGAGTGATATATTAACATGGATAGAGGATTAGCTAATAAACAGGAAACAAAGAGTGTGATAACAGGATCATTTTCAACCCGAGAAACTGTAATTCTTGTAACTGATGGCATGCCACAGGATCCAATGCTAAGGTTTTATTTATTTATAATCTGTATTATTGATTTAGTTGAAGGGACCAACTATATGAAAGTTAAATTTGCTCGTGATACTAAAATAGATAGGAAAGCAAGTTGTGAGGAGGACATAAAGAGTCTGCAAAGGGATATAGATAGATAGATAGGTCATGTGAGTAGGCAAAATTTAGTAAGGGAATATAATGTGAAGAAAATATGAAGTTGTCCACTTTGACAGGAAGAATGGGGGTGCAGGGTGGGGTGCATGGTCAGGCAGCAAAGTGGAATAAAGGCTACAATCATATCAATCCTAATCTAATTGAAGGATGGAGCAGGCTCAGGTGTCAGATGGCCTTTTCCTGCTCTTGTTTCTTATGATCTTAAATTTATTTCCAATAGTAGTGAGTTTCATATTGTAACGACTTTGCTAGAAAAGAAAATTTCCCGAATGGATTTAATAGCAACTAACCTAAATTTATTACAGCCAAATTTGGATTTTCCCATAACTAGAAATATTGGGCTGCATTTGACATGCACCTGGTGTGTGGCAAAATGGCAAGTAAAACAGGTCAGACGATTAGCCAACACCTTCCTGCTCACCCACACATTACGCTAACTAGGCAGGCACTGAAAGTAAGGTGCACTTAGGATTTTAGCAAATCTATTGATCTGAGTAATATAATTTTCATGCAAAAATATGGCTGACATGGGCAGTTGGCCAGGTGTGGGTAGGTTATGTTTAAAGGCCTACATGAGAAAATGCAAAAAGAGGGCACATAATTTGTGGGGGGGAGCATCTGGATGTATGCTCTCCCACCTCTTCCTTTCATGCCAACTGTAATCAACCCCTCAACTACTCCCCAAGCTGTGGGATTGCTTTAAGGCCGAGAACTCAAGATTTAACTTCTCTGGTCAGCCAGTACTCAGGTCTGGCACTGCCAAGTGTGATGGACCTGCTAGCTCTCCATGATAGGACATCTTCCTGAGTGTAGGGGTACAAGTCATGCATTAAGCAATTTGCTGCTCACTACAGTGCGTCATGGTTGTGTGACAGACTTTCTCAGTGCAAACCAGTTTCCAGCTAACGTTTCTTCTGGCTAAGTGAGCAAACCACCTACCCTCCCCCTCCCATAAAAAGCAGCTCATTATCACCATCTAACCTATCCAGCTGATTTATAATTTTAAAGAAGGTCTCATCTAAGTTTTCCCTTTTCAAAAATTAAAAAAAGTTACCCTAAACTGTCCAATCTTCCCTTGCTGCCAAAATCTTTCATTTCTGATAACAGTTTTATGAATTTTTTGTGCATTTTGTTCACTGTTTTTATGGCATTCTCATTGAATAGAAACCAGAGCTGTGCATGGAACACTCTTGGTAATCTTTGAAGTCCTTGAGAGTTTTGACAAAAAGGCTCACCTTCTTCCATAATTTGCACATGGTAAACAGTGCCTGTCTTCTCTGCTGCTTTGCAGTAAAATTGAAGTTGGTGCAATGGTGCCGATCCAATTTACTTTAATTTTTCCTATACTGCTATAGAATTTGAGCAGGTGATACAAAAGAGTAAATTAACATCTTTTTGTTTAATTTTCTTTCCTCACTTAAGAGAGGACATCGGGTTACTGCTCATTGTTGTTTTAAGTAATACAGCAGAGCTGAGTGTATAAGGCCCTAAGGGATAACTTCTGTTTCCCATGATGTGGAGTGCCATGACCCAGCTAGGACAAAATGGATTAATAAAGTGCAAAGGAGGGGAATTTTTTTATTGAGCTTTTATTCTTTAGTTGAGAGATCAGAAGACAATTTAAGTGAAATTAAAAGCACTAACCTGTAACCGACTTCATTGATTCCAAATTCCGAGAGAATCTCTTTCATTACTGAAATTTAAAAGAAAATCAGTTTTCATACAGGCTAATTTTTTTTAAAAATCAAAATGCCAGTGTGGTCTAAAGCAAGAATGATTGAGAGTGTATTATGAGGTGTAATTCATTATGCAGAGGAGCTAAAATAATGCACAAATTACAATAGCGTTTACAGAGTGTTCCAAGACTCAAATGTGTTACGCTCTCAAACACAATTAAAGACTTTTGAGCCAGACTTTTGCCGAGTCAGGTTGATTCAGGAGCCCTTGAAAATGGCAGGCTGGTCCCAAATCCAAGACTCTTGACCCAGTTCTCAGGTTTTGCAAATTTCAAGAGTTCCCTTTAAGAGTGTGGACTCATTCAGGTTGCAAACAAATGGAACAGCTAATTTGAGTGGATCCTGGAGGTAGTGGCAACCAGCAAGTAGGGACATAGTTGCCTCTCAGAAAGATGCTATCAGTGGCAATAACATGGCCAGCATCAAATGACAGCTCAATCAGCTGACCTGGAGCTTGATGAGTACTCTAAAGACTTCCTGACGCAGACCATATGTAGCAGTCCCACAGGTTCTTTCTGAGGGTCGGGGATGGAGAGAAACTGCAAGTCTAAAAGTTGAGCACAGGCAGACGTAACACACCAGAAGGCACAGGGAGCAGCCTCAAGTTCAGCAGTCAGACAGCAGGAGAGGCCATGCCAAGTTGGCACCAACTGGGCCAGATAAACAATGGATCTCACCACACTTTAACAAGTTTACAGACTGTAATGACTTGCAAACATTAAAGCGATAATTTACAATGTTTACAGGGAAATTTTAAATAAGTATTAATTTTACAATGATTGTTTACACAAGTCAAGTAGTTTCAAGTACCTTGCAGTTTCAGGTATTGAAACTTTAAAGGGTCCGAATAATTGATATTTTTATTGCCATTTAGTGAATAGAACTTTTTTAAATGAAGTGTATTTAACATAGTAGAAAATCACAAACAATTCCTTGCTTAAGAGTTCTTTTTATACATGCTACTGTCACTATAGGATTAATTGCTTCAATACAGTGCATAAGTTGCCAAGTCCTCCCAAACCATGGGGCTCATTAGAGAAAAACAACTGGTGGTGGTTTAACCTGAGGGTCACCACACCTCAGGGGAGGGGAGAGATTGAGAAGGAGAGTCCTTCATTGTAATCTCAGCCAGTGTAGGAATTAAACCCACGCTGTTGGCATCACTCTGCGTCATAAACTGACCTTCCAGCCATCTGAGCCAACCCCACAGTAGAGGGTATAGTAAGTGAATGGACCTGGAAGTGCTATACCTTGCATGAGAGTATGAAGAGCTATGTGGAATGCAAAAAGGTATACACATCGGCATGCAGGCTTGTTGAATTATGGTTGGTGTTTGGGAGGGTCTGACATGGTCTGGGTAGTGCGTTGAGTTGTATGTGGGAAGTGAGGGGAAGATAAGAATGGAGTGCCTTTCATTTCTTTTATTGCATTTGGAATGAAGTCCCTTAGCACCAAGACAGGCATTTTAGATTGTCCAGCTCTGCAGTTGGTTGCCTTTGAACATTTTCTGGGGTCAGCTATTATGGTTCAGCCAGCACTTACACCACCCAGCAATGAAGATCCTGCTTCTGGAGTCAGTATTACCAGACATGAGGGCTTAGAGCTGGGAATTTTCCTGAGTCACAGGAACACAGAAACACAGAAACAGGATAGGGCCATTCAGGATTTTGAGCTTGCCTGTCATTAAATATGTTCATAGCTGATCGAACACTTTAGTGCCTTTTACACTCCCCATTCCCATGAACCTGTAAATCATTGTTATCAGAAATCTTCCAATCTCTACCATAAATATAGTCAAAGACTGAGCCACCACAGCCCCATGTGGTAGAGAATTCCAAAAGTTTTCAACCCCCTGAGCAAAATAATTTCGCTACATCTTGGAACTAAGTAACATTCCTGTTGCTTTTAGATTGCCCAACAGGGGAATCATCTTACCTGTATCTTGTCTACTCCTTTAAGCATTTTCTGAGGTTCAGTGAGATCATCTCCCATTCTTTGAAACTCTAGCAAGTACAGTCCAGTTTGCCCAATTTTTCTTGACAGAACAGTCCTGTCATCCTGGGAACAAGTTTGTTGAGTTCCACTGCACTCTCTCTAATATCTTTCCTGTGATAAGGAAACCAAAACTGCACAAAATAATCCAGGTGTGATCTAATAAAGCTGTTACGGAATTTAAACAAAATTTCACTATTCCTATATTCAATCCTCTTGTAATAAAGGCTAACATTCCGTTAGTTTTCCTAATATCTTATTGACTTTCCTGTTAGCCTTCAATGATTCATTTGACAAGGATATCTGGGTTCTTTTGTACCTCCACATGATCCTTGTAGTAGTTGACTAGATACAGCCAGCCAATGCCAGAATGGCCTATTTATTCCTACTCTTTGATTTCTGAATGTTGGGCAATCATTAATCCATGTCAATACATTACCTCCTATCCCACAGGTATTAATCTTTCTAAGCAGCCTCCTGTAGGCCATTTATCAAAAGCCTTCCGAAAATATAACTATACTACATCCATCAGCTCTCCTTTACCAGTTTTATTGGTAACATTTCCAAAAATCTCCAAGTTCATCAAATACCATTTCCCAATCACAAATCCATGCTGACTATGCTGAATCAAATCATTATCAACCAAGTATTTACTTATTCCATCTTTCATAGTAGATTCTAGCATTTTCCCTCCTGATCCAAGGTTGACAAGTTCTAAAGTGCTGTGTTTTTTTCTCTCAGTTCCTTCTTAAATAGTGGATGACATTTGCTACCTTCCAATCTGGAGGATTAATTCTAGAATTTATAACTTTGGAAGAAAACCATTGACTATTTCTGAAGCTACCTTCTTCAACTTTGGAATGTAGACTCTCAGTTCATGGGAACTTATCAATTAACAGTCCCATTAATTTCTCCAGTACAATCTTCTTATTGATGCTAATTTCCTTCAGCTCCTTAACATTTCGTGCCCAGTGACCCTTCCTCAGAACTGTTCTGAGGAAGGGTTACCAGACCCGGAACGTTACTCTTTTTTTTCCTTCACAGATGCTGGCAGACCTGCTGAGCTTTTCCAGCAACTTTGTTTTTGAGCTTGTCAATTAACCCTTTTTCACTACACAATATTAGAACTGAAATAGCATGTCCTCTATTTGGCTCCTCAACACGTTGCTCTAGAAAACTAATCCCTAAGATTCCAAAAACTTATCTTCCACAGCTTTAGTGATCAATTGGTTTATCTAGTCTAAATGCAGATTAAAACCACCCAAGTTACATGCTTTTGTCCATGTTCATGCTTCCCTCATTTCCTGATTAATGTCACACTCCCCATTACATTTTTATTTGTTGGCTTATAATTAACTTCAACTAACGTCTGACAACCAGTGCTGATTCTAAGCTCAACCCAAACAGTTTCCCAAACAGAAAAGAATTTTCTGAAGAAGGGTCTAGGCCCGAAACGTCAGCTTTCCTGCTCCTCTGATGTTGCTTGGCCTGCTGTGTTCATCCAGCTCTACACCTTGTTATCTCAGATTCTCCAGCATCTGCAGTTCATACTATCTCTGCTGACTGATATGCTGACTGAAGCATTAGGAACTTCTTAATTTTAGTGCATGCAATACAGTTCACTGTACCACTGATGCTGTTTGGTTAATGGGACGTGTAATACCTAAAAATGGTATCACTTGAATGAACGTGTAATCAGATGAAAACAAGACATTTAGAACTGCTAAAACAACACAGTCCTCATGTACCATTGAAATGGGGTACATTTATTTACTAAACCAATGGGAGATGTTTTATTTGTCTGAAACACATGGAAATACAGCTTACTAATCTCCAAACAAAGTAGCTGAGAAATGGAAATTGATAGCATTTCAGGGTGGTAAATATGGAGCTTGAGTTCCTTCTACATAATACGGCATTTATCTGAGGCCAGCAATTGTAGATGCAAGTTTGTAAGAATGTAGCTCCAAAATTGCACGACTTTAATCCAGCTGTGAAGCCTTGACCCTCAGGAACACAAGTCAGAAAATAGCAGATTTATAGTACTAATAATTTGAGGCATTAATCAGGAACCGCACAAAATAAATGTGCAGTTCTGTCCATAATCTTCATCTTTTTATTGAACAGGTGTCAGAGTTGGGGGACTGAGTATTGTACCACAATTTAAATTTATGTGCTAATCCATTTAGCATGGTGATTTTCTTTGTTTTATTTAACATCGTAGATGAGACTTAATTTTAGAAAATTGGCAACATCTTCCCGACACTGACCTTATCCACCCTCGGCATGCTCCATCCCAGGATTCCTAGTGAGCAAAGCTGCATGATATTGGGATGCAATTTCATATTCCAGTTCATTTTTATAGCCACTTACTGGAACAATGAAACTTACTTGGTTGTCTGTCAGATGGATTTATTAGCTTCATTGCTTTTATGTCATTAAATTCCTGCTCCTCATTAACTCCACCAAAAATGTAAAGCTGAAAGAAAAAGTATTTACTTTTCATTCGTAGATTTAACATGATGATGGCAGTCAAAAGCAATACATTTAATTCTAAATAAAAGCAGAAAATACTGGGTCTAAACATAAAACATTTTTCTTTTCAGCTGTTGGTCCATTTTTGTAGCAATTTTACTTTCCTCTCAGATTTCTACCATTTGTAGGTTTTATTGCTTATAATTTATTTGAAAACAGCTTGACTTAATTGTGATCCAGCTTCTGTTGATTTTCTTTTATTCATTGGCCAAAACATTTCTTAAACACTCTTGGATTTTTTGTGTGGAAAACAAATTAGAGAGTAAATTGCTGTTTCCAAGTAATTTGCTCCAAATATCAGTTAGTCCCTTTCAGTTCACAGACTGCTGTATCAACTTACATTGATGCTATGCCAGAGCAATATGCAGTCAATTCCTGTCTGCCTCTTCGTGACATCTGTTCCAAAGAAGATAAAGGTCCATAGAACTAACAAGCCACAAAACACCATCAAGCAAAAGAAAATGAGCTTATTCCTGAAATAAACAAGAATTCCCAAATTTACAGCGGTTTGTTTTGTTTTGTACAGGCTAATTAACTAGCTGATCTCAGAACCCACAAGGGTCCGACCATATCCAGGGCTAAATTAAATAACCCCTGAGTAATGTACAAATGTACCTGCACCTGCTCATTGCAATGTATGCAACATAAAACATTATCATTGGTGTCAGTTGGTGCACTTAAAAGCAAACCTGAACTATCTAAACTTAGTCAACACCTCTTAAAGGAGAATGCGTTGTGGCAGTCATGCAAGTAGTGGACCTTATCTGAGTAACATTGAAGAATGGCGTAACATAGGTGAGAGCGATGTCGGGGTTTTTGGGCCCTGACCTGAAAAGCCTTGGTGGAGGAGGTAGAAAGAAAATATGATTAAATCTGAGATTGATAAAATTTTGTTAACTAAAGTTATTAAGGGATATGAGGCTAAGGAAAGTATTTAAAATTATGATCTCACTGTATTGCCAAAGATGCTCAAAAAGCAAAATGTTCCTCCGTTCCTTGGTCTTATGATCCAAACACTCAAAAGGCAGTGGGAATTTATAGCCATGCAGGGCAATGCAAGTAAACAAACCTCAATCTAGTGCTGCGAGAGCATCAATGACCTCACACAAATGGTCAAGTCAGTCATTGCATCTTCAAATGTCATATCCCACAAACTGCACAATCAACTCACTACCAACAATTTCTTTCAATGATACCTAACATTGTTACACTCCACAATACCCTCGTAGACTTAGCACTGCTCCAAGCTCTGCAACCACATCTCACAACCTCTACACACTGCCAGTTATACAGTTATGACAGACACATATCCAAACAGATTGCAGGACACTCACTGACACACTTCCCTTTCACTTACACACAAGGTGGCGCACAACTGAAGGCATCAGGATCCAACTCAAAGGGGATAGACACAGCTTCACATCTTAATCCCAATGGAGCAGATAGTGCCATTGTAATTTGGATACCAGTTGAGGTCACAGTCATCACCAAGACTGAAACCATTGAAAATCATTTACCATTATAACGAATCCTCCTTTTACACCCTACATTTCCCTCATCATACATTTGTTTCTAATTTGCAAGCTGCAGATTATGTAATCATGTATCACTTACTTTCACAGCACTGCACATGGCTCCCTCTTTTCAAATAACTCAGAATTACAACCTGACCAGGTAATGGAAGAACATAAAGAACACAATGATAATGGAGATGCATTGTCACTTGATATCACACTCTCAATCATCAGATACCAAATTACATATAATTTAAAGGTTAACATTGAGGCACAAATTGTGCATGATTAAACAGTGGTGTCAGTGATGTGTAACCAGAACAGGGTGCATGGAGGTTAAGATGTACAAGAATTCTATAGATGATTGACTGAAGTATTTTAAAAGGCAGTCAACAGAAGAGACCTGTTGGGAATGCACAATGAAGCAAATTTTCTTGCATATGGAAGTGATTTCTTACTGTCCACACTTCTGCATTCACCATGATCCAACCTGCAGCACAGGATATCATTTCAGCTGTTTGCAACAAGCACAACAATCAGGGTACAGTGTTCAACAATAGGCATGATTCTGCAATTGGGCAACATTTGCTACATAGCCATGAGTGTGCAAAGAATTATGCTGAAAACCAATTTAGGACTGTCATTCAGGCTCACAACATACTGAAACTACATGTATTAATACACAGTGCCCTGTTCTTTGCAGACAGAAATAGCATGTACACACACTGCACCTATTTCAATGCAACAGAATTAGTGAGAGCTTAAGTTCTGCTTAATTTCTCAAGGCTTTAGCAGAATCAAACAGCCTTGTTTCAACATTTAAACAAAGCTTGGCAGTTAACTGTCAATCAAGTGGTGCACTCACCCTGGCAACATGTCTACCAATCAGAGTCCACTTGTCAACAAATCAGAATTCTCCCCTCATTTAGCAATACTTGCACTGATGTTGGTCAGTGAGCAGTTGATTTTGAGATGTTTAGTTTTGTAGGTCAGCTAGAAGTCCTTGCCCTGCTTCCTTTTTTTATTGTGGTTTCACTTGTATTCAGCAAAGAGATAAAACTTCCTCTTTTTTTTACCTGCAGCAGAGGGATGACCAGATATTTCCTCATCTGGGACTCCCAGTCCATACATCTTCACCCACTAGCACACACAGAAGAGTGTTGAAAGTGTTTTTTAACCTTTGTTCTATTATATTCTTGAAAGTATAGAACACAAACTTGATTATATTTCAGTTTCCGGAGCATTTATGCCCTTGAAGCCCTTTCTTCTGACGCTTCCTTGATACACGTCAGATGTGATATTCCACAGTCTCCCTCAAGGCAGCAGATAATTCACACAGACCTTCTAGACAGTCACTGAGTTACATTGCTCAGAACTTACATTCTTACATTTAATAAAACATCCATGTCGTACCTAAAAGTTCAAAATATCTGTAAATGATCTGGGGTTATGATCCATGGTTATGATACTTGCCCTGCATGATTCATTCTTATTTCATTACTAAAGTAAAAAAGAGCGAGCAACAGACATATTCACAAACATACTCCTTCTCTTAGTCTTGGTAAATATAATCTAATCAGTTCTAATTGGATCTCTCTAAGTTCCGGTCCAGGCATCTGCAATTCCATTTGATTTTCCAGCAATGTGGGTGATTTTTAGGCAGTATGTTTGAAGGAACAAACTCCAATAGAATAAGCTGACGTTTTGGGTTTTAAATATTTACATACACGTTTACAGGTTGTAGTCAGTATAAACTGTGGTCTTTCTGTAATGATTTTGCACGTACATCTCCAAATGTTTGAGAATGATTAATAAATTGATAATAACCTTATTTAACTATGGATTATCATCTCTGATGCTCGTTTATCTTTTTGGAAAGGTACCTGATTAGTCTCTTAATTTTGGAAAAATCTTCTAGAGGAGTACAATACCAACCTCAACGTCACTTGCATAGATGGCTATTTTAAAGCTTGTTTAAAGTTTGGAGCTGCAAGCACTGGTTTGTATGTTAAAATGGCCACTGCTTTACAAAAGCTGTGTGTCATTTCTCAGTCCAAGCTACATTTGTTTTTTTTTCAGTAGTAGCTCTATCATTGATATGGCTACTATGCTGAACTTTGTGATGGATTTTTAGTACAACCCACACATCCCTAAGAATCTCATAATTTAGCTTGCTCGGCTACTACCAAGGAAGTTTTATTTCTAACTTCCTCGAATCTTCTAAATTTGTAACAAAAAAAGGTTTCAGATAATGAGATCGGAGCATCTAACATTTGCAGTGCCACCTTAGCCTCCAGCGGCTAAGCTTGTGCAGCCACACATCTCAATTGCACACAGTTAGAGAAAATGCCGGGCACTTTTGATTGCAGCTGTTCACCCACCCTGACTTCAGTGGGCTTCTTGGAGACCACTAAAGAAATTATTATCATTGATCACACCAGGTCATTGACAAGGTCAGCCCTGTCCACAGGCAGACTGGGGAGAACCCACAGGGTCACTGGTCCTGACACACAGTTGCACTCTGGATGCACCTAGTAAAAGGGGATAGGTGTGGATATTCCTTTCATCCTTCTTGCCAGCATAATGGCACTTGCTGGGAAGATCGTGCTTTGTCCCAGCAGTAGAGTTTGGCTGGCCACAGTATCCTTCAGTATCACTACAGGCTTGTATGCCTTACCCTGGAGAAAAGTGCCAGCACTGAGCAGCTAGCACTGCTGCCCTCACAGCACAAGGGGCCCAGGCTTGATTCCAGTCTTGGGTGATATTCTGTGTGGAGTTTGCATTTTGTCCCCGTGTCTACGTGGGTTTCTGCTGGTAGTCTCTCACTTTTCAACGATGTGCAGGTATTGGCCATGCCAAATTGCCCCGTAGTGTCTAAGGATGTGGAGGCTAAGTGGATTAGCCACAGTAAATGAGTGGCTATGAGATAGGGCGGAGGGTGGGTCTGGGTGGAATGTTCTTCGGGGGGTCAGTACAGACTCAATGGGCCGAATGGCCACTTTCCACACTGTTGGGATCCTATGATTGTAGTCTATAATAAAAAAAAAAGTCTGACATGTCCCTTCTTCAGTTGGAACCAAAACTTTAACTCTGTTTCTCTCTCCACAGATACCAGCAGACCTGCTGAGTTTCTGTAGCACTTTCTGTTTTTATTTCAGATTTTCAGCATTCACGGTATTTGTTTTTAACCCTTTTAACTCTCTGTTCCTCTAACTGCATTCCTATTGAAAAGGAAATGAGCTGTTACATTCTCAAGGAGAATTATTTCATAGAGATTTCTGTGAGGCCTTCTGTGTTTTATACCCGTACCCATTAGTCAAAAGCAAGCTGTTTAAATATTTTAAATTCCAGGTCCGTCTGGTCAGACTGTTTCCTGAGAGCATGGAGCTATTGAAAGAATGCCTCCGGCAATAACTGGTACGCACATAAGACAGCCCTTTGTTTTTAATTCTCTTGTTATTAATGTCATTTTCCTCGGGCAAGAGGCAGTAAACTTTGTAAGCTTTTGCTGGCAGCTTAAGTTGCAGTAATAAGGACTAATGTTAGACTGGCCACTTTAACTGCTCTACTACCTTCTCAAAGGAGTAAAGAGGGCGTTCATCTCTCATCTTCAAACTTTGGAATTAAATGAACAAATCAAGTCGCCTCTGCCCATAAGTCTGAAGCAGTGGTGCCTTCAAGGCACACAGAAGGATTCCTGCCAATGAGCTGAGGCTGTCATAGTTCAATCTTCCTTTCCTCGTGCTTTCCTAAAACTCTTGCTCTTCTCTCCTTGCTCTTTGTTCCTTTTCTAATTTTTCTGCCTCTTTCTTCTCTCTTGCTCTCCCTGCATTTCTTTTTTTCCTTCCTTTTCTATCTCTTGACATTCTAATTTCTGCTGCTCCAATTTTAATCTCTATTGCTACTCTATCCATTTCATTATCCTCAATTGCTACCTGTAAAATTGTGTCAGCTTTTTTCAAAATTCATGGTTTTTGACTCTCCATAAGATATAGGAGCAGAATTAGGCCATTCAGCCCATCACATTTGTTCCATCACTTAATCATGGCCGATATGTTTCTCAACCCCATTGTTCTGCATTCTCCCCATAACCCTTGATCCCCTTACTAACCTTACTAGTTCTTCCTTTTCAAATCATTTACACAGCCCCAGTTTGTTACAAACAGTGCCTGGGCCAGGTTCCATAATTTGGGAAATAGGGTTCCAGATGGGATACACCATACTGTCAAGCTCCCACATGAGAGAAAATTAACTGACTCTCCTTTTGTGATCACCCTCCAGACGGTTGGTCTCACCAAGGTTAATTTTCTCCCATAGCAAATGAATATATAGGTTTTAAAAACCGGAACACGTCCAGGTGCTCTGGTTTCCTTCCACAGTTCAAAGATGTGTGGGTTGGGTGGATTGGCCATGGAAAATGCAGGGTTACAGAGATAGGTTGCATGATCTTCAGAGGGTCGTTCTGGACACGATGGGCCAAATAGCCTGCTTTCCACAATGTAGGGATTCTATGAAAAGCCAATTTTACGAAGCTTTCTCGAAATAACAAAAATTGAAATTAGTACTTGTTAAACATGGGAAGAAATGATAAAGCAACTCACATACATACAAAAACAGAAATTGCTGGAAAAGCTCAGCAGGTCTAGCAGCATCTGTGGAGAGAAATCAAACTTAATGTTTTGAGTCCAGTGACCCTTCTTCATAACGGAAAAGTGTTCTGAGAAAGGGTCACTGGACCTGAAATGTTAACTCTGATTTCCCTCCACAGATGCTGCCGGA
This sequence comes from Rhincodon typus, assembly GCF_021869965.1. Classification (NCBI taxonomy): domain Eukaryota; kingdom Metazoa; phylum Chordata; class Chondrichthyes; order Orectolobiformes; family Rhincodontidae; genus Rhincodon; species Rhincodon typus. The sequence goes on from NC_063334.1 coordinate 50,989,890, forward strand.
CCTGCAGGGCTTTTCCAGCAATTTCTGTTTATGCTTCTGATTTACAGCATCTGCAGTCCTTTCAGTTTTTACAGATACATACAGATTGGAAATGAAAGATGAGTTAAAAAAGAGATAAAAGTTAAAAATGATATACAGGTAAGTCTTCAAGTTCATTAACAGGTAATGGGATACCATTGCCATTATATTAGGTGGTTGGTGAGCAGTTGTTTTTGAGATGTTTGACTTGGCAGTCAGCTGAAATACCTCTGTTCTAATTTCTTTTGATTGCAGTTTCACTTGCTTACTGGCACTCAGCAAAGAGAGAATGCCTTTCTAACGTTTACCTGCACCATGAAGATGACTAGAGGTTTTCTTAGCTGTGACTGTCACAGCACAAACCTTCACCCTCTAGCATACACGGATCAGCGTTGAAACTAGCTTTTAACTGCTGTTCTTGTATATTCTTGAAAGGGAAAAACACGAACAAATATTTCACTCAAAGTGCTCTCTTTTCATTCATGTTCATGTCCAAGATAACTCACAGAAGATTACTGTTCAGTTTGCAGCACATTTCTCCCTTTGAAGTCCTTCTCTTGACACTCATCAGTTGTAACATTCCAGGCTCTCTCTCAAAGACAAGGATAATCCAGACAGGTCTTCCAATCAAACAATCATCTAATTATTTTGCTCAGAATTTACATTCTCATTTTTTTGGTTCATGTCCTCATGTATCATTAAAAGTTCAAAGGTAAAAAGTAAAGTAATGATAGTCGTACCAAGCCATCTAATCTAAGGGGCTCAGGACAGAAGGCAAGAGAATGGGGTTGAGTACCATTTCAGCCATGATCAAATGGCAGAGCAGAATCAATTGGCTGAATATATCTTATGGTGTTATAGGGCTGCTCTCTCATTAGAGATATAATTGGTGATAGGTGTACCCTAGAACTTTGTGAGAAGCTAGGAAAGTGGTTGCTGGGCCCCTTGCTGCGATATTTGTATCATTGAGATGATACACAGGTGAGATGCTGGAACACTGGAAGTTGGCTAACGTGGTGCCACTATTTAAGAAATGTGATAAGGAAAAGACAGGGAACTATAAACTAGTGACCCTGACACCAGTGAAATGCAAGTTGTTAGAGATAATCTGAGGGGCCCCAGGAATTACATGTGTTTGGAAAGGCAAGGACTGATTTGGGATAGTCAACATGGCTTTGTGCTTGGGAAATCATAGCTCACTAGCTTGATTGAGTTTTTTGAAGAAGTAACAAAAAGGATTGATGAGGGTAGAGCGATGGATGTGATCTGTATGGGGTTCAATAAGGCATTTGACAAAGTTCCTCATGGTAGACTGGTTAGCAAGGTTAAATCACATGGAATACAAGGAGAATTAGCCATCTGGATACAGAACTGGCTCGAAGGTAAAAGGTAGAGGGTGGTGGTGGAGGGTTGCTTTTCAGACTGAACACTGTGATCAGCACTGTGCCATGAGGATCGGTCCTGGGTCCACTGCTTTTTGTCCTTTATATAAATGATTTGGATGTGAACATAGTAGGTATGGTTAGTAAGTATGCAGATGATGCCAAGATTGGAAAAGTAGTAGACAGTGAAGAAGGTTGCCTCAGAGTAAAACGGGATCTTGATCAGATGGGCCAATGGGCTGAGGAGCGGCAGATGGAGTTTAATTTAGGTAAATGTGAGATGCTACATTTTGGAAAGGCAATTCAGGGTAGGACTTATACACTTAATGGCAAGGTCTTGGGAATTTTGTTGAACAAAGAGACCTTGTAGTGCAGGTTCATAGTTCCTTGAAAGTGGAGTTGCAAGTAGATAGGGTAGTGCAGAAGCCATTTGGTATGCTTGCCTTTATTGGTCAGTACATTGGGTGTAGGAGTTAGGAGGTCATGTTGCAGCTGTATAGACATTGGTTGGGCCACTTCTGGGATATTGCGTGCAATTCTGGTCTCCCTGCCATAGGAAGGATGTTGTGAAACATGAAAGGGTTCAAAAAACATTTACAAGGATGTTGCCAGGTTTGAGCTACAGAGAAAGGCTGAATAGGCTGGGGCTATTTTTCCTGGAGCATTGGAGGCTGAGGGGTAACTTACAGAGGTCTATGAAATCATGAGGGGCATGGATAGGGTGGGGGAGTCTAAAACTAGAGGCATAAGTTTAACATGAGAGGGAAAAGATTTAAGAGGGATCTAAGGGGCAACTTGTTCACGCAGAAGGTGGTACGTGTGTGAAATAACCTGCCAGGGGAAGTTGTGGAAGCTGGTACAATTACAACTATTAAAAGGCATCTGGATGGGTATATGACTAGGCGGGGTTTAGAGGGATATGAGCCAAATGTTGGCAAATGGGACTAGCTTTATTTAGGATATCTGGTCGGCATGGATGAGTTGGACTGAAAAGTCTGTTTCTGCGCTGTAGATCTCTATGACTCTAACTATCTTCGTGTTTCCAGTGCCCGAGTCAAAAATGAGAGATTTTGTAGTTATATAGACAAACGTGAATTCTATCAGTCATTTGTTTTAAATTGCAACACCATCGTGGACCCCTTAAAGCATGTTGTGTATGCAGATTTACAGTCACAGTAAAACATATTTATATCAAATACACAAGGACTAGACATGAAGCTCATATTCTACACAAGTCCATTTTGATCATGTTGAACACTTGGTTCAATGATACAACATTGACAGTGATGCTTTGTAGGGCACTGATCTTAAAGAGTGCACTAATGGTATCAATCAAAGTTGAAATTTCATTGTGCTTGCACAGTACCCTCACTATTATCGTAGCTGGCATGATTAAATCTAACAACCTGTGTACATTCTGCGAATGCCATTTTTAAATCCTAAGGGCATCCACGGTGTCAAAAAAAGAGCATTAACAAGCCTAGATCTCATCCAACACTTGCAGCAACATGATTAATCCTACAAGATCTAAGCATTTGGAATAATAGTTTACATGGCGAGATGGACACCTTACTGTTTTCTAGGCTGCATGCAACTCTACATAATTCTGCCAGGCTTGTAATAGAAAGAGGCTGAAAATTATTTAAAAAGACAAATGTGAAATAAAAGTCCCAAGATTTCCAAAAGCTAAATGAAAAATGTTAAATGAAAAATCCAAGGCAACATACAAATTTCAGAACTAACTACAAAAGCATAACAATTTCAATTCTTTTGAAATTGGTAAAATCAGACTTTATCCAATAACAAAGTCAGTTACAATATCAGTTGAGGCAGTAACAGTTTTGTTTCTTTCAAAAAAATCTAAAATGAAGAAAGCTTGGCTAAAATAAAATCAGTCTTGCTAATTTTAGGATCTCTAAGCACATTCAAATCTCTGAAAAAAGTCCTATTTAACCAAACACTTGAATCATCCTCCTTCTCAACTGATTCTGACTTATTCTGACCAGATTTGAGAATCTGAACCCTAGATTTACACAACCTGGAAACAATCCAGGGTGTACCTCATGCAAAAATATCTCTGAAACTCTCTGAGATGCTCATACCCTCAAATCTGTGAAATCATTACCCTAAGTAAAATTGAGCCCTTCTTTAGTAACATTTCCCTCAGTAACAGCCCTGTTTACTCTATCACTTTGTTGTTAAATTTTATCCAAGGAAACGTGTTCATAATTGCCATGAATATCCCACAACATTACCTTTGTTGCCACTAAACTATCTGGAAGACAAATTGCATCATCTGCCACCATCAATGACTGGAACTGCCTTGTATCTTTCAGAATGTCAATATTGGCCAGGAGGCTGCTAAAACACGGATAGATTGCTAACTTGGCCAAATAGCAAGGGATGCTGGGTACATTGGTCAAGTAAAATTCTGAAATCACAAAACCCGCACACCAAACATAGTGCAACCACAGCAGCTGGAAGCTAATGACGTAAGCAAAATGTAAAAGGCAACAGTTATCTTGAACAGACATACCCCGAACAGTTTGTCCACCAAACAAAGGAGGGCCCAGACAGAAAGACACTGGGTCCTGCTACACAAAGAAATAAACAGTAACCAAGCCATCCAAATGATTGACACTCTTTCAAACTATCAAGTGTGTCTCCCTGATTAACCAGAACTATAGAAAGTTCCAGAAAACCATCTAAAAGGTATAAAACCAGAGTTCACTTGCAGACCTCACTCTTGAATCTTCTGAGGACCTCTGAGGAGACAGCATGGCAAGAAACAGAAAATAACTGACCATCTAGAGAGAGGGAGAAAGCAGCTTCACAGTCCCAAAGACAGATCCAGAGAGGCAGTGACTGCATAAATGTACTAGAGACTTGGACAGTATTGTAATCTTAAGGGTCCAAATAGAATTAGATATAGCATGGTTAGTATTAAAGGTTATTGTAACTTCGTTCTTAATAAAGTTAGGACAGCTTTGCCTTGGTACTGGCTTGCATTCGTATTGATTTGATCGCTTCAGTATTGTGAGACACCTGGGCAAATTCATTCAATACATTCTGGTCAGAGTTGTCTCACTTGCTTAAAGGAGGAGTAGACAATGATATCTTCACTTGCTTTGTTGGAGGAATAACAGAGTACTTCTCCCTTAGAGATAAAAGGCAGCGTTTTAAATAAATCAGCTAAGAGTTCATTTTGGCGAGTTTCATGAAAGGTTTCATTTTGGGTTTTCTCATGTTATCCGCCACAACTCATCACATTAGCAACGCACCACTCTCACATATCTTTCTTCTCATCAGAGGCAGAAGTACTCACTGCTGCTGGGACCACCGGGATTCTTGGTGCACCAGGTCAATTACTGCCAGCTGGAGTTGCCCAGCAAGGTTCCTGTTCCTCAAGGTTTGGCCTGCAGATGCCTCAGAAAGGTAAGTTAACTCCCTTTCTTGCCAACAGGCACAAACAGGAGGTCTAGGTGGAGTGGACTGATGCAGTGGAGGGTCCTTCTCTTTCTCCAGGCCTGCCAGAGGAGTCCAGGGTCACCAGGGTCCGTGCGTTGTCAACAGTCTAGAGAAACACTGATATTCTGCACTCCATGAGTGTAAAAGCTACCATCTTTTCTGCTATGTCACACTCACTCTATCTCTGCTGCTGCATATATCCCCCACTAAGGCTCATGGTCCGCCACTCTCACTATTGTATGAAACATCTTCCTTCGTTCACTCTCACCACCACCAACCCAGGCCATACCATCAGGCTACTTACTCTGCATGTTGCCTGCATCTATTACTCTCACTCAGGACACCTCACCACCTTTGCCCCATTGGCACCAGGACTAATAGCTGTGCCAGCCACTTTCACGTCAATCAGAAATTGGTGGAAAAGCTCAGAGGTCTGGCAGTATCTGTGGAGAGAAATCAGAGTTAATGTTTCGGGTCAAGTGACCCTTCCTCAGAACTGGGTTCTGACCCAAAACATTTAACTCTGATTTCTTTTCACAGATGGTGCCAAATCTGCTGAGCTTTTTCCAGCAATTTCTGTTTTTGTTTCTGATTAACAGCTACATGTCAATCAATTCCTTTTTTCATCTCATTCCAGAAGAAAACAGCCCACAGTAGGCCTGACAGAGCCAGGATGGTGGTAAGGTGACCAATATTCATGTCCTTGCCTCCTATGAGAAAAGAATCCATGTTTTAGCTGGAGACAACCATGACTGTTCATGTGGTGATGCCACTCAATGTCTTGGCAACCAAATAAAAATCATTGGTCAAACCCCTGCTGCCTTCCCATTACCACCACTGTGAATGAATTTTTGACATGTCTAAACTTCAATCTCTATTTCACACCTCATTCTTTCTTCTGTCTCCTGCAGTGATCGGTGTTATGTTGACAGTCTCTGCCAACAAGAGGACGGTCTTGCAAGACATCCTTCCTCCAACTCTGAGGATGAAGCCACAGCTCTCTCAGAGTAAACACAGGCAAGGCTGTCTCCTGCACACTCCAGCAGCTCAGATACTGACTCCTTGGTGGGTATTTTAGCTAGATTACAATCAGGAGCTCAAGCTGATGAACACCTCATTGCCATATCTCTGCAGCCGGTTGTGACAAAAATGCCCCAAGCTACTGGGAATCATGGGACTTCCAGAGACCAGGTACTTGCTCAGCCCCAGGCAGGAGAGGACTCAATTGATTTGAAAGTTGGAGGACTCCACCAATTCTGTTCGTACTCTGTTGCCTCTACATCCAGATGCCTCCATGGACCGGTTGGTGGTTGCCACGGAGAGCCAGATCCAGTACAGTCAGTGTCTGCTGCACAGACCTGCAGTCCATCTCTCTACCCTTGGAGCTCAGCACCAACAGTAAAGTGACAGGAGGATGAAGGACCTTGAACTCATTGCAGCTGCCACTTCCTGACAAGGAGACAGGGCATGCCAGTAGGCACCCAAGTGGAGGTAAAGCCATACGCAGTTCCCTAGACATCTCCTCTCAGGAAACTCAAGAGTTGACAAGGCCTTCGATGTCTACACTGCCTACCACAATCAACTCTGTGGGAACTTGGTGCACCTGCCTTTGGATAGGTTGTCTCTGCATGTCTGGGCTCTCAAGCCACAAAGGCAGCTGGGAGTCACCCAACCAAAACACTACGGCCAACATGTTTCAGTGTCGGGCAAGCTTCCACCACGCAGAATTACAATTAGGTTTCTTGTTATGTTTACTCACATGCAGGGATAAAAGAATACAGTGAAAAATGTACAAAGTAACCATTTCCAGCACCACCTTAGGTACAAAGGTACCTAGGCTCTCCAGCTGCAGACCCCAGAAATGCAATTAGATGTACTGAGATGGAAAGAAAGGAGACAACCTTCTGACGTCACATAGATGGCATGGGTGAAATTTCATTGTAAACTCATTTTCCCATTTGCAAATATATGATCACTTTTCACCATTACTGCATGTGAGCAAATATTATTCTCACTGCAACTATATGAATGAAGATACAAAGGCTAACCATTCTCAGTGTTACAGGAAGTTCTAATTCTGCCTGAGCAATAGTTATCCTGTCCATAGCACCCATATCAGCATGAAACATTGTCAGGATTGAATAAGGTAGCACCTGATGTTATGAGGCTTCCTTTCATCTGTAGCCTATATTTTTATTGAACAGCATGAACCTCATAGAAGGATCAAACCATTAAGTAGCACTTGCAGTTGGTATTACATAGGGGATGATGACCTCAGCAGCATCAAATCATTTGTACTAAGTGAAAGATAATTCCTGTGATTTAGTTCCACAGAACAGGATTCACAAGGAGGTCCTTCTTGTGTTGCTATGGCCAAAGCTGCTACACTGTTGGATGCCGAAGGTGTTGTTCCCTCTAAAGAATGTCTTCATAATTGCAATGCTGCAACTTTCATGGATCCCCATTGTCCATCCCACAGCCTAAGTGCATCCTGCAGTAGTCTGGAGCAGAAATTCTAAGGGTCAGGTGGAGTCTGCTGTTTGGACAGTACTGGTATGAAACCCCAGACATGATATACATAGAAACCTCATGTGGAGGGGCCATCCAATGTCTGTAGTTGGCCCCTTTAGAAGGAGAGCTTTCATTTGGGAAATATTGGACAATGTGATATGGGGTTTCAACCTCCACTTCTGAACAGTGTGCCCACTGCCCACTCACATCTGAGGGAGCCCTGTCCCTCACAAAATAAAAGGCTTGTTCTGGGTGCAGTGGCAGCCATTTTCCACATACTATTTCAATGAAAATAGAAGAAAACACCAGTCCTATTTCATGGAGTGACTAACAGATTCAGCCTCATAAACAAGGTGACTCCCAAATTTTCATATTCCCTTCTGTCCTCCCTGTCAAACCTATCAGCTTTTAACTTCCTCCAGTTCTCACCAAACCCATTGAGTTTTCAGTGAGCTTGTCACATATGCTGTTGGCACATGGTGCAGTTGCAACATTGACATAACACAGTGCTGTACAGCAAGGTATACATCCTTTTGATTGATCGCTGCTATAACTGTTTCATTAGCAAATGCGTGGAGAACTGTGTACCAAAGAAATCAATCTGAGTGTTCCCCAACCGTAAACCTTGGATGAACCAGGAAAGCCACTCCCTATTGAAGACCAGATGTGCAGCATTCAAGTCGGGTGAACCAGACCAATACAGAAAATCCAGATATGACTTCCACAAAGCCATCAGGGAGGCCACGAGGTAGTACCAGATCAAGTAAGAGTCCAATCCTACCAAACAGACTCCCGCCGTCAATGGCAAGGCCTAAACGACATTACGAGATACAAAATGAAACAGTGTAAGATAGTGGACAATGGTACATCCTCCCCGACATGCTCAATGCTTTCTATGCTCGGTTTGAATAGAATAACACTGGTGTGGTGACACCTGCCCCAACAGCCCCAGACACACCTGTTCCCTCTGTCACAGCTGCAGAAGTCAGATGAGTCTTCCTGGGAGTCAACCCAAGGAAAGCCAGGGGCCCAGACGGTGTCCCCAGCCAAGCACTCAGATCCTGTACGGACCAACTGGTGGAGGAATTCACCAACATCTTCAACATTTCCCTCCTAAAAGCCAAAGTCCCCACCTGCTTCAAGAAGACCACCATCATTCCTGTACCCAAGAAAGCACATGCAGTGTGCTTTAATGACTACCGCCCAATAACCATGAAGTGCTTCAAGAGGCTGGTCATGGCCCATCAACTCTAGTCTCCCATACTGCCTCAATCCCCTACAGTTTGCCTACCGACATAACAGATCCACAGTGGATGCCATATCCGTAGCCCTGCACTCATCCCTAGAACATCTGGACAACAAAGACACCTACATCAGACTCCTGCTCATTGACCACAGCTCTGCCTTCAACACCATTATCCCCTCCAAACTGATCTCAAAACCGCGTGACCTTGGTCTCGGCTATGCCCTCTGCAATTGGATCCTCAGCTTTCTGACCCACAGGCCACAATCAGTGGGGTTAGGTAACTGCACCTCCTCCACAATAACACTCAATTTGGAGTGCCCCAAGAATGTGTCCTCAGCCCCCTACTGTACTCTCTGTACACCTACAGCCATGTTGCCAAATTCCGAACTTGTAGATGGTGTTCATTCAGAATTTGGCAACACAGTTGTAAGTTTACAGGGAGTACAGCAGGGGGCTGAGGATGCATCCTTGGAGGGCTCCAGTGTTATTGTGGAGGAGGTGCAGTTACCTATCCTCACTGATTGCAGCCTGTGGGTCAGAAAGCTGAGGATCCAATTGCAGAGGGCAAAGCATCAAGTTCCTCGGAGTGATGATAACCGATGATCTGTCCTGGACTTCCCACGTAGATGCAACAGTCAAGAAGGCATATCAACGCCCATAAGGTCCCTCACCAACTTTTACAGATGCACAATTGAAAGCATACTGTCCAGGTGTATAATGAGCAACTGCTCTGCCCAGGACCGTAAGAAACTACAAAAAGTGGTGTGCCAATGTTCCATCCATTGACTCTATTCACATGGCTTGCGGCCGCCAAAAGGTGGCTATCATCCTCAAAGACCCATCGCACCCCGATAATGATTTCCTACAACCTCTTCCATCAGGCAGAAGATACAGAAGCCTGAACACATGCACAGGCAGGTTCAGGAACAGCTTCTTTCCAGCCATTGTCACACTATTGAAAGGACTCTAACCTCAATTAATGCAACCTGCAATGTAACCTGTATGCTTCTAAGTCATTTTGATCTCAGAATCCTTTGCTTGCTGTGATCTGCCTGTACTATTCATAAACAAAGCTTTTAACTGTATTTCAGTACACATGATAATCAAATCAAATCAAATCAAACCATGACAAGCTGTCTGAATTTGTGTTAGTACTAAGCAGAAGGCAAGACAGAAGTACTGCGAGTCTTTAAGTTCTGGCTGAGGGGGCAAAATTCAAAAAGTCAAGGCAAGGAAGAAATGTTGTGGGCATCCAGAGGATCAAAATGAGTGAGCAGTACTGCAAACAAGATGACCCGACGTGCATTCTGGACGAATCTGTGAGATGGGTGCCTGTCCTGCACGCAAGGTGTCCTGCCAGCAGCATTCCAATTAAAGGTGCCAGTGCACTTCAAAGTGCAGCAATAATGTGCAGGACTGTATTGTTCATGAATTGGAGATATATTTTGAGGGTATAGCTTGGCCTGTGTCTGATGCCAATGTCCATGGACAGGGGTGCAGCCAGTCCCTGCACATGGAGCTTGCCCCAAGATTTTGGGGACTGCTGGCCAAGATGGAGGTCTGAAGGATTAAGCAGCAAACTGGAGTCGCCAAGTTCACTCTCTGACTTTCATGTCAGTAATTGTTGCTATCTAGTTTCTAGCTGGCATGTGGGAAGATGGGAAATTGCAAATCAATGAGATGAGATTAGGCAATAATGGCATGCTAATGTATGTGATTGAGCCTCTTGCTGCTAACAAGGAAATTTTCTTTTTTAGATTTATTTATTTGTCATATGTATTAAGTATAGGAATACATAAGTACAGTGAAAAGTGCACAAAGTTGCCTTCATCTTGCTATTCAAAACCTGTTGGAGAATTGGACATGTTTTCCCCTTGATAGCAAGGATCTCATTTCTGCTGATCTCACCACATTTTCTCAAGTGACTTGCTGATGGCCACATTATTCGGGCTGGGAATATTTCACCCATAACATCTCTTACCTGCAGTAACCTGACTTACTACATTAGTATCCATTAGAAAATGGATTTTCTTCATTATCCTGATCTATGTCCACTACTTGAATTGGTTCTAAGGAAATACTTTGCAGTTGTATTGTTGCTACTGTGCTATGACACACTTTCTTTACCTTTGTTCAAAGGCCCCATAGACATCCCACATGCTGCCACAGATTTAATTTCAGCTTTCAATAGTTCCCTTTTACATGTCTTGATGTGTGGCAATGAAAACATAATGATTCCTTTGTATCACTTCTGTTGTCTGGAACAGTTTCTGCCCCTTCATGAGCAAGAATTATTTCCATTTTGAAACTTCCTATTCCTCCATTTTCTTTGTGGGTTTACAAATGAAGATCTTTCATCCCATTGCTTCATATGTAATATATTGTATCTATCTGCCACAACTTCCCCCTTTCAGAAATCTTATGATATTTCAGGTGTGACCAAATAGCTAGTTGTTTCTAAATTCTTCCATTACTATTTTCTTCACATTTTCAAAAGTCTCTTTTAACTTTATTGATCAAAAACACTGGTCAAACAACAAAATCTGCAAATGTTTGATGCAGTTAACTTCAGACTCAAAAATTTTAATTGACACACTTCTGAGATAAGCTTATAGAAATTAATTACCATTATGTTTATGATTCATAATTGGAAAACTGCTCAGCTGAAAAACTTGAATATACATCCAGAGGGAGGAGGACAACTTCTTCAAGGTGGGCATCCTTGGAACAGGCTTCGCAGCGGGGTTGTAAATCACTCAAAGATAGCAAGAACTGCTGGAGTCAGAGACAACACAGTGTGGAGCTGGAGGAACACAGCAGGCCAGGCAGCATCAGTGGGGCAGGAAAGTTGACGTTTTGGGTCAGGACCCTTCTTCAGATTTCTGTTGTCTCTGACTTCAGCATCTGCAGTTCTTGTTATCTTTGAATATACATCTAATGCTTTTCCTACTAAGACATTTTTGAAAAGAATAGTCCACTTCTCTTGTGATATGCTGATATCAAATTTGTCAAAGAGCACAAAGTCGTTTTCAACTCCTTCCTCACTAAATGTAGGCACCAGCTGCTATTCCTAGTTAAATCAAAACCTAGGGATAAATTCAAATCATTGTTCAATGTTTCAGTTATTCCTGGTCCATGTAAATAAAACATCATTTTTCTATACACTTCATGCTACCTAATTTCTTTCTTCCACCGAAACTCTCATTCTTGTTATTTTTATTCCCTTTTCAAATTTCACTTTCTGGAATTCAATATCAAACTTCCACTTATCTCCTTCTTTTCCCATCTAGTGTTTTTCAACTGCAACTGAGTCATAGTTAACTTGATTTGTGATTTATCTAGGCCAGGCTTCTCTTCTACCAATTAAAATGCTAGACTATTACCACAATTGGTTCTGTTTTTAGCTCCTATTTTTAGTTCTATCTTCCAAGAATGCTTTCTCTTTTATCCATTCACAGCATGTGGGTATCATTGGCCAAGCCAGCACTTACTACCCATCCCTAATTGCATTAAGTGTCAACCACATTGCTGTGGGTCTGGGTCACATGTCGGCCAAACTAAGTAAGAATGACAGTTTCCTTCCCAGAAGACATTAGTGAACAAGATGGAATTTTCTTGACCATTGACAATGGTTTCATGGTCATTACTAAACTCCTGATTCTCAATATTTATTGAATTCAAATTCCACAATCTTCCATGACAGGATTCGAACACTGGTCTTCAGAATATTACCAGGGTCTCTGGATTAATAGTCTAGCAGTAACACCACTAGGCCATCATTTCCCAAATAGTTTAAATTCATCCAGCTGCCATGGTGCCAGAGAATTAACCCTTCAGATTATTAGTTCAGTGACATTATTGCAACACTAGCACTTTGTCTAATTTCATAGAATCCCTACAGTGTGGAAACAGGCCCTTTGGCCCAACAAGTCCACACTGACCCTCAGAGCATACCACCCAGACCCATCCCCTAATATCCCACCTAATCTATATACATCCCTGAACACTATGGACAATTTTAGCATGGCCGATCCACCTAGCCTACACATCTTTGCACTGTGGGAGGAAACCAGAGCACCTGGAGGAAACCCATGCAGACATGGGGAGAATGTGCAAACTCCACACAGACAATCGCCCAAGGGTGGAATCAAACCTGGGTCCTTGGCACTGTGAAGCAGCAATGCTAACCACTGAGCCACCGTGCCGCCCCAAATCTAACTTTAATTAATGCAAATCATTCAATGATAAATCTTTCAACAAAGCCTCAGCAATAGAAAAAGCCAATCTGAATCCTAATAGGTACAATAAAATTCAAAGTGCTCCAGTACTGAAGTAAAATGGGAATTGGGGAACATCCTCCCCTGGTGGAATCATACTATGCACAAAGGAAGATATTTGTGCTGTGACAGGACAAGTTTTTCTGCCGCATAATTACACTACATGATTTCCTCAGAATCAACCATATTCAACTGCTTCATTAATGATCCTCGCTCCAGGTTAAGGTCAGGAATCGATATGTTCACTCATTATTGCACTGTGTTCAGTTCCATTTGCATTTCCTCCAATAATAAAATATTGCATGGCTGTATGTAACAAGACCTGGACAATATCAAGGCTTAGTTGATTTTTGGCAAGCAATGACCATTTCTTGCAAAAGGAAATGTAGCCTTCATTCCCACCCTCACCCAACTGAGGTATCACGACTATTGATTCACCTCACCTTCAATATCTTGGAAAGTCATCATTGACCAGAAATTTAACTGAACCAGGCACATTAGTACTATGACTACAAAAGCAGGTCAGAGGCTAGGTATACTGTGATAGTAACTCAACTCTTGCCAAAGCATTTGCACCAACTACAAGGCATAAGTCAAGAATGTGATGAAGTACTTTCCACTTGTCTGGATTAGTGCAGCTTCAAAAAATTCAAGATACTCAATACTTTTCAGGACAAAACATCCAGCTTGATTCTGTTGGTGGTAGAAATTCAGCCTCACAACACACTTCATTAGGTCATAGCCACCAGCAAAAAATTGCATACATTTAAACAGACTTTGGGGCCAATCTCTCTACTGTTACATATGAACCTCTGCTCTATAGACCCCATTGCTACCTCAGAGCTCATGAACCCATGGGAGGTCATGATCCAGAGTTTGGGAAATATGGTTTTATGCAATGAATTCCATTTAATATCATCTCATTGAGTAATGTGAAATTCTTATCTCTCCCCAAACTTTTTGTGAATTATTTTAAATCTGTGCCTGCTGTTTACCTACCCTTCTGCAAGTCGAAGCAATTTCTCTACATGTATTAAAAAAAAACCTCTGAATTCGCAACAATTCTTTGAACTGCTATTTGAGCCTTGTCTGTTCATAAGAGATATATCCTTGATAAATAGAGCAAAGTAGTAGCACCTTTTTCATCAAGTTTGTTCAAGGGTTCTGAAGTAAAACCTATGTACTGTGTCTCAAGCTATCATAAATTTGTTGAAGTGTATCACCCAATATAAAGACATCTCTGCTTTTAATTGTGTCACCAAAGGTTATAGAATGCCTTGAAGTGGGAAATGGGAAAACATTGAAGGGGGATGTTTGAAGGGTTTGGCTCCTGTACTTACATGACTATGAAGAACGAATGCCGCATGGCTTTGCCTACGTTCAGGGGAAATTCCAACATATAAAGGTGTCTTCCACTTCATTTTTGCTGAAATGGAAATTATATTAACATGAGACATATGACATCTCTCAACTCAGACAAGCTCAGGCTAAAATACACCACACAAAGCAATCTGTAAAAAGTGTATTAGACTATTTATCTTTGGTACAAAGCTCTTGAATCTTTGAGTATGATTAATTCACTAACATACAAATTGAGCAGGTGATAGCCCTCAGAAACTTTGGAGTACTGGTCTGATTCCAACTGGAGACTGCCTAACCCCCAGGACAATAGCTGAAAATAGAATTACTGTAATTCAAAACCTGTAAAATACAATAGTTCATTGGTTTTCTGTTTTTATAAATATTTCTTGTTTCAAGCCTCTGATATTCTCAAACAATTTGAACTTCAACATAGTTGGATGATTAAGAAGCTTGCAGGCAATACAAAAATTGGTAACGAGGCTGAACGCTATACATTCCAGAAGGGGGAGAAGAAATGTGACATAAAATTCAATCAAGAGAAGTATGAGGCAGTGAGTTTGGAGAAGACAAACAAAGAAAAGGGAAATCACAATTAAATGATAGGATGCTGAGAATTGTAAAGAAAACACATGGGTTGTGGAATGTATATCCATAAGTCCCTGGACAGAGAGATAAGGTGGTTGAAAAGGTATATGGGATACTTTCCATTTTTCGGTATAGAATATAAAAGCAGGAAAGTTATGCTAAAATTCTATAAAATGATAGTTAGGCCAAGCTAGCTTACCTCATACAATTTGGATCACCATAGGAAGGATATGGTTGCATTAGAGAGGGTATGGAAAGAATTTACAAGAATGTTGTCAGAGATGGAGAAATTTTGTGATGATAGGCCTAAACAAAAGCCTAAGATTTTAGAGAGGCGTATGAAATTATGAGAAGCCTTGTCATTATGGATAGGAGGAACCTATTTCATTCAGCTGGTAAGATGGAGATGCAGCAGTAATGCCACTGGTTAGTCATCCTCTGAACTAGGTTGATGCTGTGCGGACATGGGCTCAAATCCCATGCCTGTAGCTGGGGCAATTTAAATTCAATTCATAAATCTAGAATATAAAAGCTAGACACTGGTCTCACTATCAGTGACCATGAACGTATTGTCAGGAAAAAAAAGTTTCTTGTTAGCACAACGAATAAGCCAGAGGATGAAGTGGAACTGCGGAGTGGTGCAGCCTTGAGCCAGCGTGATGTGAGGCTGTTGAAGAGAAATGTTGAGAGTGTGCATGTGACGCCGCATGGCACTGAGTGTGGATCTCAGGATATGGCGAGAGCAGCTGTCCATGAAACATTGAGGATCACAGAGATACCTGTGATCCTGGGAGGATTCAAAACATGAGGGATAAAACTTCAGTTGGAATCCACGTGGCGTGAGTCTGAGCTGGAGGCAGTCACTGAGGAATGTGATATGGCTGTGGAAATGAGTTTTAGCAAATACTTGGTCACACACCAGGAGTGACAGTGAAATTATCGTCGGTGGGCAAGAAGAAAGATTGTAACGGAAATCCCGTTGGAGAGAGGAGCAGAACTTCTTCAAGGTGGGCATGCCTAGAAGAGATGTGGCAGTGAGTTAAATACTAAATAAAAACCAAAAGAACTGCGGATGCTGTAAATCAGGAACAAAAACAAAGTTGCTGGAAAAGCACAGCAGCTCAGAGGAAGAGTCACCGGAACCGAAACGTTAACTCTGATTTTTTCTTCACAGATGCTGCCAGACCTGCTGAGCTTTTCCAGCAACTTTGTTTTTGTTCCTGATCCACAGCATCCGCAGTTCTTTCGGTTTTTACTGTGAAATTATCTTCGATTGCTATAAAAACTTATCTAGTTCACTTGAGCTTTTTAGAGAAGGAAACATGCCATCCTTACCTGGCATGGCCCTTAGGTGATTCCAAATCCACAGCAATGTAACTAATTCTCAACAGTGCTCCTCAGGAGGGCAGCCAACATAAGCAAAATCCCCTCCCACCCCGTTTACAATCTCTTCCAACCTCTTCCAGTGGGCAGAAAATACAAAAGTTTAAACACATACCAACAGATTCAAGAACAGCTTCTTCCCCGTGTTATTAGACATCGGAATAGGCCTCTCAAGTTTTAAGTTTAATGTTGATCTTGCTCTTTATGCACCTTCCCTGCAGCTGTAACACTGTATTCCTCACTTTTTCAATTATCCATAATCACTTTGTATGTATGGTATCAACTGCATGTATTGCACGCAAAACAAAACTCTTCACAAGGTACATGTGACAATAATATATTAAATTAAATGAAAAAAAATGGCTGAGCAGGCCACTCAATACAGGGGCAATTAGGGATGGGCAACAACTGCTGGCTTTGGTAGTGATCTCCATGTCCATGTCCCATCAAAGAATCTATTTGTGCATTAAAAAGCTGAAAAAATTATTTAAGCTGATCAAAGGTACAGCCTTCAGACTCAAATGTTCAGACTTTCTTATAATACATTGCAAGTAATAAACTGTTTCTGTTCTTAGAGGTATTATTTTTATACACAAACACAAACAGCATTTATATGATAACATGCAACCCAGTCACTAAGGTTTTGCTGATCTGTTTACATGTAGCTTGCTGCTATATTGTCATTATTCTTAAATGGTTACCCACATCATTGCCACATTTGTGTAAATTGGAGAGATCTTAGTCACATTTTGTGCACACACTGTAATGTGCAGTTATTGGTTTCAAAACTAAACAAGTTCAATAACAACAAACATACAACATCGAACAGTACAACACAGGAATGGGCCCTTTGGCTCACAATGTTGCACTGAACATGACACCAACTTAAACTAATCCGTTCTGCCTGCCCTTGGTCTATAACCCTTCATTCCTTGCATATTTATATACTTATCTAAAAGACCCTTATTGTATTTGCCTCCATCAGAACCCTTGGCAGTATGTTCCAGAATCCTACCACTCTCTGTGTAAAAACTTGCCCCTCACATTACATCTGACTTTCTCCCCTCACTTTGAATGCATGCCCCAAACACTTTGTGACATCTAAAATGTATTTTTGTCAGCAAAACACAAAGCTTACATGAAAATGTTAATCATTCAACTTTTTATTTTCATTAATTGAAAGTGCAATAATTAATTGTCCCATTTATAAAAATGATCAATACCAGCAATGAAAAATGCAAGCAGTATCCTCTATGTATCTGAATTTATCTATTGTAAAAGTATTGTAAAACCTTGCGGTTTGTTTCAGCTATGGAAGACAATAAATTTATTTTGCTGTGTAATTTAGATTGTTATTTTAAAAAATGGAAATAAATTGCATTCAATGCTATTTGAGTGAAATAGCATTGAATTTAATCAAGGAAAATATCCTACGATGCTTAAATGGGGTAAAGAGAGCATAGATGATCAAAAGTTTGATCAAAGGTTTGATATAAAGGAGGGAACAGTGAAGGCTAGATTGCTAGTTGAGATTAAAAGGCTGAAACCACAAATTTGCATATTGAGAATTTTAAATGGTCACATTAACAAGGTGGTGATAGCCCCAGAAGTCTCAAGTATGTTAACAATTATTTTGGAAGGATTTTGATGTTTTATACATTATGATAAACAGAAGTTTTTGGTTGCACAAAATCATGTTGTATATCTACATGCAAAATATTGCATTTGTATTTAGGTTAAATACTCATCATTTGGGCCTCACATCCTGCAATGCAATGTTTCAAACGACTTTCTCGTTTTTGTCAGAGATCTGCCTCCAACTGCATATATCTATCACGAGATGGCGCTACACAGCAAAATCAGTCACAACCTGTCCCGATAGTTCTTGTGCTTTAAATACATGAGTCTTACGCTATTTCCCACTGTTACTGTCCAAAGTTACTTCATGTCTCATTTTAAAACCATTAGTTTATTTCCCCTCGATATTTTCTAGATTCAGATTGAATTCCTTTGCTCAATTAGTTGTAGATTTATTACCCACTATGCTCCAACTTTTACTGCAGCAGTTCCTGAATGAGTAAATATAGTCAATTCTACAAGTTATGCCTTGTGTTATGACCAAGAAAGGTGCACAGAGAACACTGAGAAATTCAGCAGGTCTGGCAGCATTAGAATTAAAATAATTCTATAAGCGATAAAATCAGTGATTTATTATAAAGCCAAAACTTATTCGAAAAAGGTGAAAAATCTAAAAGCGCACAATTTGAAGTATGGAAGTATTCATATTTACCCTTTAAATAACCTAATGTACACTCAAAGTAAAAAAAATGAGATATCTGCAGAGATAATTTAAAGAAAACACAGGTCAATTTTTTTTTGATCGAGAGCATATACTATATGAATCATTCCAGATGCTTTCTATTTGATGTCCTTGCATACATAGGAATAGGTGTCACTAGACACAAACGGTTGTACCTGTGATCTTCAAAATCAGTTGATTTAGGAGCTGATAAGAAGACCACCTTTCAGGGGGAATAGCTGCTACAATTTTCAGCTCACACATCACTAGGGAGTAGGGCCCATTAAGAACCACAGTGGTAATTTGTGCATGGAGCCAGACGATGTAGATAGGGTTCTAAATGGATGCTTTGGATCAGTGTTCACTAGTGAGAGGGTCGACATAGGTATAGAAATGAGAGAGAAGGTCTGTAATTTTTAAGATTAGCACAGACAGAGGGAAGGTTCTAAGTGGCCCGGCAGGCTTTAAAAGTAAATAAATCTACATGGCTAGATGAAATATATCCCAGGTTGTTGGATGAGGCAA
The DNA here is from genome assembly GCF_021869965.1 of Rhincodon typus. Lineage (NCBI taxonomy): Eukaryota > Metazoa > Chordata > Chondrichthyes > Orectolobiformes > Rhincodontidae > Rhincodon > Rhincodon typus. The sequence continues at coordinate 51,008,946 of NC_063334.1, forward strand.
GGGAAGAAATAGCAGGGGCGCTTACAAAGATTTTCAATTCCTCTTTGGCCGCAGGAGAGGCATTGGAGAACTGGAGGACAGCCACAGTAGTACCATTATTCAAGAAGGGAATAAGGCCAAGAAACAGAACAAGCCAAGAAACTACAGGTCAGTCAGTCTAACCTCAGAAGGAAACTGATGGTGATAGTTCAGGAGTGCTTTTCTGACTGGAAGTCTGTGTCCAGCGGGGTGCCATGGGGTCAGTGTTGGGGTAATTTCTGTCCTTGGTTTACATAAATTATTTAGTCTTAAATGTAGGAGGGTTAATTAGTAAGTTGGCAGTCGATACAAAAATTAGCGGGGTGGTAAATTGTAAGGAGAGCCTTACACTCCAAGAGGGTATAGACAGGCTGGTCAGATGGGCTAATCAATAACAAATAGAATTCAATCTGAATAAGTGTGAGGTGATGCATTTGGGCAGGACCAACAAGGCAAGAGAATACACAATAAACATTAGGACCATAGGAAGCACCGAGGATCAAGGAAACTTGGTTGCATCAAAACTTGAGCCTTAAGGTCTCAGGACAAGTGTATAATGTGGTTAAGAAGGCAAATGGTATACTTGCCTTCATTAGTCGAGGCATACAATTTAAGAGCTGGGCGGTTATGCTGGAACTGTATAAAACATTGGTTAGGCCACAGCTAGAGTTCACTTCTGAAATCCACATTGTAGGAGAGATGTGATGGGGTGCAGGGGAGATTTACAAGGATGTTGTCTAGGCTGGAGAGTTTCAATTATGGTGAGAAATTGGATAAGCTGGGGTTGTTTTCCTTCATATTACCTCTATTCTTGGAAAAATGAAATACCACTTAAACGTGTTTCATTTGTTTCATGAACAAACTCAAATCACAAATAAAAATACTAAGACACATTCACACTCTCATTCTCATTCACTATTTATGGGTAACTAATATGGTATGTCCCCTAACATGCTTGATAATCAAACAAATCAAACCAAAGTAAAATGCGCGACAAAGCATCAACAATTAATTACATTGTTCACAAGAAAAAAACAATCTTTAAGTGATATGGCTGTAAACTAAACTCTCTCAAGATTCTGGTTTTAAATTTTTCCATATAGGCTGAAGGGTTATAACCACTACACACCAGTATCTCTCTTAGCCATGATACATGACAAAGCTTTCACTTAGGTAAATGTGACTACAATAAATCAAATCAAATCAAAGATAAATAATTCAAAACATTTAAAAGTCAGTAACAAGCCGAATGCTTCTTTTTCTACAATTGAGCATCTCTTTTGGTGTTGATTTAACTTTTTGGAAAAGTAGCCTACTGGCTTTTCTATGCTCAATCCACTTTCTTGTAATAGAACTGTACCCATGCCCAGATCACTAGGGCTTAGGGAAATTTGGGAAGCTAACCCTGGCTCACTGATCAATATTGCTTTCAAATTCTCAAAATATTCTTGGCACTCCTCTAACCTTGATTTTCTTTTGTAACAAATCCATCAATGGAATAGCTATAAGGCTGAAGTTTGGTTCAAACTTCCAATAGAAAAAAAAACACATCCATAAAACTTCTTGTTCAGCCTAAGCAGGGAACCCCACTGAGTGTATTTTTGCTGTTCTCTGCAACACTTGTCTTTGCCCTGCTAAATGCCTTAGATAGGTTACCCATGCTTATGCAAGTTCGCTTTTAGCAAGGTTTGTCACAAATTAGCCAACTGTAATTTTCTAAACAGAACTTTTGGCTGTTCCAAGTAGCCCCTCCCAAGTTTTGGAGCTGGATGAACACAGCAGGCCAGGCAGCATCAGAGGAGCAGGAAAGCTGATGTTTCGGGGCTGGACCCTTCTTCAGAAATGGGGGAGGGGAAGGGGGCTCTGAAATAAATAGAGAGCGTGGGAGGCAATGATAGAAAGTGGACAGAGGAGCAGATAGGTGGAGAGAAGACGGGCACGTCAAGGACGCGGGGATGAAACCAGTACAGGTGAGAGTAGGTAGGGAGTTGGGATGGGGGTTGGTCAGTGAGGAGGGAGGGACGGGTAGGTGGGAGGGAAGACGGACAGGCCACTTTGTGGAGCACCTACGCTCGGTTCATGACAAACAACTGCACCTCCCAGTCGTGAACCATTTCAACTCCCCCTCCCACTCCTTGGACGACATGTCCATCCTGGGCCTCCTCCAGTGCCACAACGATGTCACCCGAAGGCTGCAGGGACAGCACCTCATATTCCGCCTGGGAACCCTGCAGCCCAATGGTCTCAACGTGGACTTTACAAGCTTCAAAATCTCCCCACCCCCAACCTCATCCCAAGACTAGCCCATCTCGTCCCCGCCCCCTTGACCTGTCCGTCTTTTCTCCCACCTATCCGCTCCTCCCACCTCACTGACCAACCCCCACACCCACTTCCTATCTACTAGCCTCATCCCCGCCTCCTTGACCTGTCCGTCTTCCCTCCCACCTACCCGCCCTTCCCTCCTCACTGACCAACCCCCATCCCAACTCCCTACCTACACTCACCTGTACTGGCTTCATCCCCACCTCCTTGACCTGTCCGACTTCTCTCCACCTATCTCCTCCTCTATCCACTTTCTATCATTGCCTCCCACGCTCTCTATTTATTTCAGAGCCCCCTTTCCCTCCACCATTTCTGAAGAAGGGTCCAGACCCGAAACATCAGCTTTCCTGCTCCTCTGATGCTGCCTGGCCTGCTGTGTTCCTCCAGCTCCACACCTTGTTATCTCAGACTCCAGCATCGGACAGCTTCCAGACACTATCCCTTCCAAGTTTTACTGTGTACCATCATATCATTAAGCTTAACAACACTGTTGGGAACACTGGTTACCATTTGATTCATTCAGCCCAGGAAATTGTTGGGCATTTCTTCGTTCTAACACAGCATTGGAAAACACCATTTGTAGGGCAAGTCTGAATCTTCCCATAGCCCTATAACAAATTCATTTTGCTAAGAAATCTGGCATAATCAATTCTATCAATACAGTCTAAAGTAACAAAGTAGGCAACATTCTGCCATTGTTACTATATTGTGTCTAAACTCCCTAGTAGTTCAATATTACCTAACTGGATAGTGGTGGTTCAATCTGGGAATTCTTGAGATCTCCTTCAGCCTCATCTTTACTAACCCTTTCATCCTCCACTGTCCTTAGTACTAGTATACATGTGCTTTCCTATCTGTTTACCTGTGGTGGTATTGTTTCATAATGCAGATGCGATACAGACAGTTCTTTTCCTGGATTTGGAGTGTCAATCAAATAATCTACTTTTCCAATTTTTGAACTACCCTTTATGTACCAATGCTTTCAACAGTTCACTCAGTGATGAAGTAATACAAAAACATCAATCATGGTTAAAATGTACATGTCCTGGCATGTTTGTCTGCACCTTTTCTTCATGGTTGTTTATGAAATTCTCTAGAGTGTTCCTAACAGGCTCCTATGAGCCATTCTTGAAACTCAAGATACTAGTCTAACATGGAGGCTTTGTACCTCTGTTCCAAATAATTCTTTGTTTAATTTCGGAGGACCTGTTTTCTAACATACATTAACTAATTCAGAAGAAGTAAATTCCAATCCTTTTTCTGAATTATGGGGGTTATTTATGGCTATATGCCTTAATGATTGTTTTGAGAGTTGATGCTACTGATCTAAATGCCTTGTCAATGACTGGTGTACTGAGGACTTTAATTATGTAAAATCATAACACTCTACCACTACTTTGGCAGAAATTATTCTTAAGGGAATAGGAACCAATAAGAGTATCCATAATAATGAGGATATATATATTTTTTTCTCTCCTCTGCAATTCTCATCAAAGAATTCCAGCAGATTTGTCTGGCATGAACCCAACCTTTCCACCTTTGACAAAGCTGTGCTGGTTCCGTTCTACTTTACCATACACTTCGAAGTTTTCCGCAATCTCATTCTTAATAATGGACTCCAAGGTCTGACTGACAACCGAGGTCAGGCTAACTGGCCTATAGTTTCCTGCCTTCTGCCTCCCTCCCTTCTCAACTGAATTTCCATGTGATTTGCTTTTTCCTTCTTCCAATTTCAAATGCTGTGCTATTATCTTAACTATGATATTAGGTATGAACTTTTAAAAGTTGATTGGGAGAGGCTATTCACAGGTAAAGGGATGGTTGGAAAATGGGATGCCTTCAAATATGAGATAATGGGAGTCCAGAGCCAATATGTTCCTGTTAGTGTGAAGGGCAAGGCTTGGAGGTGTAGGGGATGCTGGATGACTAGAGAAATTGACACTCTGGTCAAGAAAAAGGAGGAGTATAAAGGCAATAGGAATATACTCAAAGGGGAAATATGGAGGACAAAAAGGGGACATGAAATAGCTTTGGAAATAGGGTTAAGGAGAATCCAAAGAGATTCTACAAATGCATTCAGGCAAAAGAATGACTAGGGCAAGAATAGGGCCCCTTAAAGATCAACAAGACCATCTACGTATCAAACCACAGGGGATGGGTGAGATACTAAACAGGTATTTCGTGTCAGTATTGATTATGAGGAAGGATATGGAAGCTAGAGAACTTGGAGAAATTAAAAAAGATATCTTGAAAAGTGTCCTTATTACGGAGGAGCATCTTAAAACACATTAAGGTGGATAAATCCCCAGGGCCTGAGGGCTCCTTTCAGAGATATTTGCATCATGCAGTTGTTCATTAGCTCGCCGATTCGGTTGTTCCATGGTGTGAGAAAGTTTTGTTACCATTCTAGGCAACATCGTCGGTGCAACCTCTAATCAATGTTGGTGTTCTACTCCGTTCTGAATTTATATGATCCTCTGGTGTGGTGAGTCTTGTCTGTTTTCTAGCAGCGGTCTGTATATGGCGTCTATTTCAATGTGTTTGTTAATGGAGTTCCCTGTTGAGAACCAGGCTTCCAGAAATTCCCTTGCATGTCTGTTCTTTGCTTATTCCAGTATAGTCACTTTGTCCCAGTTGAACCGATAGGCCCCACTGTCTGTGTATATCGAGACAAGTGAATATTGGTCATTTTTGTTTTACTGCCGGCTACTGTTCATGTATCCTGGTCGTCAGTTTCCTCCCCATTTGTCCAATGTAATGTTTATAGCACTCGCTGCACGGGATTCTGTACGTCACTTTAGTCCTGTTTACTGTCGGTACTGATGATGTTGCCTGGAACAGTAACGAAATGTCTAAACAGCACGGAACAACCGGCTTGGTGAGCTAATGGACAACAGCACCCACAACTCGAATTACAAATTTTTGCTAAGACCTTAAAAATATTTGTATCATCGATAGCCACAGGTGAGGTGCCGGAAGCCTGGAGATTGGCTAATGTGATGCCATTATTTAAAAAAGGTGGTAAGGAAAAGACACATATCACCCAACCAACTTCTGCATTCAATGCACCATTCTCCGCCACTTCTGCCAACTACAATCCAACCCCACAACCAAAGCGATATTTCCCTCCACATCCTTATCTGCCTTTCGTAGGGACTGCTCACTCTGTGACTCCCTCATCTGCTCCACACTCCCCACTAAACCCACCACCCTCTGCACCTTTCTCTGCAACCGCATGAAGTGCTACACCTGCCCCTACCCCTCCTCCTCACCTCCATTCAAGGCACAAAACAAACCTTCCATATCAGACAGGGTTCACCTACACATCCATCAACTTGGTCTATTGCATCCGCTGCTCCCAATGTGGCCTCCTCTACATCGCTGAGACCAAGCAGAGACTCGGAGACCGCTTTGTAGAGCACCTGTGCTCTGTTCATGACAAACAACAACACCTTCCAGTTGCGAATCATTTTAAACTCCCTCCCACTCCCGCTCCCTGGGTGATATGTCCATCCTGGGCCTCCTCCAGTGTCACAATGATGCCACTTGCAAACTGGAGGAGCAGCACCTCATATTCCGCCTCGAAAGCCTACAGTCCAATGGCCTTAACATGGAATTCATCAGTTTTAAAATCTGCCCACCCCCTGCCTCATCCCATGTCCAACCCTCCCTCTCACCCCCACCTCCTTGACTGACACAACCTGTCCATCTTCTCTCCCACCTATCCACTCCTCCCTCCTCACTGACCAATCCCCACCACTGCCTACCTGCACTCACCTATCACCATCCCACCTACCTTCCCCAGCCCCACCCCTCCTCTCTCTATTTATTTCTGAGCTCCCTTCCCCCTCCCCATTTCTGAAGAAGGGTCCCGACCCAAAACGTCAACTTTCCTGCTCCTCTGATGCTGCCTGGCCTGCTATGTTCCTCCAGCTCCACAGTGTTATCTAAGGAAAGACAAGCTACTATAGACCGGTAAGCCTGCCGTCAGTGGTGGGTAATTTTGTGGAGGGGATTCTGAGGGACAGGATTCACATGTATTTGGAAAGGCAGGGACTGGTTAAGGATTGTCAATAAAAACGGAATGAACTGCGGATGCTGAAAATCAGAAACAAAAACAGAAACTGCTGGAAAGCTCAGCAGGTCTGGCAGCATCTGTGGAGAGAAATCAGAGTTGACGTTCTGGGTCCAGTAACCCTTCCTCAGAACTGATGGTGGCTTGGAAATGGTTGTTTTATTATGCAGAAGGTAGGGTCGGGTGAGGGGGTAAGGATTAAATGATGGGTGGAGACAGAGCCCAAAGAACTGAAAGAATGAATAGCTGTACTAATGGGGACAATTAGTGCTAACAGTGGGTTGTTTGTAATAGGAGACCATGTGATAACAAGGCCTGGTGTTTGGGGGTTGGGTTAAGGACATAGGAGAAGGTGCCTCAAGTCCTAAAGTTGTTGAACTCGATATTGAGTTCAGAAGGCTATTGAGTTTTTAAATGGAAAGCGAGGTGCTGTTCTTCCAGCTTGCGCTGAGCTTCGCTGGAACACTGCAGTAAGCCTGAGACAGAGATTTTGGGCAGGGAGTTGAAAGCGCAGGGTCTTTTTGCAGACAGAACATAGATGTTCTGTGAAGCGGTCACTCAGTCTACACTTCATTTCCACAATGTAGAGGAGATCACATTATGAGCAGTGAATACAGTAGATTAGATTGAGTGAAGTGCAAGTAAAGCCTGCTTCACCTGGAAGGTGCGTTTGGGCCTTTGGATAGTGAGGAAGGTGGAGGTAAATGGGCAGGTGTTACACCTTCTGTGCTTGCTGTGGGTATGTGTTGGAAGTGAAGGAGGAGTGGATCTGGATGCCCTGGAGGGAACAGTACTTGCGGAAGGTTGGCAAGGGAGGGGAGGGGAATGTGTGTCTGGTAGTGGCATCTTGCCTGAGGTGGTGGAAATGGTGGCTAATGATCCTCTGGATATGGATGCTGGTGGTATGGTAGGTGAAGACAATGGGATCCTATCACTGTTGTGGGAGGGAAGAGATGGGGTGAAGGCTGAAGTGCAGGAGATGGGTTGGATTTGGTTGAGAGCCCTGTCAACTGCGGTGTTTGGGAATCCTCCATTGAGGAAGAAAGTGGACATTTCAGAGACTCCCCTGTCGAAGTTGGCATCATCAAAACAGATGTGACAGAGATGGAGGAACTGGGAGAATGGAACAGAATCTTTACAGGAAGCAGGGTGTGAGGATGTATAGTCAAGATAACCGTGGGAGTCGGTTGGTTTGTAGTGGATATTGATGGCCAATCTATCCCCAGAAATGGAAACAGAGATGTCGAGGAAGGGAAGGGAGGAGTCAGATATGAACCAAGTGAAGGTGAGAGGAGGGTTGAAATTGGAAGCGAAATGGATAAACTTCTTCAGGTCCAGACGAGAGAGGGAAGCAGAACCAATAATTTCATCGATATACCGGAGAAAGAGTTGTGGGTGGGGGCTGAAATAGAATTGGAACAAGGAATGTTCCACGTACCCTACAAAGCGACAGGCATAACTGGGTCTCATGTGGGTACCCATGGCCACCGCTCTGACACAAAGAAAGTGAGAGGAGTTAAAAGAAAAGTTATTCAAGGTGAGGATGAGTTCGGCCAGCAGGAGGAGGCCGTTGGTGGATGGGGATGGTTCTGACCTTATTCCAGGAAGAAGCGGAGAGCTCTAAGACCAGCCTGATGGGGGGGCGGACGTGTAAAGAGATTGCATGTCCTTGGTAAAGAGGTGGCGGCTAGACCCCGCAAACTGAAAATTCTGAAACTGACTTAAAGTGTTAACCGAATGTAAATGGGAAGGGATGGGGGAGGAACCTCGACTCAATTTTTTTCCGTTTTTGTTAGGGATAGTCAACATGGCTTTATGCATGGAAATCATGTCTCGCTAACTTGTTTGAGAGTTTTGAAGAAGTGACAAAGCAGATTGCTGAATGCAGAGCAGTGGATGTTGTCTAATTGGACTTCTGCAAGGCTTTCGACAAGGTTTCACGTGGTAGACTGGTTAGCAAGGTTAGATCACATGGAATCCAGAGAGAGATAGCCATTCGAATACAAAATTGGCTCAAAAGTAGGAGACAAAGGTTGGTGGTGGAGGTTGTTTTTGGTCTGGAAGCCTGTGGCCAGCACTGTGCTGCAAGGATCAGTGCTGAGTCCACTGATTTTTGTCAGTTATATAAATGATTTGGATGTCAGTAAAAGAGGAATGGTTAATAAGTTTACAGATGACACCAAAATTGGTGGTTTAGTGGACAATGAAGAAGGTTATGTAAGAGTACATCGGGACCTTGATCAGATGGGCCAATGGGCCAAGGCGTGGCAGATGGAGTTTAATTTAGATAAATATAAGGTGCTGCATTTTAAAAAGGCAAATCAGGGCAGGACTTATACACTAGATGGTGGGATCCTGGGGAGTGTTGCCAAACAAAGTGGCCTTGGAGTGCAGGATCATAGTTCCTTGAAAGTTGAGTCACAGGTTGACAGGGTAGTGAAGAAGCATTTGATATGCTTGTCTTCATTGGTCAGTGCACTGAATATAGGAGTTGGGATGTCATGTTGCGGCTTTACAGGACATTGGTGAGGCCACTTTTGGAATACTGCATTTAATTCTGGTCTCCTTGCTATAGGAATGATGTTGTTAAACTTGAAAGGGTTCAGAAAAGATTTACAAGGATGTTGCCAGGTTTGGAGGGTTTGATCAATAGGGAGAGGCTGAATAGGCTGGGGCTATTTTCCCTCGAGCGTCAGAGGCTGAGGGATGACCTTTTAGAAGTTTATAAAATCATGACGGGCATGACTAGAGTGAATAGCCAAGGTCTTTTTCCCATGGTGGGGGAGTCCAAAACTTCAAAACTAGTAGTTTTAAAGTGAGAGGGGAAATATTTAAAAGGGACCTGAGGGGTAACCTTTTCACACAGAGGGTGGTGCATGTATGGCATGAGATGCAAGAAGAAGTGGTTCAATAGCATTTAAAAGGCATCTGGATGGGCACATGAATAGGAAGGGTTGAGAGGAATATGGGCCAAATTCTGGCAATTGGGATTAGATTAATTGAGGATATCTGATTGGCATGTGAGAGTTGGACCAAAGGGTCTGTTTCCATGCTGCACAACTCTATGACTCTGACTCTATATCTGCTTTCTGAATCCCTACTTTTAACCCGAACTACTCTGGCAATTGAATTAGCCTAATCTTGGTTACCTTCTGCAAATCAGTCAGGGATAACGATTCCTTCTCAAAAAAAGCCACACCAGCTGACAAAGCCATTTCAATTTTATAAGCTTTATCCTAGTGCACAAAAAACTGACATCATTCCCTTTATCCATTTTAATTATTATTACTCCACTTCCAATTGCATCCTTCCAGTTGGGTTATTCTACAGGCGTCCAATTTTATGCCAAAGCAGAGCGGTGGTGCAGTACATTGTCTCTCTCTGGTACCATGGCTCTACTGGTAACCACATAAATTTAAATGTTTAACTTGTTACTGATACAGCAATATGGGCAATCATGTACTCTGTCGACACCGGATTTAGAATAAAAAGATCAATCTAGTTTGTTAATAAACATCAAAATTAGTGATTTCTTATAAAAACAAGCCTTAGTCGACAAAGATGCAAATGGTATTTCTTATTTTTTCTATCTCATTCCTAGAAGTAGAATTGACATCTCAGGCCGAAGGTGAGTTCATTGGCAGGGAGTGTGTGATTAAGCAGGAGGGTGTAGACTAAGGATCATGACTCCTCCTCAGCTTGTGGGCAGCTTTCCCATCCAGAAGTCAATTGTGTTTCTTAGGTAACAAGGTGTAGAGCTGGATGAACACAGCACGCCAAGCAGCATCATAGGAGCAGGAAGGCTGACGTTTCGGGCCTAGACCCTTCATCAGAAATGGGGGAGGGGAAGGGGGTTCTGAAATAAATAGGGAGAGAGGGGGAGGTGGATAGAAGATGGATAGAGGAGATGATAGGTGAAGAGGAAACAGATAGATCAAAGAGGCGGGGATGGAGCCAGTAAAGGTGAGTGTAGGTGGGGAGATAGGGAGGAGATAGGTCAGTCCAGGGAGGACGGACAGGTCAAGGGGGCGGAATGAGGTTAGTAGGTAGGAAATGGGGGTGCGGCTTGAGGTGGGAGCAGGGGTTAGGTGGGAGGAAGAACAGGTTAGGGAGGTGGGGACGAGCTGGGCTGGTTTTGGGATGCGGTAGGGGGAGGGGAGATTTTGAAGCTTGTGAAATCCACATTGATACCATTGGGCTGAAGGGTTCCCAAGCGGAATATGAGTTGCTGTTCCTGCAACCTTCGGGTGGCATCGTTGTGGCACTGCAGGAGGCCTAGGATGGACATGTCATCTGAGGAATGGAAGGGGGAGTTAAAATGGTTCATGACTGGGAGGTGCAGTTGTTTATTGCGAACCGAACGTAGGTGTTCTGCAAAGCGGTCCCCAAGCCTCCGCTTGGTTTCCCCGATGTAGAGGAGGCCACAACGGGTACAGCGGATGCAGTATACCACATTAGCAGATGTGCAGGTGAACATCTGCTTGATGTGGAAAGTCTTCTTGGGGCCTGGGATGGAAGTGAGGGAGGAGGTGTGCGGGCAGGTGTAGCACTTCCTGCAGTTGCAGGGAAAAGTGCCGGGTGTGGTGGGGCTGGAGGGGAGTGTGGAGCGGACAAGGGAGTCACAGAGAGAGTGGTCCCTCCGGAAAGCAGATAAGGGTGGGGAGGGAAAAATGTCTTTGGTGGTGGGATCGGATTGCAGATGGCGGAAGTGTCGGAGGATGATGCGTTGGATCCGGAGGTTGGTGGGGTGGTATGTGAGGACGAGGGGGATTCTGTTTTGGTTGTTATTGCAGGGACGGGGTGTGAGGGATGAGTTGCGGGAAATGCGGGAGACACGGTCGAGGGCATTCTCGATCACTGAGGGGGGGATGTTGCGGTCCTTGAAAAACGAGGACATCTGAGATGTATGGGAGTGGAATGCCTCATCCTGGGAGCAGATGCAGCGGAGGCAAAGGAATTGGGAATAGGGGATGGCATTTTTGCAGGAAGGTGGGTGGGAGGAGGTGTAATCTAGGTGGCTGTGGGAGTCGGTGGGCTTGAAATGGATATCGGTTTCTAGGTGGTTGCCCGAGATGGAAACAGAGAGGTCCAGGAAGGTGAGAGAGGTGTTAGAGATGGTCCAGGTGAACTTAAGGTTGGGGTGGAAGGTGTTGGTGAAGTGGATGAACTGTTCGAGCTCCTCATGGGAGCACAAGGCGGCGCCGATACAGTCATCAATGTAACGGAGGAAGAGGTGGGGTTTAGGGCCAGTGTAGGGTACGGAAGAGGGATTGTTCCACGTAACCTACAAAGAGGCAGGCATAGCTTGGGCCGATGCGGGTACCCATGGCCACCCCCTTTGTCTGTAGGAGGTGGGAGGAATTGAAAGAGAAGTTGTTGAGGGTGAGGAGGAGTTCAGCCAAGCGGATGAGGGTGTCAGTGGAGGGGGACTGGTCGGGCCTGCGGGACAGGAAGAAGCGGAGGGCGTTTAGGCCATCTGTATGGAGAATGCAGGTGTATAGGGACTGGACGTCCATGGGAAAGATGAGGTGTCGGGGACCGGGGAATTGGAAGTTCTGGAGGAGATGGAGGGTGTGGGTGGTGTCACGGACGTAGGTAGGGAGTTCCTGGACCAAGGGGGAGAAAATGGAGTCCAGATAGGTGGAGATAAGTTCGGTGGGGCAGGAGCAGGCAGAGACAATGTGTCGACCAGGGCAGTCAGGTTTGTGGATTTTGGGAAGGAGATAGAAGCGGGCGGTGCGGGGTTGGGGAACGATGAGGTTGGAGGCTGTGGGTGGGAGGTCACCTGAGGTGATGAGGTTGTGGATGGTTTGGGAGATGATGGTTTGGTGCTCGGGGTTGGGGTCATGATCAAGGGAGCGGTAGGAGGAGGTGTCGGAGAGTTGGCGTCTGGCCTCGGCGATATAGAGGTCAGTGCGCCATACTACAACTGCACCTCCATTGTCCACGGGTTTTATGGTGAGGTTGGGATTGGAGCGAAGGGAGCGGAGGGCTACATGTTCTGCGGGGGAGAGGTTGGAGTGGGTGAGAGGGGTAGAGAGGTTGAGGCGATTGATGTCTCGACGGCAGTTGGAGATGAAGAGGTCGAGGGAGGGTAGGGGGCCTTGGGGTGGTGTCCAGGAGGAGGGGGTGTGTTGGAGGTGGGAGAAGGGGTCAGTAGAGGGAGGTTAGGTTCACGGTTGAAGAAGTAAGTGTGGAGGTGGAGGCAGCGGAAAAACTGCTCAATGTCCAAACGTTACCGGTATTCGTTGATGTGTGGGTGGAGGGGGACAAAGGTGAGCCCTTTACTGAGGACTGACTGTTCGTCATCAGTAAGGGGGAGGTCTGGGGGGATGGTGAAGACTTGGCAGGGCTGGGTGTTGCTGTCTCCTCTGGAGCTGCTGGCTGTGGAGGCGGTGGGCGGAGTTGCATCAGCAGTGGGCAGAGTTGCGTCAGCTTAGGCTGTGGGTGGGGTTGTGTCGGCGTTAGCGGTGGGCGAAGTTGCGTCGGCGTCGGCGGTGGGCGGAGTTGCGTCCGCGTTGGTGATGGGCAGAGTGGTGTCGGCGGTGGGCGCAGCGGGGTAGGCGGCGGCAGCAGCAGTGACAGCAGGTGCGTCTTCAGCATCTGTGGTGTTGGCCTCGGGAATGGAGGTGGTGGCATCAGCAGCGATGGCGTTCGCTGTCCCGGAAGTAGGGTACCCGGCGGTGGCGGATGTGATGTCATCTGTGGGTTCTCCGACAATGGCCTTATGGCCAATGGCGGTGGGCACATTGTGGGGGAGGTCCTGGGTACGGCTGGGGATTTGGGAGGTGGAGGAAGCCCGTTTTAGGTGGTAGGCACCAGTAAGTTTACTGTACTTACAGTTTTTAGTGTCCAATAAAGCTGAGTAGAATTGTGAGTTCAGGTTGTGGATCCCACGAAGAATAAAAAACAGGAGAGGTCCTTTGCAGGTCTGGGAGAGGGAGGCTCTGAGCTCGGGTAGGCTTGAGTGTAGTGCCCGGAGATGTCGGTGCATTGCTGCAAGTGTGTGTTTCAGGAGTCGCAGGGAGAAACGCTTCTGAAGGATCTCAATGTTCTGAATGTAGACATTGTCACAGTTGGGGCCAAATTGGGAAGGCCTGAATGTGGACTGTTGTCCCTTGGGGATGATCTGGTTCCGTAGGCAGGTACTAAGAAAGGTGATGTGGCTGTAGTACCTGGTTTGCTTCAGGACATGGTTGAGCAGTTTCAAGGCCAAAGAGATTATGAGGGAGTTGCAGTGGGAGAGAGATCCCCTGAGGTTTGTCCGGAGGGAGGAGGGTAACTTCTTCAGAGTAGGCATCCTCAGAAGAGGCTTCGCAGTGGGGTTAAAATTGTATCAGAGATAGTAGGAACTGCAGATGCTGGAAAATCTGAGATAACAAGGTGTAGAGCTGGATGAACACAGGAGGCCAAGCAGCATCATAGGAGCTGCTGGGCCTGCTGTGTTCATCCAGCTCTCCACCTGCGTTTCTTAGGTGCCCACTTAAAGGCCCCATCTTGCCACTGCTTGCATTAACTCAGTGGTGGATGGATATTTACCACTCAGGGAGACCAACAAGCAAACCTAGGTGGGTCTCCTGTTCAAATTAAGGCACTCAGTGTTCAAATGAAAGACCTGACATCAGGTAGACAGGTGGCTTCTGAGATCCAACTGTTTTTGTTTCTTCCACTGCTCTCATTCACTCTCTGGTGAACCTTTGCCTATGACTAGGATCCCACTGTCAGTTTCTCCAGAGACCTCATGATGAACTCTCGTGAAGGTATTATTCTGAAGGAGGATCACTGGGCCCAAAATATTAACTCTTCTTTCTCTCCAAAGATTCTTCTGAGTTTCTCCAGCTATTCCTGTGTTTGTTCAAATTTCCAACATTCACAGTTCTTATTGTGGTATTATAAGCAGCAGCCACCTCTCCATGGGCATTTTCTGAAGGCACCTTAAAGGCAGAAATGCAACAATTAAATGTCCCAATGGAGCCAGGAGCCGCAGTGGCAGGATTGTGCTGTGAAGCAGGGACATAATTTCATTTGTGGTTCCAGGGATTGGGTGGAATTGGTGCCATCAACTTTGGTCCTGGACATCAGGCCCCCTACTGGCCTTATTAATTTGTGCCTTATGACACAAAGTTTCAATGACAGCTGTATGCTCATGCAGAGATATACCATAGTTCAGTTCACTCAGTTTACCAGGTAATGTATCATAGTAATGCAGTTCATCTGGCCTTGTGGATCTCTGTAATGTACTTCTAACAATCAATATAATTATCAATTCAATTATCAACAGATTTAGCAGAGCATTGTGCCTTTTTATTATACCTTTTATACATGAGGAACAATTATTGGTGGATCTTCTGGAAGTTAGAAAGTCTAGGCCCGAAACGTCAGCCTTCCTGCTCCTCCGATGCTGCTTGGCCTGCTGTGTTCATCCAGCTCTAACCTTGTTATCTCATATTTTTACCTGCGCCTGCTTATCTGTTTTAAATTAATTACTATATAATTTATAGTTAAAACTATGTTCTGATGGAATGTTTAATCTACCACGCTTTGAAGCTTTGGAAATCACAGGTGGCTCATGTCTTATCCAATAAGGAGACAGTAATAATAGAAAGTATTTTGTTCACTAATTCACTAATATCAAATAATATTAAATACTTAGTTTTGTAGGAAGCAAGGCCTAATTTACAGGGGGGTCATCCTCGTTAATGAGTGTAAGTTAAATAGCTGGATACATCCACGTTTACTTGCAGTTTGGCATTTATATAAGCATTTTGCTTTCCTCCTCCCCAAATCCTCCAACCTGGTATTGCCTAAATTCAGGACATTTTCTCTGAAGCAGTTGATGTGAAATCATGAGTTTTCCACACATGGAATCAAAGGAGTTAACTCACATCCAACATACATTCTTGCACAAGACATGTTACACAAGCAGGCTGTCTCCAAACTGTTCAAAACATCAAAATAACTTTTTTTTCTCTCTCAAAAAAATGTACGACTGCCCTGAAACAGCTGCACAAGCCTTGTTTCCCACTTTGCAGTTTCCAGTCTAATTATGTCGCTTGTCAAGACAATTTCCCATGTATTTATATCATATTTACATGAGTTATTAGACAAAATAAAACCAAGGCACTTACCAAGGCTTAATTTCACAACATCATTTAAAGTTGTTACGTTTCCCCCTTGATCGTGATAAGATCCACCAAATACATAGATGTCCTGTATTTAACAATATTGTTACTGTCATTTCAAACGTTTTTAACAAAGCAACTGAATTCACAGAAAATACCACAACAATACAGTAAAACTTTAAATCTACCTTATCATGATGCGATGTGAAGGTATGGTATCCCCTACCAGATGATCCTTCACCTTTGACTTCACATTGCCTCCATGTTAATGATACTGAAATAACAAAACTCCATTTATCAACTATTGAATGAAAATAAGTATTGTACATCAGATAGTTCAAAAACAGAAATTTACAACACAAAGAGCCATTTAGCCCATCATATATGTGCCAGTTATTTGCTGAGGATCACAAGATAATGATAATAATTATGGAATAACATTTAGTTCATTTTGGTTTGCCTATCCAAAATGTTGCGAAGAACCCACTAAAGAATCTAATAGTTCTTAAATTATGCCATTTCTTTCACTTTTGTGGCTGAAATTTTATCAGAAGTGTGCTGTTCTGATGTTATAACCAGAACTTTGTGCCACTTCCACACTTGGTCTCATTTTGACATTTCCCATGCAATTACAATTAAAATTCAAAATGCCAAGGACATAGATGCAAGATGCAAACCACATGTAATTTAACAGCAAGGAAGCTTTTTGTTGGTGAAATTCACTGTCAGCTGATAATGCTACATCAATGAGCGGCCTATTAAAGAGCCTTCTAGCTATGGAGACTGTGAAATGGCCCCTCCTTTTTGGCTCAATCACATTGCCATTAAATTTAAGACTTGAAAACACAAAGGTGGCATGGTGTTTTTCACAATTAAATTTCACTTGGAAATATTTCACATTACATTGGTTTTAATTTAATCACGCACGCTCACTGTCATTTGTCAAGGCTAACTTAAAGAGCTAAATATACTGGCATGCCTCATAGTTGGCATGCATCAATGGTCAACATGAGTTAGTCATTTCCTTTTTTGTGGAAGAAACAATGTTATGCACTGCATTCATTTTTTTGAATATTAATGGTAGTGTCAAGTGTTTTACTCACCATTCTGTGGAAATTTCAGGTTCAGTTTGCGCTCCCTTCTATGCTTTGTAAAGGACATTATGTGACAGCAATCTCATTGTGAATAATTAAAATGATGTAGGTGAAGTCAAAGCCAGCCAAGGTTCTGCCAAACAACATCTGAGACAAATACATATTTTGACTGTAACAACAACTACCCAGGACAACAGGCACTCCTCACTTCGTCCTTCACAATCTCACCCTCTATCCTCTCCTGGATTCTACTTCTATGCCTCTATGCCCCCTACTCAAGTCCACACATCCCTCCGCACTGAACCAATTTTGCCAGTTCTGAGCCTGCATTAAAGAATCCATGCTCCTGCTCCCTTGTGCCTTAGAGACTAAACAGACAAAGTAGCTGACATTTCACACAATTACACAAAGGCAACAGTTTCATACCACCTTGAAATAAATTTAGAGATTCTTATGTGTTAATGATTTTATCCTGAAGGTAGAACATAATTTTAAAACATTTTATGCAAATAAGGATTCATGTACACCAATATATTACAAGGAGGAATGCACCTCAGGACAATGTGAGGCTTGATTCATCTCAAATATGTCACTGACTTTATCATTGTATCTTAACCTGCCACTCGGAAATCAAACTTTCCCTTTCCAACTAATTAAGTCACTCTGTATGTCACGTTGTCCACCCTTGTGGTCTCCACAAAATAACCTCATATGATTTTATCTTAGGGACTGTTCCATGGCTGAATTTTTGCCCTTGGTATAAGACAGGAGTCGTCACATTCTCTGGATCTTAAATCTGCTCTGGAAGGAAAGAATCACTCTTTGGGATTTTGACTAGGGATAATTTGACAGGGATACAAAAAATTATGAAAGATTTACAAAGAGTAATTAATTAATGAGAAACTGTTCCCAAAAGTTGAAAAATTTATAGCGGACAGCACAAATCTAAAGTGATTAGCAAAAGAACTGGAGGCAATGTGAGCAAATTTTATTTTTTTTTACCATGAATGGTTATGATTTAGAATATACAACCAGTAAGAGTGAATACAGATTCAATAGCTGCACTCAAAAGGGAATTGAATAAATGAAGAATAAAATTTTGGAAGGATTTGGAAGAAAGGTGGTCACATGGCAGCTCAAGGGACTAGAGGAATAAAGGGAATGGGTGAACACCAGACAGTCCAGAAAGAACAGGAGGGTACTGCAGGAGGCCCCAGGGGTCTCACTCACTAACTGGTATTCCATTTTGGAAGTTGATGACTGTGCTGGTACCTCAGAGGAATGCAGTCAGAGCCAAGCTTCCAGCATCGCAAGTGGCTTGACTGTATAGTGGGGGAAGGAAGAACAAAGTAACAGCAATATTGACAGGGATTCTTTAGTCAGGGAAGCAGTGAGGCATTTCTGTGGCCAAAGACATGATTCCAGGACGGTACGTTGCTTTCCTGGTGCCGGGGTTAGGAATGTCACTGATTGGCTGCAGGGCATCCTGAAAGGGGAGGGTGATGAGTTAGAGGTTGTGGTATATGTTGGCACCAATGATATGGGCAAAGTGAGGAATGAGGTCTTGCATCAAGAATTCAAGGACCTAAGCAGTAGATTGAAAAGCAGGACCTCAATGATTGTAATCTCTGGATTACTCCTGGTGACGTGCTAGCGAGTATAGAAATAGGAAGCTGGGACGGATCAATGTGTGGCTTAAGAATTGGTGCAAGAGGGAGGGTTTTATGTTCCTGGAACACTGGGATCATTTTTGGGGAAGGTGGGACATGTATAAACGGGATGGTCTGCACCTAAACCACATTGGGACCAACATCCTTGCAGGTAGGAGACAAAAAAATTGCAGATGCTGGAATCCAAGATAGACAAACAGGAGGCTGGAAGAACACAGCAAGCCAGGCAACATCTGGAGGAAAGGAGCAGTTAACGTTTTGGGTCTTACCCTTATTCAGGTAGGTTTGCTAGTGCTGTTGGGAGGAGTTTAAACTAGTCTGGTAGGGGGAGGGCACACAGAATATCAAAACAGCAAAGGAAGCAAGCCACAGTGAGTTCAGCTATGTTGAGTGTCAAGAGAGTTAGGCAAGGCTGTTTGGTCTATAATGCTAAGGGCGTAATAGGTATGACTGATGAGTTAATGGGTGGATTGACACATGGAAGTATGCTATTGTTGCCATCACAGAAACATGGTTGAAGGAAGAGCAGGAGTGGCAAAACAAAATTCCAAGGTATAGGATCTTTAGGTGAGTCAAAGGAGGCTGTAAAAAGGGTGGTGGTGTAGCATTATTAATAAGGAGTCAATTACTGTAATAAGGAGAGATGATATCTTTGCAGGGTCCTCAAACGAGACTTTGTGAGTAGAACTTAGGAATGTTAAGGGGGCAGCCACTTTACTAGGACTGTATTACAGGCCCCAAAGAATCACTGGGAAATAGAGTGGAAACTATGTAGACAGTTAACAGAGTAAAAGTAAATGTAAAAGTAATATTCGGGTAATTATACTAGGGGACTTCAACTTTCCCAACATAAATTGAGATAGTCATAGTGTTAAGGGTTTAGAGAGTATGGACCTCTTGAAATATACCCAGGGGAGATTTTGTATCAATATGTAGATGGCCCAACAAGAGGTGTCACAGTGCTAGGTTTGGTTCTGGGGAAAGAAATCGGACAATTGTTTGACGTAGCAGTGGAGGTACATTTTGACGATTGCAACCACAACACAGTACAGTTCAAATTTGTTCTGAATAAGGAAAGAAATAGCCTGCAAAAGATGGCTTTGGACTCGGTGAAGGCAGATTTTATTAAAATATAGCAGGATCTGGCCACAGGTGACTGGGAATAGCTCCTTGCAGGTAAGCCTGAAGTGGAGCAGTGGGTGCATTCAAAAAGGAGCTGGGGAGAGTACAGGTCCAATATATACTCTTTAGAGAGAAATAAGTAGGAGCAATAAGTTCAGAGGACCCTGGATGTCTAGGACAATTCAGGACTGAATAGGGAAGAAGAGAAGGGCTTTCAACAAGTCCAAAGGGAGCATTTCAGCTGCGGCTCTAGAGAAATACAGGAAGTGCAGGAGGAAACTGAAGAAAGCAATTAGAAGAGCAAGAAGCCAGCATGAAAAAGGACTTGCAAACAGGATTAAGGAGAATCCTGAAATATTTTACCAATACATTAAAGGAAAGATGTTAACCAGGGAAATAGTAGGACCCATTAGGGACCAAGGGGGCAACTTCAGTGTGAAGCCAGAGGATATTGGAAAGGTGTTAAATTAATCTTCTCTTTGGTCTTCTCTCTGGAAAAGGAGAACATAGGTATGGAATTGAGGAAATGGGACTATGAGGAACTTGCACATTTTTGTCACAGGAAATGGGGAAGTATTGGAGACTCTGTCAGGTTTAAAAATAGACAAATCCCTGGCTCAGATGAATTGTATGCCAGGCTGTTGTAGGAGGCAAGACAGGAAATTGCAGGGGCTCTGACACATAATTTTAATTTCTCTCTGGCCACAGGGAAAGTGCCAGAGGACTGGCAGATGGCTAACGTGGTTCCACTTTTCAAGAAGGGTGGTAGAGATGAACCAGGAAATTACAGACTGGTGAGTGTCAGTCAGTGGTTGGAAACTATTGGAGAAAATCTGAAGGAACGAATTAAGATCCACTTGGAAAGACATGGGTTAATTAAGGATAGTCAGCATGGCTTTGTCAGAGGGACGTCATGCCTAACAAATTTGTTAGAAGTTTTTGAAAATGTGATCAAGTGTATAGATGAGGGAAGTTCTGTTGATGTAGTTTATATGGATTTTAGCAAATGTTTTGACAAGATCCCACATGGGAGACTGATTGAGAAGGTTAAAGCACATGGAATTAAGAAAACTTAGTGAGATGAATCAGAAACTAGCTTAATAATAGGACACAAAGGGTAGTGATAGAAGATTATTCGAGTGACAAGAGTCCAGTGTCAAGCAGTGCACCATGGAATCAGTACAAGGAGCCTTATTGTTTGTTATATACGTAAATGATACAACTGAAAATGTGAGGGGGGGGATGTTATGCAATTTTTGAAGATGACACCAAGATTGGTAGAGTTGTTAATAGCAAAGAAGATGATTATAGATTACAGAAAGATATAGATGGGTTGGTCAGATGGGTACACCAGTGGCAGATGGTATTTAACGCTGATAAGTGCGAGGTGATACACTCTGAAAGAAGAAACAAGATGACGGAGTATTTAATGAATGACAGGACACTAGGTAGCTGAGAGGAACAGAGGGATCTTGGGGTAATTATTCACAGTTCCTTGAAGTCAGCAGAGCATGTGAATAGGATAGTTAAGAAGGAAATGGGACACTTGCTTTCATCAGTCGTAGCATAGAGTATAACAGCAAGGAGGTAATGTTGGAGTTGTACAGAGCATTGGTAAGGTGACAGCTGGAGTATGGTGTGCAGTTCTGGTCACCTCAATACAGGAAGGATGTGATAGCATGAGAGGGGGTACAGTGGAAGTTCACCAGGATGTTGCCTGGAATGGAGAAATTGAGCCAAAAGGAGAGACTAGATAGGACTGGATTGTTTTCTTTAGAGCAGAGAAGGACTAAGAGGGAACATGACCGAGATTATGAGGGGTATGGACAAGGTGAGTAGAGAGCAGCTGTTCCCCTTGTTTGAAAGGTGAATCAAGAGAGGGCATAGTTTTAGGGTAAGGGGCAGGAGATTCAGAGGGAATTTGGGGAAAAAAGCATTTTCACTCAGCAGGTCATGGGAATCTGGAATGCACTGCTTGGGAAGGTAGTGGAGGCCAGAAAACTTAGAACTTTTAAAAGATATTTGGATGAGCACTTAAGATTTCACAGCATTCAGGGATATGGGACAAGTGCAGGAAATTATGATTAGCAAACCTTTTGTGGTAGTTGTGATGGTGCAGACTCGGTGGGCTGATGGGACTTTTCTGCGCTGTATGAATTTATGAACCTATAATTTGGAAAAAGTTGAGATGAGGAGGAACTAACTGGTTGAGCCCCTTTAAAGAGCTACCACAGAATCGATGGATTGAACAGTTTCTTAACATCATTCTATGAGATGATAATGCGATTTAGAACTGGGTCACAAGATAGGACACATCAAATGATTCAAGATACATTTTAAACTGTTTACATTTGTGGGATGGCAAGGGTGATTTTATTCCATTGCTAATCATTTGCTCACATGGTTCACTCTTAACTGCCCTCTGAAATGGCCTACCAAACCATTCAGTTCAAGGACAATTAGGGATAGGCAACAAATGAAGGTCTTGCCAATCTCACTCACATCTAATGAAGAATAGAAAAACATACTGATGGGGGTTGTTAAATCAAATACCCTGTTGCGTGCAGTAAATTCTATAGATTTCTATATATTTAGAGCAAAGAACAATACAGCACAGGAACAGGCCCTTTGGCCCTCCAAGCCTGTGCTGACACATTTTGCCTTTCCATACTAAAACTGTCTTCACTTACAGAATCCATAAGCCTCTATTACCTTCCTATTCATGTATTCATCCAGGTGCTTCTTGAATGGTGCTATTGTGTTTGCTTCCACCACCTCCACTAGCAGCATGTTTCAGGCACTCACCACACTCTGTATGAAAAACCTGCCTCACTCATCTCTTTAAAATATTTCTCCCCTGCCCCCCTGCACCTTGAACCTGTGTCCCCTGGTAATTGAACCCTCCACTCTGAGAAAACACCTCATACTTTCCACTCTATCCATGCCATTCACAATTTTATAAACTTCAATCAGGTTGCCCCTCAACATCTTGCGTTTCAGTCTATCCAACTTTTCTTCATAATTAAAATCCCCGTACCACACAACATCCTGATAACCCTTTTCTGTACCCCCTCCAAAGCATCCACATCCTTCTCAAAGTGTGGTGACCAGAATTGTACACAATATTCCAAGTGTGGCCTAACTAAAGTTCTTTAAAGCTGCAGCATAACTTGCCAATCCTTATACTTAATGTCTCTTCCAAAGAACGCAAGCATGCCACAAGCCTTTTTTACCACCTTATCTACCTGCGCTGCCACTTTCAGTGGACCTGCACATCCAGTGCCCTTTGCATATCAATTTTCCTAAGGGTTCTGCCATTCACTGTATAATTTCCACCTGTACTTGACCTTCCAAAATGTATCACCTCACATTTGTCCGGATTAATCTCCATCTGCCATTTTTCTGCTCATGCCTCCAACTGACCTATATCCTCTGTATCCTCTGACAATCCTCCTCACTATTCGCAACTCCACCAATCTATGTGTAGTCCGCAAACTTACTAATTAGACCAGCTGCATTTGCCTCCAAGTGAGGTCCCAGCACTGATCCCTGTGGAACACCACTAGTCACAACCCTCCATTCCGAAAAACAACGTTACACCGCTACCTTCTGTCTCCTATGACTAAACCAGTTCTGTATCCACCTTGCCAGCTCACCCCGGATACCATGCAACTTCACCTTTTATATCAGTCTGCCATGGAGAGGCCTTGTCAAAGGCTTTATTGAAGTCCAAGTAGACAACATCAACTGCTTTTTCCTCATCAATTATCTTCATCACCTCCTCAAAAAACTCAAACAAGTTAGTGAGGCACAACCTCCCTGCACAAAACCATGCTGTCTATCGTTAATGAGTGCATTTGCTTCTAAATGCATGTAGATCTTGTCCCTGAGAATCTTTTCCAATAATTTCCCTACCATCTACATGAGGCTTACAGGCCTGTAATTTGCTGGATTATCCCTGCTCTCCTTCTTAAACAATGGGACAACATTGGCCATTCTGCAGTCCTCTGGGACATCATCGGTGGCCAACAAGGACACAAAATTGTCTGTCAATGCTCCAGCAATTTGTTCTCTTGCCTCCTTCCACATTCTGGAAGAGATACCATCAGGACCCAGGGACTTATCTACCTTAATGCTTTTTAATATGCACATCACCTCTTCCTTTTTAATAGCAACTTGGCTTAGAAATTCGATATTCTCTTCCCTGAGATTATCCTCCACCGGTGCCTTCTCTTTGCTGAATACCGACACAAAGTATTCGTTTAGGACCTCACCTACCTCTTCTGGCTCCACACATAGATTCCTTCTTTTGTCCTTGAGCAGGCCAACTCTTTCCCTGGCTACCCTCTTGCTTATATACATATATATAAAGCCTTGGGATTCTCCTTAGTCCTCTTTGCTGATGACTTTTCATGACCCCTTTTAGCCCTTCCAAATCCTTGTTTAAGTTCTCCTCTACTTTCCTTATATACTTCAAGGCGTTCATCAATTCCCATCCTCCAAGACCTTACATTTGCTTCCTTTTTCTTTTTGACAAAGGTCATAACATCCCTGATCATCCAAGGTTTACATAACATGCCATACTTATCCTTCATCCTCGCAGGAACGTGCTGCTTCTGAACTCTTATCAACTGTAGTTTTAAATACTCCCACATGTCCAATGTGGATTTACCCTCAAACAGCCATTTCCAATCAAAATTCTCCATTCCTGCCTAATATTGTTGTAGTTCGCCTTCCCCCAATTTAACACTTTCACTCAAGGACTGCTGTTATCCCTTTCCATGAACATCTTAAAACTCAAGATATTCTGGTCACTACTTCCGAAATGCTCCCCCACTGTAACTTCACTCACCTGGCTGGGCTCATTTCCCAAAACCAGGTCCAATACAATCCCTTCCCTGGATGGACTGTTAATATACTGTGTAAAGAAATTCACCTGAATGGTCCTTACAAATTCTGCCCCATTCAAACTCCTAGCACGAAGTGAGTCCCAGTCAATATAACGGAAGTCAAAATCACCCACCAAAACAATCCTGCTGATTTCACATCTTTCCAAAATCTGTCTACATATTCTCTCCTCTATCTCCCCCTGGCTGTTGGGAGCCTCGTAGTAAACTACCAGCATTGTGATTTCACTTTTCCTATTCCTCAGTTCTACCCATACTGCCTTGCTGCACAAGTCCTCTGATGTATCCTCCCTCAGTACAGCTGTGAGATATTCCTTTACCAGTAAAGCAACTCCCCCAACCCTTTTATAGCCCCTTCTATCACATCTTGAAACATCTAAATCCTGAAACATTCGGCTGCCAGTCCAGTCCCTCTTTCAGCCAAGTCTCCGTAATTGCAACAATGTCATAGTTCCAAGTACTAATCAAAGCTCTAAGTTCATCTCCCTTGCTTATTATTCTTCTCGCATTAAAACACATGCATTTAAGACCACCGCTCCTGCTGTTTTCAGCAGTGTTTCCCTGGCTGTTCTTGTTGTTAATAATGTTTGCCTTGGTTTCTACCTCTCCCTCAATGTCTGCATCTACTCTTCTGGTTCCCATCCCCTGCCACACTAGTTTAAAACCTGGCCAACCCTCTACCAAGTACCCCCCAAAAGAACACCAGTCCCAGTCCTGGCCAGGTGTAACCCATCTAGTTTGTGCAGGTGCCCCATGAATCTGAAACCATCCCCCTCACACCATCTTTTCAGCCACATGTTCATCCTATATATCCTGCTGTTTCAACTCTGATTAGCTCGTGGCACTGGTAGTAATCCTGAGATAACTACCTTTGAGGTCCTACATTTCAACTTTCTTCCTAGTTCTTATTTATTTATTTGCATGCAATGGGTATTATGAAGACAAGGAGCTACTCATCAATAAATAGAAGTGATTTGGAAACACACACTTATTATGGAAAGGATATATGGTTTCACAAACCATAAGAGGGAAATATTATATCATGGATATATTACAGTTTAACAAATTTTAGTAAATGAAAATAAAGAATTAAATTAAATACCTGTATCAAGCACATGGATATCCTTAAAATATAAATTCTCAATCGTAGTGCCCCCAAATAAATACAGAAGTTCTCCAACTGCAGCAAAGGTGTGAGCACATCTTAAAAAAAGTTAATATTTAGTTATTGTCAAAGGAAATTTTTATTATATTTTCTAAAATGAGGTTTTAAAATCCTCACACATTGCAAATTAAATTTTACAGGAGGATCTCCAGACAACTCCTGTTTTATATAGCTCAGCAATTTTAGAACGATGTCAAAATGTTCCATAAAACACTGTAAATACTGATTTGTAATGCATTAGAAGAATGACATGGACTCTAAGATGTTAAACTGAAGGTTTATTGCTGGGGCAGACAGCTTTCTTACTTAGGCACTACTAGTGTACTCCAAATTAATCAAGAGAATCACTTTGAGATCTTCAGCCATGCGATAAATATGTAAATCCAAATAATTTTCTTCATAAGAATGAAGAAAAGCAAAATGATCCTGAAATTCAGTTAAAAGACTTTAACTTAAGCAATGATAAATTCATCTGAATATTCTACCAACTGCTATTGTGTAAGGTGCATCCGGGTACATCATCGGGGTTATGGTAGTTTAATGTTTATGCTAGTGCACTAGTAATTCAGAGGCTCCAACTAATGATACACACACAAGTTGAAATTGGAATTTAAATTTAACTCCATAATAAAATCTGCAATAAAAATTAGGCCCAGATTTTTGCCATGACATTTACCCTCTCTACCTTGGCTAAATGCTGGAAGATGTCCTGTCTCCGAGTTTGACAATTCCCATTTTTGCAGTAGTGAGCTTGGGAGTCAACATGGTTCATGCACACAGGGTTTTTGAAGGAAGCCGGCCATTTAAATGATCAGCAGCCTCCAATGAAGTCGGATTTCAGACTCTTCATGTTTCAATAAGATCAACTCTTATTCTTCAAATTTCTAAGGAATACAGACGCAACCTGTCTAGCCTTTCCTTATAAAACAGTCCCTTCTTCCCTCAGCTGGGTGATCCTTCTTTGGACTGGTTCCAGTGCAATAATGTGCAGGGCTGGATGAACACAGCAGGCCAAGCAGCATCATAGGAGCAGAGAGGCTGACGTTTCGGGCCTAGACCCTTCATCTGGACAGGCAGTACTGGGAAACAAAATCCCTCTCATGAGCAGCTTAAAGTAAAAGCTCTGTGCCATGTGTCCAAAGTTGATGCTATATATGTGGTGCCTGCAAGACAACAAAAAAAATCAAGAAGTGGATGCAAGCACTCAATACCTGAGGGTAAGATAATGAAGAGAACACTGAAATAACTTAAAGCAAAGCAATTTACAATGGTTGTGCACCATTTAAAAACTAAAGATCTAGTTTACTGAGAGATTCATGAAGAAAGCACAGTCAGTACAACAGGAGTCAGTGTGAGGCTGAACAGTGCTTCAAATATCACAAGATATTCAGTGACTTCACAAGAGGTCAAAGTCAATGAGTGTATCTTCATACCCTAATAATAGCACCAGTAATCACAGACACAGCTCAATTCATCGCAACTCTATCTTCCTGTCAGAAACTTCTACCTGTGAAACTTATGTGGCCAGCAGAGATGCTGAAGCTATCAGAGACCATGGTAACATTATATCTATTCTCCTTCATTTCATGCTCTCTTCTTTTGTATAAACTGCATTTGGTGCAAAAATGGACCACTTTTTCATCTCCTCTTTTCTGGTATCACAAATTTACCTTTGTGCCTTTCTCCAAAAAGTGCAATTTTACTGGACAGTGTATGAACAGCAAGAAGTCAGTGAAGTTGAATTAATTAATTAATTAATCAATTAATTTCACCTTTGCAAATATCAAATCAGATATTGCATGCAATTTGGAGGAAAGCACAGAAATGGGATCTGCATGGTGTGAGACATCAAGTACCAACGACCTGTGTCCAGGGCAGGGCCAGCTCACCAGAAGAATGTTGATGGTTGTTCACAACAAAATGCTTGGTGCATTAGGAAATCTGCCAGAAAGGACATGGAGGAGCACAGCACATACATGGAAGAGATTTGTACGAAGCTTGGAGCTTATGCTGTCAAACATGGAAGTTGTGACCAACTACATCAGCATATTTTTGGACCTAACAGTAATGTAACGTCACATTGCAATGGAAGTTGTGACATTGTCAAAACTACCTCTAGACACCCAAATTCTAAGCACTGGAGTGGGAGCTAATACAAGATCAGCTTACTAGAGACTGCTGCCACCATGATTGTGGAATACACTGTGCAAAGGTTCATGGAGATGTCACAGCAGAATTGCAATTTGTCCTCCAACACATTACTCGAAATCCTGAGGTAACACTGCAGGGAGTAAGAGGGCCTTCGTTGAAGCTGAAACTTATTTCTCTCTCAGGGAATCAGCCTTCATCCTGTCACCACCACCACTCCACGAGTGCCCTTGCTCTTGCCATTCAGCCCACCATGGCCTGTTGCTATCCATGGCTGAGATGGTGTAGACTACACTTTGACCATAGCTGTCTGATGTCTCCTCCATTTAAAGACATTAATCTACATTCCTAGGCCAGAGGCTACAAATCCCACAGTGAGTGATTCAGTACTGACTTTCCAATGCCCTCTACCATTTATGAGGCACATATCAGGAGTGTGTTGGAACACTCTCCTCTTGCCTGGATGTGTGCAGCTCCAACAGCACTCAAGAAGCTTCAGACCATCCAGAACAAAACAACCCGCTTGATTGGCACCACAACCATTGCCTCCTTCCATCACTGCTGCATAGTAGCAGTAGTACATACCATCTACAAGATGCACTGCAGGAATTCACCAAGGCTCCTTAGACAGGACCTTCTGAAACCCTGACCATTACCATCTAGAAGGACAAGAACAATAGATACATGGGAACACCACCTCTTGCATGGTTCCCTCTAAGCCACTTATCAACCTGATTTGGAAATATATCGATGTTCTTTAATTGTCACTAGGTCAAAATCCTGGAACTTCTTTCCTAACATTGTAGGTGTACCTACAACCAATGGATTTCACAACTTAAAGAAGACAGCTCACCCCCACCTTCTGAATGTCAACGGGGAATGGACAATAAATGCTGTCCTCGTCAGTGAAGCCCATATACCTGAATGAATAAAATTTGCCGTTTTACACCCCAGCTAATCTTTGTTCTATTCCTTCATTGAAAGAGGAAATTCAACTGGATTGAATCAGTTGCCCATTTGGAGCTACAAGCAAAGGCCAATTTAATCCTCTCAATTCCTCCAAAAGCAGCATTTCATAAAGGATTATTGTTCCAGGATCCCAGCACTTATTGCAGTTTAGTGGTGGGATTAATGAAGAAACAGAAACATCTGATATCAAAGCTGCATTTGGAACAATGCTTCATAGATGTTACGAGACACTTGCATTCTTTTATACTGAAAGTCAAAGGTTACACTAGAGCCAAAAGTTGTGTAAACATCTGCCATTTGTGTTACGAATCAGTCAAGTAAGACTTATCACTGGGCCAACAGAATGGTCTAAATACTTAGATACAGTCCACCCCTGTAAGATGCCGTGTCAGCTTCCCATTGGCACCCTGCCTGATTTATCACAAAACAAATCATTGTGTGCAGTATCTGATGTATTTGCATATGTTTCTGTGAAACTTTTCACATCAAAACAGAGGAAAATTTTATTAGACTTTATTCAAGAGCCACAGAAAATATGAATCAGCTACGCCTTTCAGTTTTCATATGGTTGGATTGGTAAACATTTTCACTCCTTCTCTCCCGAATAGTGAGTCATGATTCAAATATTGTTTTACAGGCACTAGCGTATTTCATTGAGACAACCATTCGTCTTATTTGAGGTGGACATTCCAAATCAGCAGGACTTTATATATTGAAGGAGACTCCCCAGATTCTGCCCTGTCACAGTCAATATGGAAATGAGAAACAATAAACCACAGAGGCCTGCTATTGTGTGGCAATGTTATCTGTGCCTTTGCTGCCAGGAGAAATTTAATGCTACTCCCTAGCATGTGCATAGCCATGTTTCTCAAGCTAGAGAACAGGCCTTTACTGTTAGCAATATTTAGTTTGAAGCTCCAAACAACCTGTAAACACTGGACAGTTAAGTCTAACATGAACTAAATGTTGTCCAGTGTTTAATTGAAATAAATAACTGGAATAATTTAAAGATATGGGCTGAATTTTTGGGACCCTCCCATTCCCCCAAAGTCATGAAAACCTGTTTGGGAGAGAGGGGAATTAGCCAAAAATATCTGTACAGCATGTCAATTTCAAGATGCCAATTCAGGGAGTGGCAATAATTATCAAAGCAGGTAGATGGCCAGACTGGAATCCCACTCATCTCGGTCTACTTTGCCAAATAAATTTAAAATCTACCTGAGAGTTTGACAAGTCTTGAAATCTAAACTTTTAATGGGTCACATGATTATTCATAAACAACAACAGAAATTGCTGTAAAAACTCAGCAGGTCTGCCAGCATCTGGGAGAGAAATCAGAGTTATCATTTCGGTTCCAGTGACCTTTCTTCAGGACAGCATCATTATTCATTTTTTCAAAAACAGTAATCTGAAAAAGAAGCAGATAGAGACAGGAGTCTGTCATGAGAATCCCAGGACATCATTAGATGCTTAGCGCTTAAAGAAGGATGTGAACTGGTAATGGGGCAACCTTTATGTGGATAAGTGGCAGGAAGAGTGGCCACTCAACAGTTGGGTGTTACCCCAGCATCATGCAATAGAAAAGCAGGGGACAAGGCTACCAATGACAATTGAATAGCCACTTGTCAGAAAGAAGGCTGCAGCTGGTGATGGGGACACAATAGCTAGATTTTGCATTCCATTGGCAAACTGGGACAACACTCTTACAAGAAGGACAACACCCTGGGCATCAGGAGTGCACAGAGGAGGAGAGATGGGGCAAGGTGTCATTGGAACCTAAACTCTCATCACACAATTCTCTGCCAAATGTAAAGCCACCTGAAGATGACAAAGATATTGTTCTGCAGCTAACTTTGAATCTTCAGGCGAATAGTTACAGTCACCTCTGACCTTATAGCCAAAATCCTTGTACTTCACAGCACCGCTTAACATGCCTTCCCAGTGCCTACGAAAATGAAAGTGTACAAGTACACTTTGCTTCACTTTGCTTCTTGTGAAATCCCAAAAATGTTGGACTCTACTATATCTTATTGTTCTATAATATCTTCCTTGCTGCAGCTGGACATTCGTTTAATGACTGATACACCTCATGGGGATGGAGGGTATTGCCCCTATCACTGGGTTCTCCAGATGAAGGGCACCATCAATTGCACCCACGTGGCAATTGTGATGCATCATTAGGAAAAGTGTCTATTCACACAATGTTCAACTGGTCTGTTAGCACACTAAGAGCATCCTGCATTTTCAAAGAAGAATTATATTGGATTCTTGAATGTTATCCATATATCTCTCCCCACATTTGCTGACAGACTTGCTGAGTTTTTCCAGCACTTTCCATTTTGATTTAAAAGCTTTTCCCTGCATCTGCATTCACTTTCCTGGCAGCTGCCATTTCTTGTTCATCCTTCACCACACCACAATGCCTCAGATCCTCATTCTACTCCTTAGGAGACAATGATTATTGCTTGAAGAAATGGCCACAAACTCTCCATGGAAGCCCAAGACAGAAACAAGAAGACAACCAATATCACCTTCTCAGTTGGACAACTATTGAGCAAGCCATTGGAATTCTGAGGATGTGATTCCAGGCCATGGACAAATCCAGTGGTGCCCTCCCGCTTAATCATTGTTGTGATCAGTAGCATAATGTAAACCTCCAGAAAAGTGTGAACCTTGAAGGCTGAGAGGTCCTGGAAGGAGACAGCTCATCACAGGAGGGGCAAGGAGTGAGAGAGACAGATGAAGAACTGATAGAGGGAAATGATACTGAGAAGTGCCCCTGCTCATGACAAGAAAGCCTTCCTGCACCCTCTGGGAAAAGGAGTTCAGGGCCTCCAACGTTAGATCCAAGTCAGTATCAAAGAAGCGAGGGATGCCCTAGCCCGAGTGCCAGACTTCTGACTCTCCTGTGGCTTCTCATTACCCACTGGTGGACTGGAGGGTTTTGAGGCAATCAGCAGATTTCTTTCTCAGGACAACCATTCGATGATGATTAGTGTAGCTTCAGGGGGATCACTGAGGCATTACTGTATTCAAACAGCAATGAGTTTATTACATTTTCTATTATTTCATGCAATATGGGTGTCACTGACAAGTTTAGCTTTTGTAGCCCTTCGGCAGAGTAGCTTGTTAGGCCATTTCGGACAGCACCATGTTACGGTGGATCTGGAGTTGCATGTTGGCCAAACCAGGTAAGGATTGCAGCTTTCCTTCCCTATAGGGACATTAATGAACTAAGTAGGTTTTCACGACATAGATGATAGTTACATGGCAACACTACTGTGATTAGTTTTCAAATCCAAATTTATTAATGAAATATAAATTCTATCAATTGACACAGTGGGGTTTGATACAAGAGTATCAAGTCACATCAATGCCTCTACTTCCTCAGAAAGCTAAGGAAATTCAGCATGTCCACAATGACACTTACCAATTTTTATAGATGCACAATAGGATCTTAATGGATGCATCACAGCTTGATATGGCAACTGCTCTGCCCAAGACTGCAAGAAATTACAGAGAGCTCTGAACGCAGCCCAGCTCATCATGTAAACCAGCCTTTCATTCCATTGACTCTGTCTATATTTCTCACTGCCTTGGGAAAGCAGCCAACATAGTCAAAGACCCCTTCCACCCTGGTTGTTCTCTCTTCCACACTCTTCAGTTGGGTAGAAGATACAAAAGTTTGAAAACACATACCCACAGATTCAAGAACAGCTTCTTCCCTGCTGTATTCGGACTTATGAATGGACATCTGATATATTAAAGTTGATCTTTCTCTGCACCTTCTCAGTAGCTGCAACACTATATTCTGAAATCTGTTGTATTACTCAGATGTACTTATGCAAGGTATGATTTCCTTGGATAGCACACAAAACAATACTTTTCATTGTATCTCAGCATGTATGACAATAATAAATCAAATCAAAATTAGTTGTGGAATTTCTTAGCTCTTCCTATTAATTCCTGCTTATGCTGTTTGGCACACAAGTGATATCTTCCTAAGTTAGAAAAGACATATGGATTTTTCTTTTCCTAAAATTATATTTGATCTTAAGTCTCCTCAGACCAGTAAATAATTTTGAAAAGTCTTGACTGCAGTCACTTTTCATTCCTTTATTCCTTCGTCTTAAAAGCAAGAAGTCTTGATTCTGGGTAACATACAGTTTTGAAATTATTGTGTCCACTTGTACTGGGGTATTGCTTGCCCTTTTCCCTTGATGTTGAATTCAGTCCTCCTGGACCATGTAACTGGGTTTATGTTGGCAGCAGGCAATTTATTGTGAACCATGTACCTTGTTTGATAAAACTATAAATTATACTCACACCGGTATTCAGGTTAAACTTCGTAGTATAGCAGTGATATATATATATATCTGTTTTAGAATGCATCAGTGTCATTGATCAACCAGGGAAATATTTTTATTACTTTTCTAGCAGAAATTCTTCATCTTCGTAGTAACTTTATATGTGAAGACATTTTGTTTGGAATCCATGAGGGTAGAAGTTTTGCCTTGGCACATCTTCCTAGAGTGGCTAATTTTTCTGGTCCCATGTCGATGCAGATTATCTCCACCTCTTTTTATTTCCTCCAGCAAAGCTTCTAGTGCATCATCCAAGAAACATGGAACCCACCATGAATTTTAATAAGTGATAAACATGAGTCATGCCTTCAACATTTAAAGGATTCATGAGGCCCAGGTGAATTAGCAGCTGCTACATATTGTAACTAACAAGAATTTGACACAAAAAGTGACAGATGGCAACAAGATTAATTTTCAGGTTAAATTGTAAGGCTGGTCTGCAATACAGTAAGGTGCCACAACAACAGATGCTGAAATAATACACAAAGTTCACGAGGTTTTTATTGCTCAGGAAAATATTAAATATGCATAATTCCCCATTAATCATGTGTAATTTATACTTTACAAAAATTACTGAATTTACTTGTTCGAAATCATAAATAAATCATAGAATTCATTTTAATATCTAGTACCCTGTAAACACTAAAGGTGAATTTTATAATTAATTGGTTTATTCTATTTACAAAAAAGCTATTAACACACAATAGAGCTTGACTCATTATGGAGCTCTGCAATGCTTTAAAGTACTTCGGATTTTAACACTTCACTGATAATATTTTATGATTGCATTAATTAGTCCTCAAACAAAGTCTTGAGTTATATTTAAATTTTTTTTACATTTGCTTTTGAATAGAAAACATTTAGAACTGTTTTTAAACCTAAAGTTTAAAAACGTTTGAGCATTGATTTATAATTCAAATGGAATTTTAGCCTTTATTGCTAAAAACAAAAATAGGGAGCTTAAAAATAGGGAACTGTACAAGATGTTGGTGAGGCTGCACTGGTAATATTGTGTATGCCTTCATCCCTGTATTTAAGAAAAGATGTACTGGCATTGAAGGCAATTCAGAAGAGATTCGCTTGGCCAAATCTCAGGATGAAGGGGTAACTTATCAAGAACAATTAAACAGGTTAGACCTTTGTTCATTAGATTTTTGAAGAATGAAGGGTGATCTTCTTGAAACGTACAAGATTCTGATAGGACTTGACGGGGTAAATGCTGAGAAGATGTTTCCATTAAGGGAAAGTCTCAAATTAGGGGACATGATTACAGAAATAACAGGACTCTCATTTAAAAATGAGATGTGAAGGAATTTATTCTCACAGAGGGTAGCGAATGTCTAGGGAGTCAGTTAGCTCAGATGGCTAGTTTGCACTGCAGAATGATACAAACAGTGTGGGTTCAATTTCCACACTGGCTGATGTCACTACGAAGGATATTCCTTCTCAAACTCTCTCCTTGTCTGAGGCATGATGCCCCTCGGGTTAACTCACCACCAGAAAGACTATGGTGACTTTAATTTTAACTTTAATGAATGTCTAGACTACAGTATGTAAAATCCATTTGCACGGAGCTAAGTAACGGCAAACATCAGTAGGGGTGGTTTACAGGCTACCAAACAATAGTAATAATATAGGACATAACATAAATGAGGAAATTAAAGGTGTATATAGCAAGGAGAATGTAATAATCATGGGTGACTTCAAACTACATATGGATGGGATGAATCAAATGAGCACTAATGCTGTAGAAAATGAATTCCTGGAATGCATATGAAATAATTTTCTGAAACAATATTATGAGGAACCAACTAGAGCTCAGGTAAGTTTAAAAGTCATCTTATGAAATAAGAAAGGGTTAATTAATAACATGTTTTAATTGAATATTTATGGAATAATGACTAGGGTTCTAGGACTGTCATATAATGGAATTTTCCATTAACTTTGTAAAGATATAGTTCAATCTGAAACTATGATCTTAAATTTAAACATGATGCACAGATATGGTTGACAGCCAGAATCTCTTTCCCAGATATGAAATGTCTAAAACTAGGGGGCATGCATTTAAGGTGAGAGAGAGAATGTTCAAAGGAGATGTGAGTGCAACTTATTTTACACAGGAGATAGTAGGAACTGCAGATGCTGGAGAATCCGAGACAACAAGGTGCAGGGC
>NC_063334.1:51044494-51096990 GCF_021869965.1 Rhincodon typus
GGGGGGCAGGTGTAGCACTTCCTGCGGTTGCAGGGAAAAGTGCCGGGTGTGGTGGGGCTGGAGGGGAGTGTGGAGCGGACAAGGGAGTCACGGAGAGAGTGGTCCCTCCGGAAAGCAGATAAGGGTGGGGAGGGAAAGATGTCTTTGGTGGTGGGGTCGGATTGGCAGATGGCGGAAGTGTTGGAGGATGATGCGTTGGATCCGGAGGTTGGTGGGGTGGTACGTGAGGACGAGGGGGATTCTTTTTTGACCTCACACCCTGTCCACGCAATAAGCCACAACTCATCCCTCACACCCCGTCCACGCAATAAGAACCAAAAAAGAATGTGGTATACTGCATCCGCTGTACCTGGTGTGGCTTCCTCTACATCGGGGAAACCAAGCGGAGGCTCGGGGACCGCTTTGCAGAACACCTACTCTCAGCTCGCAATAAACAACTGCACCTCCCAGTCGCGAACCATTTCAACTCCCCCTCCCATTCCTCAGACGACACGTCCATCCTGGGCCTCCTGCAGTGCCACAACGATGCCCCCCCCCCGAAGGTTGCAGGAACAGCAACTCATATTCCGCTTGGGAACCCTGCAGCCCAATGGTATCAATGTGGATTTCACAAGCTTCAAAATCTCCCCTCCCCCTACCGCATCCCAAAACCAGTCCAGCTCGTCCCCGCCTCCCTTACCTGTTCTTCCTCCCACCTATCCCCTCCTCCCACCTCAAGCCGCACCCCCATCTCCTACCGACTAACCTCATCCCGCCCCCTTGACCTGTCCGTCCTCCCTGGACTGACCTATCCCCTCCCTAACTCCCCACCTACACTCACCTTTACTGGCTCCATCCCCGCCTCTTCGACCTGTTTGTTTCCTCTCCACCTATCCTCTCCTCTATCCATCTTCTATCCGCCTCCCACTCTCTCCCTATTTATTTCAGAACGCCCTTCCCCTCTCCCTTTTCTGATGAAGGGTCTAGGCCCGAAACGTCAGCCTTTCTGCTCCTATGATGTTGCTTGGCCTGCTGTGTTCATCCAGCCCTGCACCTTGTTGTCTCTTATTTTACACAGGAGTCTGGAACGCGCTGCCAGGGGTGGTGGTGGCGGCAGATTCAAGAGTGGCATTTAAAGGACTTTTAGATAAGCACATTAATATGCAAGGAATGGAGGGATATGGACCAGGGGCAGGCAAAAGGGATTAGTTTAATTTGGTGTCATGTTCAGCACAACATCATGGGCCGAAGGGCCTGTTCCTGTGCCGTTCAGTTAAGGACAATTATGAAGTTGTGTGGAAAACAATAGCTGATGTATATTGGAAAAATACAGTGAAAGTTTTGACCGTAGATAAGCAATGTCTAGGTTTTTAAAAATTCATTTATTGGATGTGGTGCATCATTAGCCGGGCCAGCCTTTATTGCTCATCACTAGTTTCCCTTGAGAAGGTGGAAATGAGCTGCCTTCTTGAACTGCTGTAATTTGAACTGAAGCTCATTGGATGCAGGTAGACTCACAATGCCATTAAGCAAGGAGTTCCAGGTTTTTGACCCAACAATACTGAAGGAACAGTGATGCATTTCCAAGTCAGGGTGGTGAGTGACTTGAGGGGAACTTGAAAGTGATAGTGTGCCCATCACTGCCACTCTTGTCCCTCTAGATGGAAGTGGTTGTGTCTTTTGAAGGTGCTATCGAAGGAGCCTTGGTGAATTTCTACAGTGCATCTTGTGGATGGTGAGCATTAGAGATGAAGGCAGTGAATGTTTGTGATGTGGTGCCAATCAAGTGGACTGCTTTGTTCTGGATTGTCAGGTGATCAGGAAGGCTAGTGGAATATTGACCCCTATTTCAAGGGATTTGAAGAGTAAGGGAGTCTTAATGCAACTGTAAAAGTGCTGGTGAAACCACGTCTGAATCACTGTGAGCAGTTTTGGTCATCGTATTGAAGGAAAGATATCATTTCATTGGAGGCAGTTCAGAGAAGGTTCAATAAAATGATCCCTGGTATATAGGGATTGTCTTATG
Source organism: Rhincodon typus (assembly GCF_021869965.1). Classification (NCBI taxonomy): domain Eukaryota; kingdom Metazoa; phylum Chordata; class Chondrichthyes; order Orectolobiformes; family Rhincodontidae; genus Rhincodon; species Rhincodon typus. Next base: position 51,046,500 of record NC_063334.1, read on the forward strand.
GACAAAGGCTAAACAGGTTGGGACTCTATTCACTGGAGTTTAGAATGACAAATGCTCTCATTGAAACATAAAATTCTTAGGGAGCTCGACAGGGTAAATGCTAAGAAGATGCTTTCCCTTGTGGGATAGTCTCGGACCAGAGGGCACAGCCTCAGAAGAAAGGGTGCCAATTTAAGACTGAGATGAGGAGGAACTTCTTCTCTCAGAGAGTTGAGAGTATTTAGAAGTCCTTGTCACAGAGGGCTGTGGGGGAAGAATGCTTGTGCACATTTAAGGTGAGATAGAGAGGTTCTTGCTCAGTAGGGGAATAGAGGGTTACGGAGAAAAGGCAGGAATGTGGATGTGAGGAATGTTGTCAGATCAGCCATGATCCTGTTGAATGGTGGAACAGGATTGAGGGGCTGAACATCCTACACCTGTTCCTGTTTCTTATGATGTTATGGTCTTATGGATTGTGTCAAGCTCCTTGAGTGTTGCTGCACTCATCCAAGCAAGTGAAGGGTATTCCATCACACTCCTGACTTGTGCCTCGTACACGGTAGACAGACTTTGAGGACTCAGGAGTTGAGTTATGTGCCACAGGATCCCTAGCCACTGACCAACTCATGTAGCCACAGTATTTACATAGCTTGTCCAATTCAGTTTCTGGTCTTATAGTTTCACACTTCTACTCAATCCTTGAAGTTTAATTATTGCAGGGAAAATTTCTTGTACCTTTCTCCATGAAGATGGAGACAAAGTATTTCTTTACTTTCTCTGCCATTTTTGTATTATAAATTATAGTGGTAACTTCCATGATGTTGATCGTGGCAATTCAGTGTTAGCAATATCATTGAATGTCAAGGGGCAAAGGCTAAATTCATTCGTGTTGGAGACAATTATTGACGGTTACTTGTAAAGATTGCATGTTATTTGCATTTAATATTTAGAGAATTAATGCTCAGGATACAAAATGACACCTTCTTTTAAGGCAAGAATACCCAACGGGAAAAGCAAGAAAGCCCAGTTAACAAGGGAAATTAAGGATAGCCTTAAATCAAAGGAGGAGACGTAAAGCCAAAAAGGTTGCAAACTTGAGGATAGGATGAAAACAAACCCATCTGGTTCACAAATGGTCCTTTAAAGAAGGAAAGTGCTATCCTTACCTGACCTGGCCTGGCCTAATATGACTCCATACCCACAGCAATGTGGTTGACTCTTAACAGTCCTCTGGGATGGGCAATAAATCATAGAATAGAATCCTTACAGCGTGGAAACAGGCCATTCAGCTGAACAAGTCCATACCAACACTCCAAAGACCATCTTAACCAGACTCACCCTCTTACGTTCCATTTCCCATGGCTAATCCACCTAACCTACGCATCCCTGGACACTTTAGCATGGCCAATCCACCTAACTTGTACATTTGTGGACTGTGGGAGGAAAATGGAGCACCCGAAGGAAACTCAAACAGACATGGGGAGAATATGCAAACTCGTCACAGACAGTCGCTTGAGGCTGGAATTGAACCCATGTCCTTGGTGCTATGAGGCAGTAGTGCTAACCACTGAGCCATCATGCTGCTGAATAAATGCTAGCTTAGCCAGTGACATCCCCATCCATGAATGAATAATAAAAAAAAATTTAGAATTCAGCAAGGAGGACCGAGAATTTGATAATATAACAAAGATTACGATTGTATAAAAGCAAGAAACGTAAAAGCAGTTTGTAAAAGCTTCTGTTGGTTTGCAAAATAGAATATATTGCCAAATGCTAATGTGGTCCTAAGAGGTAGGAGAATTTATAATAGAAAGTTGAAAAAAATGGCTTCTAGCAGTCATACTGGACTCAAAACTTTACATTCTCCACTGATGCTGCCAGACCTGCTGAGGTTTTCATGCATAGCAATCTATCTGGTTCACATGTCTTTTCGGGAAATAAATCTGCTGTTCATACCTGATCTGGCTATCATGTGATTCCAGATTCACAGAAATATGGTTGACTCTGAACTTCCTTCTGAAATTGCATAGGAAGCCACTTAGTTTAAGGACAATCAGGCATGGGCAATAAATGCTGGCCTTGCCAGCAACACATGAAACACATACATTTTTAAAAGAAATGGCCAGCTCTCTGCCTGCAGATGCCCTCAGTCTTGCCATTTGCTCTGATCTTATTTGAACCCCAGCATACACGATCTGGTAAAATATTCTGGACCACCACCCCTCCTCCTCACCGTACGACTTACTCTCCTCCCTCCCCCACCACCACTACCACCTCAACAACAATTGGGATGATGACCAAATACTTGGTAAAGAGTTACATTTTAAGAAGAAATATATTTTTATGTTAAAATGTCTTGATCAGAGTGTTGAAAACCTGGACTTGTTTAACTATATTTATAATATTTGCTATTTTATTTATGATGCTTTATCAACAGATTAAGCTTAAACCAGAATTTACCTGGGAGCTGGAGTCAAGCCAACTGTTTTAACTGGAGTCCAAGTCAAAGATACTAAATAACATAAAACAGGTAGTTAGATCATTTAAACCAACATATGAGCAAGCAAATGCTTTAATCTGAAACAGACCTACATACTGAGAGTATTTAGAATTATTTTCAATGCTTTTTTTATCTACCACATCAGTTTCAATAACTCATATATATCCATGTATCCTCAAATTACAGACTTCAATTACCTTAATTAATAATTGGTAAAGTATCAGCTGCTGTGATGCTATGTCATAAAGACCAGAAAATACAGACCAGAAGAAGATAAAGTCAACATAGTCCTACCGGACCATAGGGCTGCTCTTTCATTAGAGAGAGAGAGAGACTGGTGGTGGCTTAACCCGATGGTCACTATACCGCCGGCAAGGGGAGATATTAGAAGCTGGGACCTTCACGGTAACCTCAGTTCATGTTTGTTTGAATCCATGTTGTTCGTGTTACTTTATATTGCAAACCAGCAATCCAGCTAACTAAGCTGGATAACCCTTGGCTCTACATTGAATTTGTACAATGTTGGAAAATTTCAGAGGTAAAAACAGCAGAAACACCAAAACTTAAGCACTGCAGTCCAGGGCAATAACAGACAAAATATCTGCCCTTCCTTATTTCTCAATTAGTTTGTTAAAATGTGTGCTTGTTTGGACAGAATTATGCTCAATGGCTAGTCCTTCGTTCTATCAAATGGTTGAAAAGCTTATCCACAAATGGATCTATATTGGTCTCTATGTTTGGGGTTTCTGCAGAAGCACATTAGAGTGGGACTTGTACATGCTAGATTTCTCCTACTCTGAATCTGGTGTATTTTCTGAAGCTAATAAAGTATTTATGATGGAATCCCATTATGAATAGCACTCTCTTTCAAGATTTCACCTCTGGGAACGGAGAGAAAGTTAGCTGTGCAGCATCTGAAGAGGATATTATTTATTCATTGTTTCAGAGATTCCAATTTCTCATTGATCTGCACTAGGCAAAGTGTCTATCACCTTAGTATGCTTCCATAGTTCATAGCAGCACCTGGATATATTGGGAGCCATGTTTAAGAGTAGAAATTGTCATTAATGAATAAGAAAATTGGTCTACATCAGTTCAACAAAGTAATTCATCTTCACAAAAGCTATTTAAAGTTGGGCAATTTATATGCTGGCTTTACCAACAATGCTCACTCCACATGAATGCAAGTAAAAATGACTGAGGCTTCTTTTTATCTTTCTACTAAATTACTTAGAAGCATTTATCTATTTTAGCAGACAAGTACCAAATGAACACCAATCATTTCACTTTGCAAATTTAAAGGTGCATTAATTGTTTACTTTGAACAGATCACCATCTCTATTAACACAGCAGACATAAATTAAATGTATTATGTGGGTATTCATTTGCAATGCTGCAGCATTTGATTATAATTTATTTTTAAATAAATATCAGCCTGGCTCTATTTGAAAGAATTTTAAGTTGTTAATAAAATCATTAATAACATTTAAAAATAACCTTTCTAATGGTTCATCAAGTTTATTAACTAAGTATCTAAACTATACAAAGTCGGATGGCCAGGAGACAATGCATTTTATTCAGAGTTATCTGCTGTTGATTAGTACTATTGTAGAGGTGTTACAATTAATTTCTGAACTCCTGGTTTAGGGATGAAAAAAAGCAAAGGAATCACCAAGCATTTCTACTCCGTATTATTATTCCCCGATCACTGCTAAAGCAGCCAATATATTTTGGAAAAAATGTTAAGACACCCAGTGAATTTGAATAGCTTTCTAACACTGACTACTAGGATAAGACATGGAGAGTGATCACTTGGGTGAACACAGACGTAGTGATCATTTCGGTGATTACAGTGTCCCTGTGGGAGTGAAACCTAGCAAAGGGTTATGGCTTAATTTTGATTGCGAAATTATTGGAAAAGAAGATCTGGAGAGATGTATAACATGTGGCCACTCTTAAATTACCTATTTTGCTTTATTGTCCAAAGTCAAATATAACTTTATTGTCTCTAGTGTCTCCATTAATTGGGAAAAATGCTGAAGTGCTGTACTAACCTGTGTTAAACATGAATAGGTTATCTGAAACGGCCTCATTCTGGATTCCACCAAAGACAAAAATGTTGTCCCCAACCAATGCTGCACTGTGGTTCAAAGTACATGGTGCAATGCCATTTATCTGCAGCTTCTCCCATGTTAAAGAATCTGAACAATTCAATAAAAAGAACATTGGAATTCTATGTCTGGTTTATATCAAAAACTTATAAAGGCTAGTCATGACAAAATCTTTTCAATTCAAATTGCTACCCAAAAGTCTTTCTGAAAATTTAATGGAGTTATTTTAAGATGCAGAAAATTGCTTTGGCATTACTTGGGCTTCAAAATGATGAGTGCAGCAAAATTAAGAAAATATAACCATTGGTGATATATTTCATCATACTATTTCAAAAGAGATTCTGGAACAGTTCTGTGGATGAAATTAATCTATTCAGAATTATCTTCTGTTATTATCAGGCAGGTTTCAGATTGATTATCACGATTCTATTGAAGAGGCATTTCCATCACCTCTATAAGGTTTCATACATACTTTAAATTGTTATGGTGTTGAATGATTTGGTTTCCAAATTAATGGCAAACCACTCATTTGTATACATGTAATGGGGCAGCACAGTGGCTCAGTGGTTAGCACTGCTGCCTCACAGCACCAGGGACCCAGGTTTGATTCCACCCTTGGGCAACTGTCTGTGTAGAGTTTGTACATTCTCCCTGTGTCTGCGTGGGTTTCCTCCAGGTGCTCTGGTTTCCTCCCACAGTTCAAAGATGTGCAGGTTAAGTGGATTGGCTGTGCCAAATTGCCCGTAGTATTCAGGGGTGTATAGATTAGGTGGGTTATAGGGGAATGGGTCTGGGTGGGATACTCCAAGGGTCAGTGTGGACTTGTTGGGCCAAAGGGCCTGTTTCCACACTGTAGGGATTCTATAAAGAATGAGTGGCAACCTTATTGAAATATACAGGATTTTTAGGCGTGTCATGGTAGAGCATTTATTTCCTTGAAGAATCTAAGACCAGACGACAAAATCTCAGTATAAGTGGTTGCATATTTAAGATGGAGATAATGAGGGACTTCTTCTCTCAGAGGGCGATGGATATGTGGAATTCATTACAATAGGGGGCTGTTGATGCTGGGTCACTAAGTATATTCAAGGCTGAGATAGAATCTTGATCTGGAAGGGAATCAGGCGTTATCAGGAAAAGGCAGGAAAGTGGAAGAAAGAAAGTTGCAGTTGAAGATTATCAGGATTTTTATTATTAGTAGTAGTGTTATTGAGGACTGAAAACAACAAATGCTGGAAATCACAACATGTCAGGCAGCATACATGAAGAGAGAGCACGCTAACGTTTTAAGTCTAGATGACTCTTACTCAGAGCTGATGTGAAATGTGGAGGGGGCAGCATTTATGCAATAGTTAGGGAGGGAAGAGGTTGGAGCGCTGGGGGAGGAAGGATGTTGATAGTTCAGATTAAGTGATTGGAATGTGAAAATGGCAGAACAATAGTGTGTCTAATTTCCAAACCTGAAAGGACAGACAGTCCCACTGGGGTTGGGAGAGGGGAGAGAGGAGAGAGGACATGGTGACAGAGAATGTACAGATAAAGCTAAAAGAATGGGAAGGAATGGGAGTGGGCTCACAATCTGAAGGTATCGAACTCAATATTAAGTCCAGAAGGTTGTAAAGTGCCTAGTCTGAAGATGAGATGTTGTTCCTCCAGTTTGTGCTGTGATTCTGCAGCATTGCAGCATGCCAAGGACAGACAAGTGGGCATGTGAGCAGGACGCTATGTCAAAATGACCAACTACGGGAAAGTTGGGGTCGTGCTTGCACACGGACCAGAGGTGTTTTGCAAAGTGATCATCCGATCTGCGTTTGATTTCTCTAATGTGGAGTAGGCCACATTGGGTACAGCGAATACAATACACAAGACTGGAGGAGGTACAGGTGAAATGCTGCTTCACCTGGAAAGACTGTTTAGGCCCTTGGATGGTGAGCAGGGAGGAGGTGAAGGGGCAGGTGTTGCACCTTCTGCAGTTACATAGGAAGTTACCGTGTGACGGGTGGGGTTGGTGTTGGTTGTCGATGAATGGACCAAGGTGTCCTGAAGGGAATGATCTCTGCGAAATGCAGACAGGGGAGTGTGGATAAGATGTGTTCGGTGGTGGCATTCTGCTGGAGTTGTCTGAAATGGCGGAGAATGATCCTTTCAATGAGGAGTCTGACAAGGTGAAAAATGAGGACAAGGAGGGCCCAATCAAGCTGTTGTGAGTGATGGGAAGGGGCAAGGATAGAAGCACGGGTGATAGGTCTGATGTAGTTGAGGGCCTGTCAACCACAGTGAGCAGGAAACCACGGTTATGAAAGAAGCAAGCCATGTCAGCAGCGCTGTTTTGGAAGGTGGCATCATCGAAATAGATACAACAGAGGTGAAGGAATTGGGAGAATAGGATGGAATCCTTGCAGAATGTGGGGTGTGAAAAGCTGTAGTGAAGGTAGTTATGGGAGTCAGTGGCCTTGTAATGGATGGCAGTGGACAGTTTATTCCCTGAAATGGAGACAGAAGAGATATAAAGGAAGGGAATGCAAGTATTGAAAATGGATGGTGTGACAAAGTTATAGAGGGGTGGACATTGGAGGCAAAATGGACAAAATTTTCAAAGTCCTGGCGGGAGCATGAAGCGGCACCGAAACAGTTGTCGATGTACCGAAAGAAGAGTTGTGGGAGGGAGCCAGTGTAAGACTGGAACAAGGATTGTTCCACACACCCCATAAAGAGGCAGGCATACTGGGACCCATGCCGGTGCTCATATCCACTCCTTTGACTTGGCAGAAGTGAGATGAATTAAAGGAGAAATTGTTCAGTGAGAGAACAAGTTCAGCCGAGCGGAAGAGAATAGTGGTGGATGGGGATTGTTCAGGCCTCTGATCGAGGAAGAAGCCGAGAGCTCTCAGACCATCCTGGTGGGGAATGGAGGTATAGAGGGGTCGGACAACTATGCCGAATAGGAGCAGTTAGGACCAGGTAACTGGAAATTGTCAATATGGTGGAGGGCATCAGAGGAATTGTGGTTGTAGGTGGGCAGGGTCTGGACAAGTAGAAAGAGGATGGAGTCAAGGTTGGATGACATAAGCTTGGTGGGGCAGGAACAGGCTGATACGATAGGCCTACCAGGGCAGTCTGGTTTTTGGATTTTGGGAAGGAGGTAGAATTGAGGATTATCAGATTATCCATGATCTCATTGAATGGCAGACCAGATTCAATGGGCTGAATGGTCTACTTGTGGCCCTATGTCTATAGTCTTAATTCCACCTGGGTAAGATAGAATGATTATCAACAGCACTCCCCCACTAGCAAGAATCGCAGAAAACTAGTATGCATGCAATAAGGAAGGCAAATGGAATTTGGCATTTATTGCTAAAGAATAGAGTACAAAAGTAGGGAGTGTTGCTGCAACTATATAAGTGATTAGTGAGACTGCACTTGGAAACAACTTTGGTCCCTTTACTTGAGAAGGGATGTCGTTGCATTGGAGACAGTTCAGAAGAAGTTCACTAAATTAGAGTCATAGAGCTGTACAGCATGGAAACAGACCTTTCAGTCCAACTTGTCCATGTTGACCAGATACCCTAAATTAATCTAATCCCATTTGTCAGCATTTGACCCGTTTCTTTCTAAACCCTTCCTATTCGTGTACCCATCCAGATGCCTTTTCAATGTTACAATTCTACCCACCTCCAATGCATCCTCTGGCAGCTCATTCTATACACAAACCACCCTCTGTATGAAAAATTTGCCCCTCAGGTCCCTTTTAAATCTTTCCCTGCTCACCTTAAAACTATGCCCTCTAGTTTTGGACTCCACTAACCTTGGGAAAAGACCTTGTCTATTCACCCTATCTATGGCCCTCGTGATTTTATAAACTTCTATAAGGTCACCCGTCAGCATCCGATGCTCCAGAGAAAACAGCCCAGCCTATTCAGCCTCTCCCTATAGCTCAAACCCTCCAATCCTGGCAACATCCATATAAATCTTTTCTGAACCCTTTCAAGTTTCACAACATCCTTCCTATAGCAGGGAGACCAGAATTGAAAGCAGCATTCCAAAAGTGGTCTAACCAATATTCTACACAACCACAACATGGCCTCCCAACTCCTATACTCAATGGACTGACCAATAATGGCAAGTATACCACATGTCGCCTTCACAATTCCATCTACCTGTGACTCTGCTTTCAAGGAAGTATGAACTTGCACTCCGACGTCTCTTTGTTCAGCAACACTCCCCAGAACTTTATCATTAAATGTATAAGTCCTGCCCTGATTTGCCTTTCTAAAATGCAGCACCTCACATTTATTTAAATTAAACACCATCTGCCACTCCTTATCTCCCTTATTCACTGGATTTTAGAAGAATGAAAGGACATCTAATTGAAGTATACAAGATGCTAAAGGGATTGACAAAGTAGACATAGAAATGATGTTTCCTCACGTGGGACAATCTAGAACAAGAGGTCATAGTTTTAGGATAAGGGGTAGCAGATTTAAAATAGAAATGAGGAGGAATTATTCCTCACAAACCGCTGCTAGGATACTGAATAAATTTAAGGAGGAAAATGACAGATTTTTAATCATTAATGGGTTATGGACAGCAGGCAGGAAAGTAGAGATGAAATTTGCCTTATTATATTAAATGGTGGACCAGGCACAAAGGGCTCAATTGCCTGTTCCTGCTCTTAGTTCTTATGTTCTTAAGGGTATAAGTTAATCGGTCATGGTTACCACAAATTGACATCCATAGTAGCATCTTTGGCAGTACCAAGCAGGAGCCCTAAGTCAGCTGTTTTGGGGAAGGCCCATTGAGTTACATTGTGCCTAATGGCAGCCTTACTCGGGATTAAGGACACCAAGGAATGAAATCCCATCCTCTGAGAACTGCCTTTCAATCAGAGTGCTTTCCGTTACAGGCAATGCACCTAGAGAAAGGTTCAGGATCACTAAGGGCAGGCCATGGGTCAGTGGGAGTGAAGTAGAAGTTACAGATGTGGGATGGTGGGAGTAGGCAGAAGAGATTCAGCAGCAATGGCAAGGGGGTGGCTCTCAGCAGGGCTCCCTCCCCGCTTCCCCATTCCTGTTGCTGGGTCCATTCATCAGACACTGAGTGCCTTTGATTGAAGGAACCCTATGGGGTCCCAAAAAGATTGGCTTTCAAGCTTCCTGTGAAGTCACTATCCTGCCTGTCGCTGGTTGAATTAATTTCCCACTTAAGGGTTTCAGTTGGCAGTGGCGCAGGAAGGGTGTCCACTAGCATCTCCAACCCAGACTAATTGGGCCATTGACAGGAAGTCAGCAAGAACATACCAGCATGTTCCCTAGATTCCAAATGCATTACATTCCATCCCTCATTTCTGAATGTTTGTATGCAAGCTCCTTGACATGGAGTTGCTTAGCTCAGAAACATGTACAAAATCTGAGCAAATCATCAACCCAAACTATAAAACATAGAACTGTAATTTTCAAAAAAGTCTCCTGAGATAGTAACACTCCTGTATACTATCCTCAAATCAGAGCAAAAGAAGCCAGGGAATAAATAAAGCTATTCATTTGCCAGCAACATATTCTAGTCCATCCAAACTATCAAGGGAAAGCCACCTATAAATAATCCCAATTCCCAAACGTAGCCAAGCAAAATTTAAAATATTCACCATCACAAATCTAGTCATCTGATGTCCTCCACATATATTGGGATACACATTAAAGGGGAATGAAAATTGGTTGAAAGCTGACTCACTCCATGCAAACCCCCACCATAGCTGTAGCAGGCTGCAAATAGGTTAAGTTGGTTAAGTTGGCAGGACTTCTGTGGGAGGAAGTACTGCCCTCAGGGGCAGCAGTGCCAGAGTTCTCAGCATTGTTGGAACTGAAGGATGAAGCTGAATCATAATGGCCCTAAAAAGTCAGGTCTCAGGGTTTTAGAATGGGAAGGGACACGAGTCCAGGGAGGGGTGGGGAGCGTTTTGTCAGAAAGTCAATGCAAAATAAAATGGGCATGTTTTTTGAAGCATGCATTAAATGATATATCGCTTTCCCTTCCCACTTGCCTTACCACCCCACTTTTTTCACATTCTCCATTAAAAATGGCCTATCATTTCTGCCTGACTGCCAAAAATTAACTGTACTTTGGTGTGCGCAGCTTTTTATTCAATCAATAGGCTTGCTAACAAGCCTAAATAATTCTGAATTATTATTTCAATGTGGCTGATGGGCTGCTGATTTTGGTACCGATCACAGCTTATTATGTGAATGAGCTCCGGGGTAAGCCAGGTAATTGATAGAAGTTTGCATCATGCTGCTATTGGCAAATTAATTTTGATATTGTTCATGCTCAAAAAACCTTGCAATGATGTTAAAGTGTTTTGGTCATAAAGAATATAGTAGCCTTAAATAATCTGAAAGGGTTTAAAAGGGTTACATATCCCAAACTTAGACTATTTAATCCAGACAGTTGAAGTCGAACAAGGAGAATTATAAGGCATTGTCAATCAATATAAAGAACATAGTGGACACTAGAGAAATATCAGTAGATTGGGAACAGGGTAATGTAGTACATATGTTTAGAAGGGTGATAAAACAGACATAGCCAATTGCAGCTCTAATAGTTTAACTTAGTTAAATAAAAATAAACAAAAAATGATAGAATTGATTATCAGGAGTAAATTGAGAATTGTTTGTACAACCATCTAGTAAACAGCAGCCAACCTAATTTTTGACAGGGATAATCTTGTCTGATCAAACTGCTTAATTTCTGGTAGCAAATGATAACTCAAGCTGACTGGGAGAAATCCCACAATATCTACACATAAGTTTCCAAAAGGAACATGTATTAATTGTGTTCGGTGTTGTGTGGATTCAGGGTAAAAATTCAAAGAGGGATAAGATTTGATTGAACAATAAAAAAATGTTACTGGTTGAAGGGGTGGTTACCAGGATGAGGTGAAATATTCCCCATGAGATGCCCCAGGGTTTACTCAGTACTGTACCGCCTACATTTTAAAAATTTTGCCTCACTGATTCAGGTTCAAAAACTCAATGTAACCAATGGTAAAGTTTCCCATCTTGTCAACAAAAACAATCAGTGTGGAACTCACCATTGCACCAGTTGGTGGCCCCTTTGCCATTTTGCGCCCTGAGGAGCAGTAATTGGATGAAGATGGCTCTGGGTGGGGAATGGAACGGCTGGAAGGCAAGACCAATCTCATGTGAGTTGCCAGTTGCCTGATTAGTATTTGGACCCAGCTATGGCACAGGAAATGGGTGCATTAAATTTCAGGAAACAAAGAATCTGGAACTGGGTGAAAAGTAAGTCTGGGATCTCCCAGCAGGAACAGGCAAGGATACACTAAGGGCTGTGGGGGAGGGCAATGAGGGCATTGGGATCCCAGGGCAGATCTAGGCGATCCCATAATTGGAAAAAGGTGCCCCTGAAGATGTCCCCAATACCCCACTTTTTCTGCCCAAAGTCCAAGCAGGATAATCTGCCAGGCAACATTCCACCCTGACACCATTGTCCCATGCTCCTTCCGACAGCTGAAAGAAATGCAGCCATGTGGGAAATGGCTCTTGATGGTCACAAATGGACTGCAGTTGGGCAGAGGGTGGATGGGCTGCCCCAGACTTTGCCTTGCATTCACTAAAATTGTGGTGAAGTTGGGGACGGTGTATAAATGCAGAAATGTTAACTACAGAATTTTATGCACACCCTCAACCTTGCCTGCAATCCTGGTCACAGGGAGATGGGGGCTTTAAATTCTGTCCAGTTTACAATTATGCATTCAGTAAATAATATCAGACTAGACAAGACAGTAAATAAAAGATGACAACTCAGAAATCACAGAATGTGTTGAACAAAATCTGAGACACCCATCTAACTCCCTAAATCTGCTGTAACCCTGGCCCATTTTTCCGGGTTAGTGTCAAATTGGCATGTAGGAAGAGCTCCCACGGGCAGCTACTGCTGCTAATGAGGCAAATCTTGGCTATTGCACAGTTGGGTCAAACAAAAGCAGCCAGAGAGTCCCGAAGATATCAGACAAATGTTTGCTAAAAGTCTCAGCTAAGACTGAGGTAAACAAATTGAACATAACCAAATGCAAAAGTGATCATTATAACTGTTACGCTGATCCTGCTGCTGTCTCTTACTAGATGGTCTTGGGAGCAGTGGTAAGAAGGTTGAATAGAAGAGAATAGAGTGCAATGGGCAGAAGAAAGCTGCTACTGACAGTCCGAACAAAAGTGAACGGTCATCACCCCTTTTATAAATTTTATTCGTTCTGTGAGAAAAAAATCTAAATCTTAAGTGTTTGATAATTATCATTTTATGACAAGCAATAATTTCAATTAAGAACTAGGTGATTTGTACAAATTACAGAAAACAACTCTGAAGAACTTTATACTTCCAAGGGTAAAAGGTTAGAAGCAAATTTGGTATAAACTCACCTATATCAAAACAATACATTCCGGGTAAGCATTCCCTTACAAGATGGTGGGACCGGCCTCCAAACAAATAGATTTTTCCTTCCACAACACTTAAAAACAAAGTTCTTATTTAACCTTGTGCAAAAGTTTAAATAGCTTGCTACTGTATTTAACTTTACATAACTTTAAGTGCAAGAAAAGCTGGAGGTGAGCAAGTAATGCAGAAAGAGTAAATTGTTCAAATATAAGCAAAGGGATTACAACATGGAAGGATCTCAATATTATTTTATCTTTGATAAGGGGAATGGGAAATGAAAAGAAAGGTAAAAATGTTATGTATTTAATTCAATGTCAAGTTGCCAACAAATTGCTTCAAGCCAGATGTATAATTTAGTTTTCGTTGATGTATATAATTTGATTTTATAAAATCATAGAATCGTTCAGTACAAAAGAGGCCCTTCAGCCCATTAAATCTGGACTACAAAATCAAACTAAACCTTCACTAGTCCCATTTTCCAGCACTAGGCATGTGGCCTTGACTGTTATGACATTTAATGTGCTCATCCAAGTGTCTTTTTAAAGGCTGTGAGCTTACCCACCTCAACTACTGTCCGAGGCAGTGCATTCCACCCTCTGGGTGAAAACATTTTTCCTCAAATCCCGTCTAAACCTCCTGGCTTTCACTTTAAAATTATATCTCCTATTATTGACTCTTTGATGAAGAGGAATAGCTGCTTATCCATGTTTGTTTTATATCAAATTTAAGAACAAATTTGGAAGAATATTCATAGAATCAAAGAACAATTCCAGATCAAAATGAAACAATTTGGCCCTGTGTATCTGTGCTGGCCTTCTGAACTAAGAGATTTCACTTGATGTCACTCCACTGCTTTTTCCCTATTGCCCTGTAAATTTTCCTTTTCAGAGTTAGGTAACACCATAAATTGTAATAGGATACTTTTCTTTCGTTGAGAGTAAGGAGCAGGATACTAATAATAACGAGACGTCCTAGCTGAAGACATCTAACTTTTACACCGATTCCTCATCTTATTCACTCACACTCTCTTTCCATCATTTTCAACAGAGCTGAAAGCAACACAACTACCATACCGACTAAAACAAACTATTATTTTAAATAAAAATGAACAAGAAATTGATCAAGTAACATATTCTGTTCAACATATTCAAAAATCACAAATTCCAAAAAACAGGAATAATAAAGGCTGGTTTCACTTGCTAGTTGAAAGGAGCTCCCAAATGACACGTAATTAAACAGTAATTTCAAGACAAATGACATCTCAGAGTTTGGCTCCTGACAAAGAAGCACTATTCTGAGTGTTCATCACGGTGGCATGGTTTTCACAAGTTGCATCATTAAAGTGAATGAACCTTGCTTGCTGCACAAATTTTCAATCTCAGTTCCAGCTTGTAGCAGCAAATGCAAACATGCCATTGCCAATATTCAAGGGGATTTACATGCAACTCAGTTTGTCCACTTTTGTTGTCACTAGACATTATTGTAGGAAGATAATGCTGTTTATTTTTTGCTGTAAACTCATCAATTACTATCACAACAAATAGCTTGACTCCTGCTCCACCGTGAGCTACAACTGAACCAGCCTGTAACTGACTACATCAACGTTACTGACACCATAGAATGGACAGAAATTAATGATATTGAAAGGTATATAAACCCATCCCACCTGAGACCTTCAGAACAAATGGGAGATACTTTTCCATAACCAGCATCAAATTAAAATTGCTGATGGTGTGCTTTTTTGCTGTTATTACTCCCCGCAAGTTAGGCTGTGAATGCAACAATCTTAATCAGTACAATTAGATACCGAGCCAGTATCTGTCTGTTACCCATTTCAATAACCCCGTGTTCTCTCTTACCACATGGAATGCCCTTCTCTGGAAGATGGTATGTATCCACTTTGTGGTATTATTTCCCAGGTCAGATCAGAGGGAGTTACTGTCATAAAAGGAACTATATTACTAAAATACTGTAAATTTTACAAGTAGCAAGAGTCATTTTGTTATTGTGAACACCACAGCTTTAAGACCATTCATTGATTCTATTTACCATCAATAACATCAGCTGCATGGACTCATTTGAAACTATTCTTAAAAACTCAATGCTCATTGGGTTAATTCAATCTATTGTGTGATATTAAGTTATATAGACAGCTCTGTGTCAAGTCTATAGAATCCAAGAAATTTACAGCACAGAACAAAGCCATTTGATCCATCACGTTCATGCTGGCTGACAAGAAAGCATTCAACATGCTTGCCAAGTATTTCTGAGAGTTTCTCCCTCGACCACCCTTTCAATCACACATCTGATTGATAAGGTATACACTATACACGCCTCTATCCTTACTACTTCTCATCCTCAATCAATGTCTGGTGGTCATGGCCCCTCAACTAAGTTGGACAGATTCTCCTAACAACTCTAACTACAGCCCTCATAATTTTAAACGCTTTAGTTATGTCCTCCTCAGTCTCCTGTGTTCCAATGAAAACAACGCTAACCTGTCCAATCTTCCATCATAGCTCGAACTCTCCAGACCCAGACAGCACCCCGTTAAATATGCTCTGTACTCTGTCCAGTTTAACCATAGTGCAGAGACTAGGGATGCATGAAGTACTCTTGCTGCAGCCTAATTATTATTCATACATATTAACTCCCCAGATATTATACTTCATTCCTCATTCAATAAGGGCAAGTAATCCAAATGTCTCATTTACTACCGTTTCTATGTGACCAGGCACTTTCAGGGGTCCATGAACATGCACACCAAGGATTCTCTAAACCTCTACATTTCTCAGTATACATTTCTTGCTTTGTTAGCATCCTTCAAAAAGCCTCACACTTCCCTGGATTGAACATCATTTATATGGTCTGTCCACTCTATCTAGTCTATTGATATCTTCATACAGTCTAATTTTCATCTTCATTTTCAACCACATGATCTATTGTCTGCAAGCTTCGTAATCATACCTCCTACATTCAAGTCCAAGTCATTGATGCATTTCAGAAACAGAAAGGGTACTCATACAGTATACTGCAGAACCCCACAGAAAACAGACTTTGAGTCACAAAAACACCCACTGACCACTATCCTTTGCTTTCTGAGTGAGAAGATGCTGTTCCAGTCTTTTACAAAACAAGGAGTGGTCTAACAAAGACAGCAGGAAAAAGCAAGGCATTAAATCTGAAATCTAGCGACAATAAGGAGTAGTAACATATGCCATAGATAAAGAGGAGCCTATAGACATAAAGTAATTGAATCTAGAGAAAGATTTAAAAAGGTACCACCTAAGATTATTGCTCAAAGTAGGAACTTATGATGCAGAGGGTAACATATAAGCATGGACAAAAGATTGGCTGACACATAGAAAACTGTGAGTATGTATAAATGAGTCACTTTCTGGTTGGCAGGATGTGATCAGTCCCACAAGGATCTGGGCCAGAGCCTCAGCATTTTACAACTTATATTAATGCCTTAGAAGATTGAAGTGAAAGCATAGCTATCTTTTCTTATGGTATAAAGATAGATAGGAAAGTATGTTGTGAAGATGAAAAAAGAAAGACATAGATGGATGCAAATAGGTTGAGTGAATGGACAAAAATCTGACAAATATTGTATAATATGATAAAAACTTTGGCTGGAAGAAAGAAAAAGTGAAGTATTACTTTTGTGGAGAACAACTGAAGAATTCTGAGGTGCAGCAGGATCTAGATATTCTGGTGCATGAGTTACAAAAAAGTAGTATGCAGGTACAACAAGTAATTAGGAAAATGAATGGGAAGCTATCCTTTATTATAGGTGGAAATGAACATGAAAGTAATGTCTCCTCTACATTAGGGCAGGCAGACTGGATGACTGCTTTACAGAACATCCATGCTCTGTCCACAAAAATAATACGTTGGATGCGGAGGTTGGTGGGTTAATATGTGAGGACAAGGGGTTTCTGTCTTTTGTGAGGACAAGGGGTTTCTATCTTTATTTTTGAAGACAGAATCCCCCTTGTCCTTACATATCATCCCACCAACCTCCACATCCAACGTATCAGTCTCCGTCACTTCCGCCACCTACAAACCAACCCCAACAACCAAAATGATATTTCCCTCCTCACCCCTATCTGCCTTTCATAGGGACCACTCTCTCCGTGACTCCCTCGTCTGCTCCACACTCCCCACTAACCCCACCACAGCCGGCGCATTTCCCTGCAACTGCAGGAAGTGCTACACCTGCCCCTACACCTCCCCCCTCACCTCCATTCAAGGCACAAAACAAACCTTCCACATCAGACAGGGGTTCATCTGTATATCCGCCAACTTGGTCTACTGTATCCGCTGCTCCAATGTGGCCTCCTCTACATCAGTGAGACCAAGCATAGACTCGAAGACCGTTTCGTAGAGTATCTGCGCTCTGTACGTGACAAATGACAACAACTTCCAGTCGCCAACCATTTTAACTCACACTCCCCCTCCCCATCCCTGGGTGACATGTCCATCCTGGGCCTCCACCAATGTCACAATGACACCACACGCGAACTGGAGAAGCAACACCTCATATTTCGCCTCAGGAGCCTACAGCCCGATGGCCTAAGCATGGAATTCACCAGTTTTAAAATCTCCCCACCCCCAGCCTCATCCCATGTCCAAGCACCCACCCCCATCTTTGTTTCCTTGACCTGACACAACCTGTCCATCTTCTCTCCCACCTGCCAAATGCCCCACCCATCCCACTGACCAATCCCCACCACTCCCTACCTGCATTCACCTATCATCATCGCACCTACCTTCCCCAGCCCCACCCCTCCTCTCTATTTATTTCCCAGCTCCCTTCCCCCTCCCCATTTCTGAAGAAGGGTCCCGACCCTAAATGTCTACTCTCTTGCTCTTCTGATGCTGCCTGGTCTGCTTTGTTCCTCCAGCTCCATACTGTGTTGTCTCTGACTCCACCATCTGCCGTTCTTGCTATGTCAGAATATCTACCTATATGTGGTATTTCTAACCATCGATGTCAATAATTTATTGCTGAAAGTTTTTTTTGTCTGCTTTACATTAGGTCACTGGTTGCTATTACTTGAAAAATAAACTGACTTATCAAAATTAACATGCAGAAAGATCATTGCATTAAAATGAGTGGCAATAATAATACTGTCTAGATTTCAGTGAAGCATTTAGTTTAGCAATTGCCAGACGTCTCCCGATGTCACTCTGCTGCCTGTGGGAGAGGCCCTTGACCTCCACTGAATGCCTCCCACAGAATGATATAAATGAGATTAAGAGCATTTTCCAGTGGGCAGGAACAGGACCAAAACTACACCTTATAACATGACTCTTTTAACAACTGCATATCGCTAGAATAACACATAATAAAGCAATTGAAGTTTTAAATAAATCAATCATTATTTTATGTTTGTTTAAGTAGTTGAAAGACAATTGTTATAGCTACTTACCTGTAAGCATGTAGAAGTCACTAAAATATTTGGGTTGCTCACCCTTCAGAAAAGAAAATTATTGTTCCAGAATTATATTCAAACATTTCATAGTGACATATCTGCATCATTGTAAATTACGTATTACAACTGAAGTGTGAACTTATCTGAATGCTGAATATCTTACTAACATCTTTCAGCATTTTCTGTTTTCATTTTTGTGTACAGCACCGACAGTTTTGTTTTCTCGTTAAGAAAGAAATGCTATCTGTATCTTCCAAAGCAATCTAACAATGTAAACCATTTCTGTTATTGAGCTAGTTCTTACTCAATTCCCCTGACAGCTGATGTCAATTCCCCTGTTAGGAAAGCTTCAGCATCCCTGGGCTTAAGAAAAAATAGAAATCACAAATGATCTCTGACAATATGGTGTGGAGCTGGAGGAACACAGCAGGCCAGGCAACATCAGAGGAGCAGAAAAGTTGACATTTGGGAAATAAATAGAGAGGAGGGGTGGGGTTGGGGAAGGTACAGGGAGATGGTGATAGGTAAATGCAGGTAGGCAGTGGTGGGAATTGGTCAGTGGGTGGGACGAATGAAGAACAAAGAACAAAGAAAATTACAGCACAGGAACAGGCCCTTCGGCCCTCCAAGCCTGCGCCGATCCAGATCCTCTATCTAAACCTGTCGCCCTCTTTCCAAGGATCTGTATCCCTCTGCTCCCTGCCCATTCATGTATCTGTCTAGATACATCTTAAATGACGCTATCGTGCCCGCCTCTACCACCTCCGCTGGCAACGCATTCCAGGCACCCACCACCCTCTGCGTAAAGAACTTCCCACGCATATCTCCCTTAAACGTTTCCCCTCTCACCTTGAAATCGTGACCCCTAGTAATTGAGTCACCCACTCTGGGAAAAAGCTTCTTGCTATGCACCCTGTCTATACCACTCACGATTTTGTAGACCTCAACCAGGTCCCCCCTCAACCTCCGTCTTTCTAATGTAAATAATCCTAATCTACTCAATCTCTCTTCATAGCTAGTGCCCTCCATACCAGGCAACATCCTGGTGGGATAGTGGGTCAGCTCAAGGAAACGAAGATGAGAGGGAGGCTTGGACATGGGATGAGGCCATTGGCGGGGAGATTTTAAAACTGGTGAATTCTATGTTTAGGCTATCGGGCTGTAGGGTCCCGAGGTGGAATATGAGGTGTTGCTGCTCCAGTTCACGTGTGGTGTCATTGTGACATTGGAGGAGGCCCAGGATGGACATGTCACCCAGGGATGGGGAGGGGGAGTTAAAACAGTTGGCGACCGGAAGGTGTTGTCATTTGTCACGTACAGAGCATAGATGCTCTACGAAATGGTCTCCAAGTCTACGCTTGGTCTCACCAATGTAGAGGAGGCCACATTGGAGCAGCGGATACAGTAGACCAAGTTGGCGGATATACAGATGAACCCCTGTCTGATATGAAAGGTTTGTTTAGGACCTTGAATGGAGGTGAGGGCGGGGAGGTGTAGGGGCAGGTGTAGCACATCCTGCAGTTGCAGGGAAAGGTGCCAGATGTGGTGGGGTTAGTTAGGAGTGTGGAGCGGACGAGGGAGTCTTTGCTCCTCATTGTTATTCCATGCCCTTTGTTATAAAGGAGGAAGAAAGAATGCTGCACAGTGTGTCAGCATAGACCGAAAACAGTGTGAATTGTCAATATGGTCATAATTCAGCTTAAAAATATGATTTACCATATTAATAATGGTGTGTTAAAGGCCTCCAAATCAGGGGAAGGAAATGGAAGAGAAAATTTGTAATCTTTTTGGAGAGATGAATGAAAACAACAAAATTATTATTCTGAGATATTTTAGTTATTGATTGATTAATAAGAATGATATATTTAAAATGTGTACAGATTTCATCAATCTGTATGCCAGCAGGCCTACAACAACAAAGCTGTTGCTAAATATGGTTATGAATAATGAAATACTGTAAATCAAGTTAACTGACGTTGAGCATGTTTGGAGCAATGGTTAAAATATGACAAGACTTAAGATCCAACCAGAGAGACAGAAAGTCAGTCCAAAAAGCAGAACAGGAGATTGTGGTGGAGCAGAGAAATGTAATTGTAAAAGGCGTGATGCTGTGGAAGACTAGCAGGGATTAGCACATACGAGTTCACAGGAAATCAAAAAAGTGGGGTAGATTTTCTGCTTTAGATGTAATTGGCAAATGATTTCTCTTTGGCATTTGGGATGAGATTCACAGAAAGTTTTTCTAATTAAATACTGGAGAGACCTAAGCCATTCTCTTCAGTCCCTACAACAAGTGTATGACTCCATTCCTTCCCAGGGTCAACTACTGAGGCTGACTCATACTGTTTACGACCTGGCATTACGCTTCCCGAGCTGAACTTCTAGATACATATTGTGCCATCACTAATTCTGTTCACTTGCACCTCCATAACATTGCCATATTCCTTGCCTCAATTCATCTACTGACAAGACCTATATCTATGCCATAGTTGTCTCCAGGTTGACTATTTCCAGAACTCCTTATTTGGCCTACCATATACTACCTTCCGTATGTTTAATGTTGTCAAACACTCTTCTGTCAATGCCCTGGTTTGCATTGAATTCCATTCATCCACAACCTCACAGTCCACTCGCTGCTGATTTGATTTATTGTGGTTACATGTACCGAAGGACAGTGAAAAGTTTTTTTTTGCGAGTAGCACAGACAGATCATTGCAAACAAAGACAAACAGATCATAGGGTGCTTAGACAGAGCGAGGTATACTAGGTTATGGCTGCACTGGAGGTGCATAAAGCAAAATCAATGTTAGCAAGGTTAACAATTATTTGAAGTTAGGGAGGTCTATTCAGCGGTCTAATAACAGCAGGGAAGAAACTGTTATTGAACCTGCTGGTGCACGTATTCAAGCTTCTGTATCTTCTGTGTGACAGAAGAAGTTGGAAGAGAGTATTACTGGAGTGTGACTGGTCTTCGATGATGTTGGCTGCCTTTCTGTGGCAAAGAGAAGTGTAAATGGAGTCCATGGATGGGAAGTTGGCTTCCATGATGGTCTGGGCTGTGCACACAACTTTCTATAGTTTCTTACGGTCCTAGGCAGAGCAGTTGTCGTAACAGGCCATTATGCGCCTAGTTAGAATGCTTTCTGTGGCGCATCTGTAAAAGTTGGTGAGGGTCCTTATGGACACGCCGAATTTCCTAAGCTGCCTGAGGAAGAAGAGGTTTTGTTGTGCCTTCTTGACCATCGCATCTACGTGGGAGGTCCAGGACAGATTGTCGCTCCGAGGAATTTGACACTCAATCCTCTCCACCTCAGCTCCGTTGATGTAGATAGTGGCATATCCTCCTCCTTTCTCCCTGAAGTTAATGATCAGTTCTTTCGTTTTGCCGATATTGAGAGAGAGATTGTCATCATTGCACCATGACACCAAACTCTATCCCCTTCCTGTATTCCAACTCATCTTTGTTTGATATCCGTCCTACCACATTGGTGTCAGCAGCAAACTTGTGGATGGCGCTCATGTAGAATTTGGCTACACAGTCGTGGGCGTATAGGGAGTACAGCAAGGGGCTCAGAATGCATCCTTGCGGGGCACTAGTGTTGAGGATTATCATGGAGGACGTGCTGCTGTCTATCTTCACTGATTGCGGTCTGTGAGTCAGGAAGCTGAGGATCCAGTTGCAGAGGGTAGAGAAGAGACCTAGGTCTCAGAGTTTTCAGATTAGTTTTGTAGGGATTATGATGTTGAAGGCGGAGTGTCATCGATGAGTAGGAACCTGACATTGGTGTCCTTGTTATCCAGATCTTCCAGAGATGAGTGTAGGGCTAGGGAAATGGCATCCGCTGTGGACTTGTTTTGCCGGTAGGCAAATTGCAGGGGATCAAGGCAGGCTGGGAGACTCACTACCTCTTTAATCTTCTCCAGCCTGCACCTGCCCGAGATACCTGCACTCATCTGATTCAGAATTGCCTCCTTAAATCTCTGTACGTCTGTACCACTCTTTCCTCTTTTAACCACTTCTTACAATCTACTTTTGCAACTAAGCTTTTGGCCATTTGGCTTAATGTATCATATGGTCCAGTGCCAAATTTTACATCGTAATGCTCCTGTGAAGTGCTTTGCAAAGTTTTATGAAAGAGGCTATAAACATTCCAATTGCTGTTGCTAAAGTACAGTGGGTACAGTATTAAGTTCCATGCTGTAAGACAGATTCTAAAGTTGTAAAGATATTTAAACACTAGGTTACAGCTTGTGAGGAAATGCAAATGTGCAGAAAAGTCTGAACATGTGGGACTTCATTGTTAAAACAACATAAATTATTAGGTGATTGGAAAGTAGAGTTTTACATTGGAAAATACAGTAAAAGAAAGTTGACAATTTGCATATTTGAGTGATCAAACATAGCAGTACAAGATTAAAAGAAACAGTTTTAGACCAGGGAACAGGAAAATAATCTTTTCAGAGACCTGAAAGTCAGTGGAATTCAATAACAGGGTTATTGTTTAGGCATAAAACTACATTAACATTCTAGATTAGATAGGCACATGAAGGGAAAACAGTAGATGGGATATGTAAACAAGATGAGTAAAGGTAATTGGTTGGGCCCAAAGGTCTGTTTTTGTGTTTTAAAGTCTATCTAACACTATGTAAATCTCTACGCAATGCTGAGTCTCCAAATATATAGGCCGCACACCTTGGAATTACATATTTGAGTACCTCAATTTTTCCTTCACCATTTGGATCTTCCTTAACACCCATTTCTTTGAGCAAGCATTTGTTCATCTCTTTGTCAATCCAGTTTATTGTGTAAATGAAAGATATACGATTTATAATGCTATTTGTCTGATAAACTTTAACTCGTATAATTTGTAAATTCTTTCAGTTAGCAGACTTCAAAGTTTCCATTGACAATCAGAAGTCTTGAATTTCATGCATAAGCTGCAGCAATGGAAAGAAGCTGTCAAAAAAGTGTGGGTGGCCAAACTTCAAAATCACTCATAAACTAGTGTAAATAATTGAGTATTTAATAGAAGTATCACATAGAGATTATCATATCAAACATGTTGTAAATAAACATTATCTTGAAATGAAAGTAATACCACATGATTACTCACTTTCACACTAACACTGGAACAGCCTCCAAATATGAATGCAATGTTTCCAGCAACTGCCAATCCATGGCCATGCCTACAAATAACAAAACTTAATTTTAAAGACTGACTTGACAAAAAAGAAACTTAAATTTTATGCAAGTAGAAGACAAAACTGGGTGCCACAGTGGATTGGTTCATGTTATTATGTGAGTTTGCAACTTTCCCCACTGGAGATATTTTTATTCTTTCATGGGATGTGGATATCACTGGCTAGACCAGTATTTATTGCCCATCCTTAATTATCCTGGAGAAGGTGTTGGTGCGCTGTCTCCTTAAGCCACTCCAGTCCTAGGGTATAGGAACAGCCAGAATGCTGTTGGGAAAGAAGTTCCAGGAATGGTGATACAGTTCCAGGTCAGAATGGTGTGTGGTTTGGAGGGGAATTTGAAAGTTGTGGTTTTCCATGCATCTGCTGAACTTTTCCTTCTAGGTGATATTGGTTACGGCTATGGAAGGTATTGTTGGGGGCACCTTGTGAGTTACTGCAGTGCATCTTGTAGATGGTGCACATTGTTGACGCTGAGCATCGGTGGTGAAGGGAATGAATGTTGAAGGTTGTGGATGGGGTGCCAATTAAGAGGACAGTTTTGTCTTGGATGTGTCTGTTGCATATGTAGTTGGGAGTGTGTGCTTCCCCTTTAAGAGACTGTTTCAGGTGACAGGAGGGGAAGTTTTGGGTCAGTCTAGGTCTTACTGCATAGCTGTAAATACATATAATAAATTGTGAACAAAACAGAAGTTGCTGAAGAAGCTCAGCAGGTCTGGCAGCACTGTTCTGAGGAAGGGTCACTGGAACCGAAACATTACCTCTGATTTTTCTTCGCAGGTGCTGCCAGACCTGCTGAGCTTTTCCAGCAACTTCTGTTTTTGTTCCTGATTTACAGCATCCACAGTTTTTGCGGGTTTTATACAATAAATTGTTCCTGGTTCAAGTTCTATAGACCTACCTCTTGGTCTTTTTATAATTTATAAATTAACCTGAACAAAATAACTGGCAAAGAATCATGGCCCACTAACTGTGTGCTAACACCATTTTCGTAAGTAAGGGAAGAGATTGAATGTCACTAGGACTTTAAAAATAGTGCAGAATTGAGGAGGTAGTGTGATAGATTTGCTGGGAAACAGATCAAAACGTCAAGGGAAGTGGTCACGAGGGGACCCGGGCTGCAGTCAATGCCAGGGAAGAAGGGTACTCACCAGGATGCAGGCCAAGAATGGCGGCTGTGAGGGGACTCCATCTGCATTCAATGCTGTAAAGAGGGTACTAACCTGGGACCTTACTAAAATCATCACAGAAAGGGGACTCAGGATGTGAGTGGCTACTGGCTACCTAGACACAAGTGGCAGGAAGACTAATGGCAGACCAACTTGAGGCGATGGGACTGTCTAACATAGAGACAGAAAGTTGGATTCTGTACACTGAACATTTTAATGCTTACTTGAAAGCAAACAGAATGGGTGAAAACTTAACGGTACTAGCTTTCTTGAGCACAATTGGGAGCAAGTCTAAGGAGTCTGACGCAACCAAGGAAACTATTGGAGAAGAATAAAGAACTACGTAGAGTGCTGCAAAGTCATTTCACACCAAAGCCACTGATGATCGTGGAACATTTCTGATTTTATAAATGGATACAACAGGAGGGAGAATCCATCGTCCAATTTGTGGCTGCCTTAAAGAGGTTAGCACAGCATTACAAAATTGGAGGGTTCCTCCAGGATGCCTTACAGGACCAGTTCGTTTGTGGTCTCAGACATGAAGCCATGGAAGCTACTAACAAGGAGAGACATGGATTTCAAGGCAGGTTTCAAAATTGTTACCTTAATGGAGTTGGCAGCCAGCGAAGCAACACATTTGGGTGTCGATGCCCAGGTGCATAAGTAGTGGAGTACTAACTGCAGAATGTTGCCAATGGGCAAGTTTGGTCACAAGGAGTCAATGTGTTGGACTCAAAAAGCCATTGCCGAAAATGTAAGGAAGTGGGCCACATTGTCTGAAATTGCTGATTACAGTCCAAACAAGAGAGCAAAGTCAAAAAGAAACAATCCAGATGACAAGGCACAAGGTACATGTCACCAGCCAGGGAGGAGACAGAATGTCAGCAGGGTCTGCAGAAGAAACAGAAGGCTCAAAGTTTTGGTTAAATATTGTATCGATGCAGGGTGAAGCTGATTTTTTCTGGGTTCTTCCTAAATTAGAGGCTAAGACAGTAAAGATGGAAGTTGATACAGGTGCAGTAGTGTCTCTGATTCAAATCAGGCTATAGGGAGAAGTTAAAGGCACTGCTATTGAAGGTTGCAAAGATTATGCTGTGGACATGCACAGAACAAGTGGTGCCATTGAAGGGCTATGCACTGGTGGAGTTACAGGTAAGGGACCAGTGTGCAGAACTGCCTTTATATGTAGTGAAAGGAGACTATGTTGCATTATTTGTACTCTCCTGGTTACAAAAATTAAAATGGGGTGAGGTTAATAGGCTGGCAGACTCAAACATGAGTTTGCAAGAAATCCTGGACAAGTATAAAGATGTCTTGAAGGGAATTCTGGGGAAATGAAAGGAGTTGAAATTACAATACAGCTGAAGCCAGAGGCTCATCCAAGGAATCTGAAGGCACATCCAGTAAAGTACACTATTTGGTTTAAAGTGGAGGTGGAACTGGAACAGCTGGTGAACATGGGAACGTTGGAAAGAGTAACAACCAGTGAATGGCCACACTGATCATCTTGGTTTTAAATATGACTTCAGCCAGTGGAGAGATTTCCCCCAATTCTCATTAACTCCTGTTTTGCTAAGGTTCCTTGATGACACAGTCAAATGTGGTCTTGGTGTCAAGAGGAGTCATTTGTCATCTCACCTCTGGATTTCAGTTGTTTTGTACATTCAGAGCAAGACGTAATGAGTTCAGGAGTCGATGGTCTTTGGCAGAGCCCAAACTAAGCATCAATGAGTGGTCTAAGACAACAAGGTGTAGAGCTGGATGAACACAGCAGGCCAAGCAGCATCAGAGGAGCAGGAAGGCTGACGTTTCGGGCCTAGACCCTTCTTCAGAAATGGGGGAGGGGAAGGGGGTTCTGAAATAAATAGGGAGAGAGGGGGAGGTGGATAGAAGATGGATAAAGGAGAAGATAGGTGGAGAGGAGACAGATAGGTCAAAGAGGCAGGGTTGGAACCAGTAAAGGTGAACGTAGGTGGGGAGTTAGGGAGTTGTGATTTCTAAGGTTTTGGAGTAGGTTTGTAGGTCGGATTGTGGATGTTGAGGTTGGTTGGCTCCTGAGTTGGTTCGTTGTTGTTCCACAGACATTTCATTACCCTGCTGGGTAACATCATCAGTGCAGCCTCTAACGAAGCGCCGTTATGTTTTCCCGCCTGGTTTTTAAACTCTGGAGTCCGTTGAGCTGGATTACCTCACTTCCGGTTTTCCTTTGCAATGGAGTGTATATGGGGTCGAGTTCTATGTGTTTGTTGATGGCTTTCTTCGTGGAGTGCCAGGCTTCTAGGAACTCCTGTGCCTGTCTCTGCAACTTCAACCTCAACAGTGTTGTGATTTTTTAAGTGTGATTGTAAAACTCACAATAACAATATTGTTATGCTCCAAACTGTTTCTCCATAAGGGATACAGTAACAATAGAAAGTCAAATTAAGCAATACATAGAATTGATTGTTGTATTATTAGATGTGCATTTGTTTCTGATTTTAAACATCAACAGTCTCTGTGCAAAATACATAATAATGCATTTATTTCTGTTCAATCTTGATCAGTTTTTAATACTCTTCTGCTTCACAGGTGGAACAATAGAACAATGATACATGGGACTGTTTTTAAACGATTATCTTATTGCACCATGGAATCACTTGCCTTCACTCGCTCCAGTGGCCTCCTCTTGGTGGCATCAACATTATAGTGGAGTGGAGGTCATAGAAACATGGAACCATAGAAAATAGGTGCAGGAGAAGACCATTCAGCCCTTTGAGCCTGCACCACATTTCACTGCAATCATGGCTGATCATGCAATCTCAGTATCCCAGTACCACCCTCTCTCCATACCCCTTCATCCCTTCAGCTGCATGGGCCACGTCCAGCTCCCTCTTGAATATATCTAATGAACTGGCCCCAACAGCTTCCTGTGGGAGAGAATTCCACGGGTTCACAACTCTGAGTGAAGAAATTCTCCCTCATTTCAGTCCTGAATAGCATACCCTTATTCTTAGACTTTGACCCCTAGTTCTGGACTTCCCCAATATCGGGATCATTCTTCCCACATCTAGCCTGGGTAGTCCCATCAGGATTTTACATGTTTCTATGAGATTCCCCCATCATTCTTCTAAATTCCAGTGAATACAAGCCCAGTTGATCCAGTCTTTCCTCATATGTCAGTCCTGCCATCCCAGGACTGGACTCCCTCAATATCAAGAATGTCCTGCCTCAGGCTAGGAGCCAAAACTGCACACAACACTCAAGGTGTGGCCTTACCAAGGCCCTGTATAACTGCAGCAAGACATCCTTACACCAATACTCAAATCCTCTCACTATGAAGGCCAGCACGCCATTAGCTTTCCTCATTGCTTGCACGCCAATCTTTAGCGACTGTTCCACCATGACACCCAAATCTCATTGCACCTCACTTTTTCCTAAACTGCCACCATTCAGATAATAATGTGTCAACCAAAGTGGATAACCTCACATTTATCCACATTATATTGCATTTGCCAAGTATTTGCTCACTCAGTCCGTAGGTCCAAGTCACCCCATATCCTTCACGCTCTCCTCACAGTATACACTGCCACTCAGCCTAGTGTCATCTGCAAATTTAGAGAAATTGCAATCAATTCTTTTATCCAAATCTTTAATGTATATTGTGAACAATATACAATTGCACTAAACCCTGTGGCACCCCACCCATCACTG
Source organism: Rhincodon typus (assembly GCF_021869965.1). NCBI lineage: Eukaryota > Metazoa > Chordata > Chondrichthyes > Orectolobiformes > Rhincodontidae > Rhincodon > Rhincodon typus. Next base: position 51,075,037 of record NC_063334.1, read on the forward strand.
CCTTCTACTCTGTAAAGGACCCATTTATTCCAACTCTTTGTTTCCTATCTGCCAACCAGCTCGTTATCCATGTTAATACATTACCTCTGATACCATGACTTTTAACTTTCCTTACTAATCTCGTGCGGAACCTTGTCAAAAGCCTTTTGAAAGTCCAGATACACAACATCTGCTGATTCACTATTGTCTAATCTACAGTCACATCCTCAAAAAATTCCAGAAGATTTGTCAAGCATGATTTGCCTTTAGTGAATCCATGATTAGGACCAATTCTGTCATCACTTTCTAAATGCTTAGTTATTGCATCCTTAATGACTGACTCCAGCATTTTCCCCACAACTGATGTCAACCTAATCGGCCTATAATTTGCCATTTTCTCTCTCCCTCCTTTTTTAAAGACTGGGGTCACATGAGCTACCCTCCAGTCCATTGGAATGTTTCTAGAGTCTACAGAATGCTGGAAAATGGTCACTAATGCATCAACCCTTCTCTGACAGCAGAGAAATCTATCCTTGATTGCCAGCAACTCTGCTTTTCCCTTTCCAAATTGTCAGAAATTGTAGGTTAACTATAAATAAATATTAAACCATAGCACCACATAGAAATAAGGACACATGTCTGGCTGTATAATGGAAAATGAATTGGATCTGCATGTCATGGCATAATTATACCTCATCCCTCTTATCCTTATCTGAAAACTACTGAGACTGGTGACTTAATAGTAGGCAACAAGGAAATGGTACAGAGATTTTGAGCCAGCAATATGCATCTGTCTTCACACTAGAAGACATTAGAAATATCTCAAGATTAGAAGAAAAATCAAGAGTCAAAAAGGAAGGGGTAATTAAAGTTGTCACTATTGCTTAAGCAAGATATTTGGAAAATTAATTAAAGGCTGATAAAACACTGGATCTGCATTCCCAGTACTTCAAAAAGAAGTTGCAGAGATAACAGGTTAATTGGTTGTGATCTTTCAAAAGTTCTTGGAGTCTTGAAGGTAACACCTGTGTTCGAAAAAGGAGGGAGCTAAAAAGGACTAAACTATAACATACAGCTTCTGACATTCTGAATTGTGATTCCTCAAAGGGGTTGTCAGCTAGAATTTTGGGGTCACAAGCTCAAAGTCAGCAATGATTGCTTTTGAATTCCGAGTGTACACAAATGAGTGGCATTTTTAATCATGGGAGATTTTTTAATAGTGGGTGTGACCTAATTGTGGATCTTGGAAGCCTGAATCCTGTGCTGTAAAACCTAATGTAAATATTGGGTGCTTTATACTTTGGATTAAACAGCTTTCCCCATGAAATAATTCCACAGGGTTCGGTATCCTGTCACCAAGTCATCCTTTATATTTTTCTATTTCCAGTCCAGTTAGGGTTTATCTCAAAAGTTACAAATTTTAAAAGCACAAATGCCCTCAAAATAATAGCTTATCCTTACCTTATTAGACAACCACCATCTCTGTTGAAATCTGCCCAGTGAACCTTCATTGAACTTCTTCCAAAGCAAGTATATTCTTCCTTAAGTAAGGAGACTGAAACTGTATACTGTATTCTAGCTGAGTCTCATCTTGACACTGATCCAGTTCCCTCAGAGCCAGCTGTCAGAGTGAACAAGATGTCTAACACCCTGTTTTATCTGTCAGCCAGGGCTCCTTGATTGGACCAGGTTAACAGCCCTAAGCAGGGAACTCATATTCTATGAGGTCCATCTGGCTGACGTCGTTACAATCATTACACCCCACAACTGCTGTTCTTACAGGTCTTTGATCACCCACCATGCACCGACGCAACCCCTCCACCAACGCACACAGATCTCCTCTCTTGCCCATGTTCCCACAGGAGTATAGTCCCCTTACAGGCCACTCACTTCCCCCAAATTCACAGGTCTACAAACCCCATCCTCCAAAAGAGAATGTTTAAAAAGCATTGATCTAATATCTGTCATTCCATTATTAAGAGTGTAGTTGAAGAAAACCTAGAAAATCACAAGATAATCAAACAGAGTCAACTTGGTTTTGTGAAAGAAATACAAAAATAGGTAACTATCTGGGTATCTTTGTATATGAATCTGAAATTATTTACCTGTAGGTGCAACAAGTATTTAGGAAAGCAAATTGAATGCTGGCTTTTATTACAAGGTCATTAAAGTATAAACATACAGACATCTTGATACAACCGTAAGGACTGATGAGACTCAGCTAGAATACAGTATACAGTTTCAGTCTCCTTACTTAAGGAAGAATATACTTGCTTTGGAAGAAGTTCAATGAAGGTTCACTGGGCAGATTTCAACAGAGACGGTGGTTGTCTAATAAGGTAATGATAAGCTATTATTTTGAGGGCATTTGTGCTTTTAAAGTTTGTAACTTTTGAGGTAAACCCTAACTGGACGGGAAATAGAAAAATGAAGTTAAAAACAGGAAATAAAAAGGGGAAGGTTGGTAAGGAAAGAAAACCTCAGATGAGAGAGACATTAAATGAATATTTTGGGTCAGTTTTAATTGTTGAGAAAGAAATGCAGGCTAGAGAAATCAGGGAAATAAATATTTATGTTTTGAAAACAGTTCTCATTACAGAAGAGTAAATGCTGAAGGTCATAGAAAACATAAAGGTAGATAAATCTCCAAGACCTGATCAAGTGTATCCCAGGATATTGTGGGAAGTTCCGGAAGAAAATGCGGGGCCCCTAACATAAATATTTGTATCATCTATAAACATGGGTAAAGTAATGGAGGACTGGAGGGTGGCTAATGTTGTGCCTTTATTTAAGAAAGGATGTAAGGAGATGCCTAGAAACTATAGACCTGTGAGCCTGACATCAGTGGTGCGTAAGTTGTTGGAGGTGATTCTGAAAGACAGGATGTACATGCATTTGGAGAGGCAAAGAATGATTAGGGGTAGTCAGCATGGTTTTGTATGAGGAAAATCATGTCTCACAAACTTGATCGAGTTTTTTAATGAAGTAACCAAGAAGATTGATGAGGGCAGAGCAGCACCAAAGTGTATGCTTCCATGTTGTATGACTGTATGCCTATAAACCAAAATGAGAGATTTGGAAGACCGCACCTTGTTGAAAGATCATTCCAGGCTGGGTTTAGAACCTCAAGCTGAGAATAAGTTCCTGCACTTATTTTTGGTTAACAACAGGTAATAGCGTAAAGATAGGATTAGTGGATCTGCACCATTCAGACTGAATTGAGCAGACATGTGCTATTCATAGTAAAGATTGTGCTCATGGAACTCAGGTTGTTTGTGAACTACTGTCAGCTGTGGATTAGCCTAGATCTCTGAAGGGGAGGAGCTTAATTCTTAGTAAGGAAGACTTAGTTTTAAATAACTTTATCATTGAGTTTAATACCAATATGGTGTGTGGATTGCTGAGTCAATTTATAATATCTGCCTCAGTTGTATTTGCCATTTAAGGTATAATCTATAGTTTATAATTGATCACAATTTGCCTGTTAATTTATGTTTGATTTACTTTTATTGTTATCTAACACAGTATTTAGTAATGGCTTGTTCGCCTGCTGTATAGAAAAAAAACCTGTTTGTCTTAAACCATGGAATCTTAGGTTCATAGACTCAGACAGTACAGAAGAGGTTCTTCAGCTCGTCAAGTCTGCACCAAGTTACATCTTGTGGTATCATTGCATTCATTAAAAAAACTGGGAAGTTAAGGATAAGGAGGGCAGACAGGTGGGAAAGTAGAGTTAAGGCCATAATCAAAACAATGAAAATCTTGTTAAATAGTGTAGCAGTTTTTGTAATGTTTATTTGACTTTTGATATCTTTCTGAAGAAGAAATTATACACAATTACGCAAAATTCACCTGTGCTCACTGAGTTACATTGACCCGTGGTTAAGTGATATCCCAATTTTCAAAATATCATCCTTAATTTCAATCTATCCATGGTCTCACCACGTTTCACTTCAGTACCTAAGTCCAGTCCTACAATCTCCCAGATAGCTGCACTCCTCCAATTCTCGCCCCTTCAGCATTCCCAATCTTAACTGTTCCATCATTGGTTCTGCCTGCAGTCTGGAATTCCATCCCTAATTCTCTTTTCTTTATCATAACCCTTGAAACTATCTCTTCCTCTTACATTTTGGTCTTAAACTTAGTTTAATATCACTTTTGCATAGCTTCTGTATAAATAGAAATTGTTGTTATCCTTGATAACAAGGTGTAGAGCTGGACGAACACAGCAGGCCAAGCAGCATCAGAGGAGCAGGAAGGCTGACGTTTTGGGCCTAGACCCTTCTTCAGAAATGATTATCCTTGCTGCTATTGAAGGAAGGTCTCAAGCATGCAGGTGATAAGCACACCACTAAACACCACTAAGCTCTAAGGAATACATGACTGGTGACAATGAACTATTCACTATGGAATAGTTTCTAGAAACAAAGCCACAGCCTAAACTTCACCTTCTGCATGAGATATCATAAGAAGTCAAGGAAAAGGAAGTTTTTCCCTGTCCCCTGTCAATACCTGCCTCAGAGCAAGTGACATATATATGTAAAAACATTCAAGCCTCCAACAATTGAAGCTTTTTCCAGCAAATCTTGATTATTTCAATCTGTAAACACACAAAATTATTGAAGTAAAATTGTCACACAGATTCTCAAGAGACTTTTCATGAATTATCCATCATTACACTGACTGGAGATGGTTTGCAGGTATTATGCTAAAAAAGACATGCCATTATTAGTTTATGAAAGACCATGAAGCTACAGAACATCATATTAATAATGCATGTATATGTGTTCACATTAAATTGATCTTTATTTGGAAAAAGAAAAGCTATTTAGCTTGGTTTCCAGAAGTGTTGGGCAATTTTAATTAAAATGATAACATTTGACCTCTGTCCTACTAGCAGGATCATGTCCAGGTTTGAAGGGGGAAATTGATCACTGTGTATTGTTCTTAATTCTGGGTGCTGGGTGGAATAGTGCAGGAGAAGCTGCTGCCCCGGTCATGCTTTTGTTGAGATTTGCCTTGTTGCTGCTGCCCTCCAGTTCCCTAATATTATATTATATTCTATACATTCAACATTCTGGTTATTCTGCCAGCTCTTTCTGACTCATTCTCCAAAATACCAGCATAATAATCCAAACATTGCAAATGTTGTGGACTATTTTACCAAGCCCATCAATGGGGCTAGCCGTCCAATATCTGTAAAGTACAAAATAGATTCTCATATATACTACATATACAAATTTCCCACTACCTAACTCATTCATCACTGGATTTATTTGGAACATGGGTTTAAACTAACTTGGCAGTGGGGAGGATTTCCAGGATAAACATTAGAGCAACGACATACGTTGGATTGGAAGAAATGAACAGCATTAGGAGGGGGATGCAAATGTGAGGCAGTCCAAGAAGGATTTGGAGTGCATTTATGCAAATACATTGAATATGGTTAGGATTATAGCAAGTTGCAGACACAAGTATCAATGTGGGATTCTAACCAATGGGCCATAAACTAAATCTGGTTTAAACAAGGGGAAAAATAAACATTCAATATTCTGTAAGAAAGAGGAAATACTTTTAAAAAGTCCAGTTGGAAAGCATTTTGGGTTTCTGAGAGAAGTAAGGATCGAAATTGCAGAGGCTTATTGCAGAATTGCAGAAATTACAATTTTCTAAACCTCATTGAATTGACGAGCCTAGCCAGTGGACTAGACAATAGTAAATGGTGCAGCACAATTCAACAGAGAGGAGATTAAGTACAGCAATTACAAACCAGTAAGCCAAATGTCAGTGGTCAGGAATCTTTTAGATGCATCATAAGGGGAGGCAATGTTATTGTGGTTATATCATAAAACTAGAAAACCAAAACCCAGGCTGTTGTTTCTGGGACATTGGTTCAAGTCACACCATAGCAGATAAGGAAATTTGAATTCAATATATTTTAAAAATCTGAAATTAAAATCTAGCCTCATGATGACTGTGTAGCCATTGTCATAAAAACCCAGCTGATTCACTAATGACCTTTAGGGAAGGAAATCTACTTGGTCTGGCCTATGTGTGACTCTAGACCCATGGCAATGGGGAATTAAGAATGGGTAATAACTGCAGGTAAAACCAGCAATTCATACTTCACGAATGAATAAACAAAAGAATGAAATGAATTAGCATTTGGTGAAATATAGATTAATAATTGAAAGTCAGTACAGATATATTAATTAAAATATTCTTTGGCTAATGCGAGTTCTTTGTTGAAATAAATGAGAAGATTGATAATGTACCTCATTATCTCCCACAGTCCAACCTCAGTAAATTTGTCATCCAGAATTTTGCTGCCTATATTCTTGCTCATATCACATCCTGTTCAGCCATCACTCCTGTTTTCACTGACCTACGTTGACTTCTGGTTCAGCGAAACCTGATTTTAAAATCCTTATTTTCAAATCCCTTTGTGCTTCTGCTCCATGTCTTGGCCATCACATCTCAATTCACAACACTGAGATAACAGCAATCCCCTAATTCCAGCCTCCTGGGCACCCACAGTTTCAACTGTTCCATCATAGGAAGTAGTCCTTCAGCTGCCTAGGACCTAAGGTCCGTAGTCCTCTAAACCTCTTAACCTGGCTTTCCTCTCTTGAAATGCTCCTTAAAACCTAATTCTTTGACAAAGCTTTTACTATTACTTTACATGGCTCAATGTCAATTTTTCCTTTATAATGCTCCTGTAAAGCATTTGATAAAACACGATCTAAACACATTGATGTTGTTGTTGCATACATCAATTTGATTGATGTTATGAATGTGCAGCTCAAAACCGTATTTAGTAAAGCACCACTACGAACGAAAATGAAGGGATGAAAGAGGAAACGTATAAGAAATTGTTTATGGGACAGCGAGCAGAGTAGTGTGAAAGGTTAATTTGGAGGCAAGTATGAAGTGAGGTTCGCCTAGAATTAATGTTAGGGTTACTGCTCATCCCACGGTCCACCCTCTGTAAAACTTAAGGCCATCAAATTTCTGTAGCCCGTGTACTTTCACTTCCTCCTCTGATGTATCATGCAAGTGATGAAACGCCTTGTTTGCATGGAAGATCAGACTAATCCGTTTCTTTGCTGGAGTCACATTTCAACACAGCATAGATGTTTCCAGAATTTTATTCATTCACTATCTGTGGCATCGATAGCAAAGCCAGAACTTATTGCCCAAGTGGCTTTTTTGGGAGGTGTTAACGACCTATTCAGACACGTACAAATTAAGTTTGACAAACGGTTTACATACAAGTATCCTGTGCTTTCCAGTACTATGACTAGCGGAGCAGTCTTAATATACAGTTCTTGGTTAATGGAATAGAGTAGGAATTGAAAACATGCATACGCTTAAACCTATTCCATGTAAAAATATACAAACAGAAATCTACATAGATTAAACGTTGGATTTCTTAGATAAGCTTCTGCACCCAAAATGTCGTTTTTCGTTTTGTGCAATTTACCTTGGACACGGAGGATCTCCCCTGATTTCTTTCTTAATCCAGTGTCCACTTGCCAGGGCCATTGCTGCAAACAGTTCACGACAAATTCATTCTGCAATGTAAACAATGAAATATATATTCGTGATATTGGAGTATATACCACTGATCACCAGGAATTTAGTTACACTGCGTTGCAAAGCAACTTATTCCGAATATGTCACCGCTAATCCTATCACGTAACGTCCTGTAAACCTGCATTTACTACCTTCAATCGACAATTAAGATCGCTGCTGCATCTACTCCAGATATAAATGCTCCTTATTCTGACGCTAACTCAATGTAATTTTAGACGTTTCACATTGTCCAAGTGCAGTTGCTGCGCTACCTGCACACTGTCAATGAAAACGTTTCCAGGGTACCGACTATCAATGATACAGTAGTACTACTGCTACACACAAAAAAGTTAACGCTAATTGATTTTTAGCCACAAGTTGAAATGCAGATCAAGAATTGCTGACGTTTTAGGCCGAATGAAAAGTCTATTTTTTTATCCAACTAGATATCCTGTGTAATTCAAGGAGGCTGAATGTACAACCTAAGATCTTTTTCCACCTAAACATGAAATTAAAATGTCCCGTTGTTATCAGTTTGCTGGGTCTAAAAACAAATCAAAACTACACATACTTTTCTATTCTTTGAAACATTATTTATGGGCTCAGGACCATTTTATAAACAGTGAGTAATGAGACGGCCTGTGGCCATGAGACGCTGTCTCTGCATCATAGATAACTTTGATCAGATATTTTGAAACATATTGACATTCGAAGATCCGTGCTTTTGTTGCAACAGGGTCAGTTGCTAAATACAATATGATTCTTAAAATGATACATTATTTATTCATGAAACCCATTTACACTAAGAAACTTGAGCTGAGTTTGCTGGTTAAAACCTGAAATGGCCCCAATCTTCCAAAACCTACCTTAATCCGGTATTCAGATTTTTCAGGTTATGGTATAAACACTGCAGAATTCAATGGCGACCATGACAAAATCCTTTCCAGGGTAGACTAATCTCCAGCAGTTCAGTTTAAGGTTTAAGTTCTGTCATCTAGCGATTTCGAGATGTGGTATTTGCAAGCTGTCTACTAAAAGACTAAAATCTAGTTTTCATGAACCACAATTTTTTTTATTTTGTAATTGTCATTCCCCATTTCAACGTCAGTGCTGCAAGGCCTAAACAATGAATGAACCACATTCTAGCTGCAAGCTCAAACCAACAGAATACTATTTTAGGAGGTCAACATTATTGAACCTACAATTTTGCAGTTTGACTCAGCATCGTAACTAGGACCACTGAGTCAGAACATTATACTTTCATGCCCCATAGAACTTCAAGCTGACATTCCAATGCAGTACTAGTGGATATCATGCAATGTCAAACGTGCTGTATTTTGAGTGATGTTAAACTGAGGTCCGAGAGGCTTACTCGGTGGGTGATAGAGATCTATTTGAAGAAGAGGATTGTGTTTCTGGGTTCTTAACAAAAACATACCAAAAACGGACTATGATTTGTAATCTAAACAAAGGGTTTTTTATTAAAGAATAACAAGGTTCCTGGAGAGCTCTTCACACACATCTTACCCACCAAACAAAAGTGCTTGGACTACTATATCACATATTAACTTTTATCACTTTTTTGTAGTAACATACTGACTGTACAAAGATCTCTATCTCCACCAGTCATCAAGAGTGCTCCATATTTTGGGCACTATTTGACTCTTTTCAATTTTAGATTGGCAGCTGTTGAAAAATCAGATTTTCTACAAAAACAATATTTTCCAAGATAATGACAGGTATAAATTCTGAATGATATAATTTTGGCTTATGTAATACCTGGTATGTTTTAATTACTGTTGGAACTGGTTGGCACTCCTCACTACCTGACAGTAACAATGCTTATTTTTCACAAGTGCCTTAGCATGTGAAAAAGGTGTCTGTTGAACTTCAGAGACAGTAGGGAAATCTGTCACTGATCACTATATGGAAAGGAATGAAAGAACTGTATCAGGACTTAGGATGCTAAACAAACACAAGAGGGATGCATCTGTATAATGACCTTCATGAGCATAAAATGACTTAAAGTTATTAAGTACTTTCGAAGTGTGGACACTGCTGTAATGAAGAAAACACAGCAGCAACCAACTTGCCTCTAACAACAACTTGACAATCATGATAATGAGGCTATATGTTGAAAACAAAACAAACTGCAGATGCTAAAGATCTGAAATGAAAACAGAAATTGTTGGAGAAACTCAGCAGATTGCTTTCTAACCACAGATGCTGCACAGAGTTAATGTTTTGAGTCCAGTGACCCTTCTTCAGATTTGTTTTCTCTCCACAGGCTAAATAATATGTTTATTTTCATTTGTGCTCATTTGACTTTTCTTTTTCCATCTCCCATTTCCTTGCATTAATTTGAAATATCTGTCAATTTGTCTCCACCTAACACTTAAGTACTCTAGAACAATTTTTTCTACCTCCTTGCTGGAATGTGAGCATCACTGGCAAGGCCAGAATCTGTTGACCAATTCGAATTGTCCTTGAGAAGGTGATGGTGAGCAACTGCTGAACTGCTGCAGTCTATGGGGTGTAGGTGCACTATAGTCTTGCTGGGATGGGAGTTTCCAGGATTTTAACACTGCAAGAGTGGTGATATAATTCCAACTCAGGATGGCAAATTTGGAGGTGAATTTACACGTTATGGCATTCATATGAATCTGCTATCTGTGTCTAATTAAGTGTTAGATGACATAGATTTGGAAGGGGTCTTGATGAGTTACTGAAGCACATCTTTAATGTGGAACACACTGCTGTCACATTGCAGAAGTGTGCAGGGACTTAATTTCTAACATGGTAGATGGAATAATGATCAAGTGACCTGATTTGTCCTGGATGCTGTTGATGTTTTTAAGTATTGTTAGAGCTTTTTGAGTGTTGTTGGAGCTGCACAAATGCAGGTGAGGGGAGGCAATGGCCTAGTAGTATTATTGTTGGACACTTAATTCAGAAACTAATGTTATAGTGTCATAGAGTAGAGTAATGCAGCATAGAAACAGGCACTTTGGCCCAAATTGGTCCATGCTGACCATGGTGACTACTCAGCTAGTTCCAATTGCCTGCATTTGGTCCATATTCCTCTAAACACTTCCCATCCATGTACCTATCCAAATGTTTTTTAAATGTTGCTATTGAACCTGCCTCAACCACTTTCTCTGGCAGCCCATTCTATATGCACACTGCTCTCTATGTGAGGATGTTGCCCCTCAGGTCCTTCTTAAGCCTTTCCCCTCTCACCTTAAACCTAGTTTTCAATACCCCATCCCTGGGAAAAAGACTATGTGCATTCATCTTATCAATGCCCCTAATGATTTTTCACACCTCAATAAGATCAGCCTTTATTTTCCTACGTTCCAAGGAATAAAGTCCTATCCTGGCCAACCTCTCCCTGTAACACAGGCCTACTAGTCATGGCAACATCCTCATAAATCTTCTTTGCACACTTTCCAGTTTAACTATGTCTTTCTTATAACAGGGTGACCAAAACTGTGCACAATATTCCAAGTGCGGCCTCACAAACAACCTATACAACTGTAACACAATGTCCTAATTCCTATACTCAGTGCCTCGACCGATGAAGGCCAGCATGCTAAATGCCTTCTTCACCACCCTGTCCACCTGTGATGCCGTTTTCAATTAACTATGTACTTCTACACCTAGGTCCCTCTGTTCCACAACACACCTCAGGATCTTACTATTTACTGTACAAGTCCTACCTTGGTTTAACTTTCCAAAGTGCAACACCTCACACTTATTTATATTGAATTGCATTTGCCAATCCTCAGCCCACTTCCCCATCTGATCAAGATCCCTCTGTAATTTTTGATAACCTTCCTCGCTATTAATGATACCTCCTAATATTGTACCATCTGCAAACTTAGTAATCATGCCTTGTACATTCACATCCAGATCATTCATGTAAATAACAAATAACAAAGGCCCCCACACCCTGTGGCACACCGCTAGTCACAGGCCTCCTGTCTGAGAAATAAACCTTCAACCATCACCCTCTGCTTCCTACCATTGAGCCAGTTTTGAATCCAATTAGCTCGCTCTCCCTGGATCCCATGCAACCTAACCTTCATGACTAGCCTGCCATGCGGGACCTTGTCAAAGGCCATACTGAAGTCCATATAGACAACATCCACTGCCCTACCCTCATCTATCCTCTTGGTTACCTCTTCGAAATACTCTAAAAGATTTGTCAGACATGACTTCCCGTGCAAACATCCATGCTGACTATCCCTAATCAGACCTTGACTATCCAAATGTTGGTTAATCTTGTCCCTCAGTATCCTCTCCCAACAACTTGCCTATCACTGGTGTCAAGCTCACTGACCTGTAGTTCCCTGGCTTGTCTTTGCTACCTTCCTTAAACAATGGAACAACATTGGCCACCCTCCAGTCTTCCCGAACTTCACCAGTGGCTAAGGTTGAAGCAGAAATCTCTGCAAGGGCCTCTGCAATTTCTTCCTTAGCCTCCCACAACATCTGAGGGTAGACTTTATCAGGCCAAGGGGATTTAAACACCTTAATGCGATCTAAGGCTGCAAACACCTCCTCTCTGGTAATTTTTATGCAGTCCAAAACATCTCCACTTGTTTTCCTTATTTCCTTAGCATCCATGATTCCCTCCTCAGTAAACACTGAGGAGAAATATTCATTAAAAATCTCCCCCATCTCCTGTGGCTCTACACATAGATGGCCATGCTGATCTTAAGGGGACCTATTCTCTCCCTAGCCACCCTTTTACTCTTAATATAGCTATAAAACCTCTTGGGATTATCTTTAACCTTATCTGCCAGATCCATCTCATACCGTCTTTTTGCTCTTCTGATTTCCCTCTTAAGTGTGCTCCTACACTTTTTAAAGTCATCTAGGGATTCACTTGAGCCCAATAGCTTAAACCCAAAGTATACTTTCTTCTTTTAGCTGACCACATTCCTCGTCAGCCAGGGATCCCTCACCTGCCAGCTTTTGCTTTCACCCCAACAGGGACATACACTGCCTGGACTCTTGATATCACACTTTTAAAAGCCACCCATTTGGCAGTTGTTCTTTTTCCTTCAAACGGACTCACCCAATCGACTGCATCTAGATCCTGCCTAATGGCCACAAAATTGGCCCTGCTCGAGTTTAGCACCTTAACCTGTGGACCTGTCCTATCATTTTCCTCAACTATGTTAAAACTAAGAGTCATGGTCACTGGACCCAAAATCTCTCCGACTGGCACTTCAGTCACTTGCCTGACCTTGTTTCCTAAGAGGAGGTCCAGTGTTGCACTCTCCCGATTAGGGCCCTCTACATATTGATTTAGGAAACTCTCTTGGACACATTTGAGAAATTCCACCCTCCCCGGGCCCTTTACACTCCAGGTGGCCCAGTCATTTTGGGGGAAATTAAAATCTCCAACCAATACTATTCTGTTATTCCTACAGGTATCTGCTATCTCTCTACACATCTGCTCCTCTAATACTCACTGACTATTTGAGGGTCTATAATACAGTCCCAACAGAGTGACCATCCCCTTCTTGTTTCTAAGTTCTAACCATATGGCCTCATTTGATGACCCCTTAACAACAGTGCTTAGAGAATATATTCTTATGTCCTCCCTTATCAAAAGGGCAAATCCCCCTCCTCGCTTACTTGTACTTCTGTCGTGCCGATAGCTTCTGTATCCTGGAACATTGAGCTGCCAGTCCCGCCCTCTCTCAGTCACGTTTCTGTTATGGCTACAATATCCCAATCCCCAGAGCCAATCCATGCTGTGAGCTCATCTGCCTTACCAGTCAGGCCTCGTGTGTTGAAGTAAATGCACTTTAAACCAGAAGTCTTTTCCCTCCCTTTACTGTGCCGCGGCTATCCTGAATAGTAAACTTGCTCTTGATGGCTAATGTATCTTCCCTTGACTTCTCGATAGCCCTCTCTTATTCAGAGTCCCACACCCCTGCCAAACTAGTTTAAACCCTCCCGGGTAACACTAGCAAATCTCCCCGCAAGGATATCGGACTCCCTCCAGTTCAAGTGCAACCCATCCCTCTTGCACCAGGTTCTCTCTAACCTGCTATACAGTTGTGATGACTGTGGCGATGTCTCCCAGAATTCTGCTGTGATGACTCTCATTCACCCTCTAATTCACTCATTTCTGTTCTGGTGACCTGGGTTCGAATCCTGTCACAGCAGATGATGGAATTTGAATTCAAATTTTAAAAAAATCTGGAATTAAGAATCTACTGATAACCGTGAAACCATTGTTGATTGATGGAAAATAAAACATCTGGTTCACTACTGCCCTTCAGTGAAGAAAATCTGCCATTCTCACCTGGTCTGGCCTACACGTGACTTCAGACCTACAGCAACGTGATTGACTCTCAGATGCCTTCTGAAATGGCTTGGCAAGCAATTCAGTTGTACCGATCGCTACAGTCTCAAAGAAATGAAACCGGATGGATCATCTGGCATCGACCTAGGCACCAGAAAAGACAATGGCAAAAACAGTCCTGTCCGCTGTGCAAAGTCCTTCTTACTTACGTCTGGGGCCAAGTGCCAAAATTGAGACAGCTGTCTCACAGACCAGTCAAGCAAGAGCTTGACATAGTCCTACTCATGGAATCATAACTCACAGACAATGTGCTTTCAATTATGCATCTGTAGAAGATGGTGAGTGTCCCTACGGACATGCCAAATTTCCTGAGCTGTCTGAGGAAGAAGAGGTGTTGTTGTGCCTGCTTGACCGTCACATCTATGTGGGAAGTTCAAGACAGGTTGTCGGTTATCGTCATTCTGAGGAACTTGATGCTCTCCACCATCTCAACCTCAGTTCCATTGATGTAGTTGGAGGCGTGTCCTCTTCCTTTCCTTCTGAAGTCAATGATCAGTTCATTTAGTTTAACCGACATTGAGAGAGAGGTTGTTCTCATTGCACCACATCACCAAGCCCTCCATCTCTTCTGTATTTTGACTCGTCGTTGTTAGATATCCATCCTACTACAATAGTGTCGTCAGTGAACTTGTCGATGGCAATCATTTTGAAATTTGGCAACACAGTTGTGAGAATACAGGGAGTACAGTAGTTGGCTGAGGACACATCCTGGAGGGGTTCTTGTGTTATTGAGTGTTATTGTGGAGAAGGCACAGTTACCTATCTTCACTGATTGAGATCTGTGAGTCAAAAAGCTGAATTGCAGAGGCCGAAGCCAAGACCAAGGTCTCGGAGTTTTGAGATCAGTCTGGAGGGGATAATGGTGTTGACGGCAGAGCTGTAGTCAATGAGTAGGAACCTGACATGCAGTAAGTGTGCTTCTTGTCCAGATGTTCCAGGGATGAGTGCAGGGCTGGGGATATGGCGTTCGCTGAGGACCTGTTACGTCAGTAGGCAAATTGTAAGGGATTGAGGCGGGCTGGGAGACTGGAGTTGATGTGAGCCATGACCAGCCTCTCGAAGCACTTCATGATTATTGAGGTCAGAGCCACTGGGCAGTGATCATTAAGGCACAGGGCATATGCTTTCTTAGGTACCGGAATGATGGTGGTCTTCTTGAAGCAGGTGGGGACTTTGGCTCATAGTAATGAGAAGTTGAAGATATTGGTGAATGGCTCTGCTAGTTGGTCCACACAGGATCTACTCTCAATCATCAGTGAAATGATGGAAGGTGTCATCAATAGCGCTAATACCTAATCAGCAATAACCTATTCAGTGATGCACAGTTTGGGCTCTGCCAGGGCTACTCAGCTCCTAACCTCATCACAACATTGGTTCAAGCATGGATAAAAGAACTGAATTCCAGAAGCAAGTTAAGAGTGACAGCCCTTAACATCAAGGCTTCATTCAAGTGTGGTATCAAGAAGCTCTAGCAAAATGGGAATCAATGGGTTTTAGGAGCAAACTCTCTGGTGGTTAGACTCATATCCAGCACATTGGAAGATGGTTGTGGTTATTGGAGGTCAATCATCTCAGCTCCAGGACATTTCTGTTCCTCAGGATAGTGTCCTAGGCTCAACCATCTTCAACTATTTCATCAATGACCTTCCCTCCATCGAAAGGTCAGAAATTGGGATGTTCACTGATGATTGCACCACTTACAACCCCTCAGATACTGAAGCAATCCATGTTCAAATGCAACAAGATCTGGATAATATCCAGGCTTGGGCTGACAACTGGCAAGTAACATTCGCATCATACAAACGCCAGGTTATGACCATCACCAATAAGCAACAATCTAACAACCACCCCTTGAAATTCAATGGTGTTACCATCACTAAATTCCCCCACTATCAACATCCTGGAGGTTATCATTGACCAGAAACTCTACTGGACTGGGCACACAAACACAGCGGCTACAAGACTAGGTCAGAGGCTAGGAATACTGCAGGGAGTAACTCATCTCGTGACTCCCCAAATCCTTCCATCATCTACCAGGCACAAGTCAGGAGTGTGATAGAATACTCCCCAATTGCCTTGATGAGTGCACGCCCAACCACACTCAAGAAGCTTAACACCATCCAAGACAAAACAGCCCTCTTGATTGGCACTACATCCACAAGTGTACACTCCCTCCACCACTGATCTCGGTAACAGCAGTTGGTATTGAAACTTTCTCCAAGATGCAATGCAGAAATTCACCAAAGATCCTCAGACAGAACCTTCCAAATCCACAACCACTTCCATCTAGAAGGACAAGGGCAGCAGATACATGGGAACACTACGACCTTCAAGCTCCCCTCCAAGCCACTCATCTTCCTAACTTGGAACTATATCACCCATTCCTTCACTGTTGCTGGGTCAAAATCCTGGAGTTCCCTCCGTAATGGCATTGTTGGGCAACCCACAGCAGGTGAGCTGCAGTGATTCATGATGGCAGCTCACCCCTACCTTCTCAAGGGCAACTAGGGTAGTCAATAAATGCTGGCCAGCCAGCAATGCCCACATCCCTCAAATGAATAAGAAAAAAAGTATTTCATCATACTTCTGACTTCTGCCTTGTAGGTGGTGGGCAAGCTTTGGGGAGTGAGGAGGTGAGTTATTCGCCACAGAATTCCAAGCCTCTGACCTGCTGAAAACGAGGAATGGAAAAAAAAGACTAGGAAAATGAGAACAGTCAGACTTGCTGAGGATATCCAGTATTTGTGTTTTCCTTTAAATTTAAATTTTCCAAAAGCTCGGGTTCTACTAACTGCAGTTGACTACCATCCTGCTTGTAATTGTCGGTTCGTTGCGTTATACCCATGTGACCTTCTCCGTGCAAGTTTGGGGTTGGGTTTTGTTGCAGTACAGAGTGCCTTTTTGGTTTTGAATTTGGCGCCTAAGGTAAATGTTCCTCAGAGGCGTACGGCTCTCGCGTTGTTGGAGTCTAGTTCACATGACGGCGGTGGCAGAGAAGGAGGAGCGCAGCGTGAACCTGGAATGTGGTGGTGGTGGTGCTGGAGGAGGAGGAGGAGGAGGAGGTGGTGGTAGCGGCGACAATGTAGCGGTTGCAATCAGATTGTATCCCTTAAGGCTTGAGAGCGAAGAATCCTCACTAGCACAGACCCCGGCCCCAGACGAACAACCGCCACCGAGTCCTCGACCCATCTCCAACACTCAGCAGCCGGAGGAGGAGCGCCTTACAACGCTTATAAAATGTGATAAGATGACACAGGAGAAAAAGAAAAGAACGAGCCGCACTGACATGCTGACCAAAAATGTCATGAGAGATCCGAGTGCAGTAAGTCATCTAGGTTTTTGTTTAAAGAACGGATTGTGCAATGCTGTTTTCTAATAATGCCGAAAAAAGGACAAGGTTGGCTAGTTCAGCTACTGCGGCCTGCTGCAGAGAAGTTTTTCGCGTAGTCTTTTTGGAAAATACAGCATTTTGCAACAATTTATGATTCTTTAATGGCTGACGGGATGTATCGCTTCAGTTTTCCCCCATGCCCACCATTTGTTTTACATTTCATGGCGAAAATTTGGCTGAGCGAAGTGTTCATAGTGGATTTCTTTTTAAGTTTTAGCGATTAGGTTCAGATGTTTCTTTCAAGAAAACGAAACAAATTACGTTTTCATTTCCGGCTGGATGTTGACAAGTTGTACCAACATCCAACGGCCATATATCTGTTTTACTGCTTTGGAACACATGTATTCAAGAACTCTTAAGTATGCTCAGTATCTGCTACCTAATGGGAAACGTTACTGTCGTATTACAATCAATATTTCTAAAATGCATCACTTCATTTTTGATGTACATATTATCTTAGTACAGTGTCTGTCGATTTTGGGTTTACGGGCAACTTTTGAAAATGCTAAGACAAATACAAATAGACGATGTGTACGATGAGGTTAGTAGCATCGTTTTACCTGAATAACAGACACCTATAAATGAAGCTATTCGGGTTGTAATGTCCGGTGAAGCTGCCATCTTTTAAAGCGCACAGGACGCTTTTATGCTGGCTCTGTCTTCTCTTGCAAATTACAAGGATTAAATGTGGTTAAATAAAAGTGCAATAAAGTTAGACCATCTCTCATGGATGTATTTTGAATTAAATTTCTCAATTGCTTTTATCATGTCGAGGGAACTGTACATTGACGTTATCCTGAGTTCAGATTGTTTATCTTTGTTTATCTTTTTTTTAAAACGTCCCGCATGATTTTCTGTGGTAGTGTTTTTGGGCGTGAACAGGGGGAATTTTTGGCTCCTTGAGTAACTAACTAACTTGTTATCAAAAATCTTGAACGTAAAAAGAGACATTCAGTCATTTTACTCACGGATGATACAATTGATAACACAGAGGTATGGTTTGTGAAATTGGAACAAAGCAGACTGGAAGCAGATTTTGAAAGTGTCTAATCAAATTACAATTTTATTTTTATTAACGGTATCATTACGGTGGACTGTTTAGGAATCATGATACCATAAGGTATAGGAGCAGATTTAGGCCATGCAAACCATCGAGTCTGTTCTGCCATTCGATCATGGCTGATATGTTTCTCAACATCATTCTCCTGCCTTCTCCTTGTAGTCCTTAATCCCCAAACTAATCAAGAACCTATCTATCTCGGTCTCAAATGACTTGGCCTCCATGGCTATCTGCAGCAGTTAGTTCCACAGAGTCACCACCCTGTGGCTGAAGAAATTCCTCACCACATTTCTGAAGGATCACCCCTTCACCCTGAGGCTGTGACTCCCGGTCTTGGTCTCTCCTACTAGTGGAAATACTTTCTCCACCTCCGTTCCATCCAGGCCCCTCAATATGCTCTAAGTTTCAATCAGATCCCCTCTCGTCCTTCTGAACACCATAGTGTACAGGCCCAATGTCATCACTGCTGCTTATGTGACAAGTGATTGCAGGAATGAAGAATTCTTGTAAACCTCCTCCAATACCAGTACATTCTTCCTTAGATACAACACCCAAAACTGCCTGCAGAATTCCAAATGCAGTCTGATCAGAGCATTATACAGCCTTAGCAGTACATCCGTGCTCTTGTTTTCTATCAGCCTTGAAATAAATGCCAACATTGCGTTGAACATCCTAACTGCCAACTGAATCTGCGTGTTAACCTTAAGAGAATCCTGAACCAGGAATCGCAAGTCCCTTTTTGCTTCAGATTCATAAATCCATTTCCTGTTTTTAAAAAATAGTCTATGCCTCTTACCAAAATGTATAACCTCGCACTTTTTCATGTTGTATTCCATCTGCCACTTGTTTGCCCGTTAACCCAGCACGTCTGAGTCCTTTTGCAGCCTCACCACTTCCCTAATGCTACCTGTCGCTCCAGCTATCTTTGTCATCGGCAAACCCAGCAACAACGTCCATATTGTTAATGTATAACATGAAGAGTTGTGGCCACAACACTTACCCCTGTGAAACTCCACTAGTCACCAGCTACCATCCTGAAAAAGACCCCTCTATCACCATTCTCTGCCTTTTGCCAGTCAGCCAATTCTCTATCCATGACAATATATTGCCCCTCAAGACTCTTACCTTATTTAGATTCCTCCTGTATGGCACCTTGTCAAAGGCTTTTTGGAAGTACAAATAGATTATGTCCACTGGCTGTCCTTTGTCTCATTTGCTCATTATCTTCTCAAAGAATTATAACAGACTTGTCAGGCATGACCTTCCCTTGATGAAGCCAGGCTGACTAAGCCTTACTTTACCAAACACTTCCAAGAGCTCTGCAATCTCATCCTTAATAATGGACTCTAAAATCCTATCAATGACTGAGGTTAGGCTAATCAGTCTACTGTCTCTTGTCCTCTGCCCTCTTAAACAAGCGTGTTACAGCAGCCATTTTCCAGTCCTCTGGGACCCTCTCTGACTCCAGTGAATCGTGAAAAATCACCACCAATGCCTCTACAATCTCCTCAGCTATCTCCTTCAGAACTCTGGTGTGTAGTCTATCCAATCTGGGTGATTTGTCCATTTTCAGCTTGCCCAACACCACTATCTTAGTGATGGCGGCTACACTCACTGGTACCCCTGACTCTTTCCACTGTGAAAACTGATGCAAAGTACCTGTTCAGTTCCACTGATATTTTTTGTTCCCCATTACTACTACTCCAGCTCCATTTTCCAGTGGCCCAATGTCCAATCTTGCCGCTCTCTTACCTTTTTAGATGTCTAAAACTCTTGCAATCTTTTATGTTACGAGCTAGCTTGCCCTCATTTAATCTTCTCCTCCACCTTTCCCCATTGACTTTTTTTTTGGTTATCCTCTGCTAGTTTTTAAAGCCTTCCCAATTCTCTGACTTCTCGTTAGTATTCACCACATTTTATGCGTTTCCTTTTGCTATTGTGCTGTCCTTGATTTCCCTTGTCAGCCATGGTTGCCTCATCCTCACCTTTAATATGTTTCTTTTTTCTTGGGATAATTTCTTTTGCGTCTCCCAAGTATTTAGTTCTGAGCCCTGATCCCCTTGCAACAACATCTACCTACAATGTCATACCTACCAATTTCAATCTGTAGTAGAAGCTCATTTACCTTGTTTTGTACATTATGTGCATTTAAGTACAACATCTTTAGTCCTGCATTGACTGACCCCTTTCTCATATTTTATTTAGATTCCTGAACCTTTTTCAGAATTTACCAAGCAACTGAACCCACCCCACCCCCAAAGTAACAGCAACATGACTGGTGTGGCTTATTGAATGGAGCAGGAAGAATTTGCTGCTGTCATTCTGCTTTGTTTTTAATTGTGCTTCCGAATGTTTGCATATTGTTACCAAGTTAAACTTGTGTGAAGTTCCAAAGCCAGAATAATTTTATCATGAATTTTTGAGTTGGCAGATATGATTTATTTTAAAAATTAGGGACTTTTTTTTTGGTAGTTTAGTTTCTGGGTTCAGGTAGTGCCACAAGTTTGTGTTGCAGTTTAGCATCCAAATATTCTACTAGATTATACTTAACTCCAAAATACCATCACACACTCATTTTTGGTATTTACTGCAACTGTGAACACGCCACCAATCTGGTTCGCTATTTAATTTTTTTACTGTTTAATATAAAAGTTGTTACTGAAGTAGCATGCCATAAATGGAGCCCCATCATTCCAGTTGTACTATCAGATGTTTTTAAGGTACAGACAGTACCCACTTTACCTGACTTTGAGATCACAGTTGATAGAATGTGTAGACCAGTTACTCAGAGATGTACAGAATGGAAACGGACCCTTCGGTCCAACCAGTCCATGCTGAACATAATCTCAAACTAGTCCCACCTGCCTGCTGCTGGTCATATCCCTCCAAACCTTTCCTATTCACGTATTTATCCAAATGTCTTTTAAACATTGTAATTGTACCCAAATCCACCACTTCCTCAGAAAGTTTGTTCCAAACGTGAACTACCCTCTGTGTTTTTTAAAAAAAAGTGCCCCCATGTCATTTTTAAATCTCTCTCCTTTCACCTTAAAAATGTGTCCCCAGTTTTGAAATCCCCCATTCTAGGGAAAACACAACCACCAATAACTCTATCCATACCCCTCATTATTTTATAAACTCCTACCAGGTTGCCTCTCGACCTTCTGTGCTCCAATGGAAAAAGTCCAAGCCTATCCAGCCTTTTTTTCTAATAAGTCAAATCTTCCATACCCGGCAACATCCTGGTAAATCTCTTCTGAACTCTCTCCAGTTTAATAATATCCTTCCTAAAACTGGGCGACCAGAACTGGACACACTGTTCTAGAAGCAGCCACACTGATGTCCTGTACAACCTTAATATGACTTCCCAACTCCTATCCTCGGAGGACAGCAATGAAGGCAAGTGTGCCAAATGTCTTTTTAACCACCCTGTCAATATGTGACGCAAAGGTCAAAGAATTACGTACCTGCACCCAAGACCCTACCATTAATTGTATAAGTCCTACCCTTGTTTATTGTACCAAAATGCAATACCTCGCATTTATTCAGATTGAACTCCATGTG
>NC_063334.1:51097490-51109013 GCF_021869965.1 Rhincodon typus
GGCCCGAAACGTCAGCCTTACTGCTCCTATGATGCTGCTTGGCCTGCTGTGTTCATCCAGCTCTGCACTTGTTGTCTCAGATTTTCCAGCGTCTGCAGTTCCTACTATCTCCCACCCACTCATGCTTCTATTGTCTAAGTTAAAAACAACAACCAGAGACAACTCCAACTTTACCAACTGCCTGTCTGAAGCAGATATTCTGGCACCATAGCAGCTCCCTGTGCAAGAGGAACAACATTAAACACATCTCTCTTAAAGGCACAGTACCATCACACATGCCACTATGCCACCCTAGTTAGCAGTGCATTTAAAAAATCACCAACAGAAGCAATGTCCAGCTTTATCATGCCAAGGTAACTTTAAAAGATTCGGAAATAGACAAAGATCAAAATCTACAGTTCAATTACAGAATAAATAATGCTAATATACACAAAGAGATTAACAGCTTACAGCAAGCATCTTGAAAGAAAACCCAGAGCACTGAGGTATGTATTGATTACAATAAGTATCAACCTTTGGAAGATACAATCCACGGTGGAGACGCAATTGGCTGAATTGCCTTTCTCCACACTGTGGAGAATTCTGTGATTCTGTAGTTAAACTACAGATGAATCTTCAAAGACACTACAAGCACCAGGGGTTATCAGTTGATGCAGCCAGTTCAACTGTTTAGAAGCAGCATTCCAAAACAGTCAGCTTTACAGTCTATGATTAAACCTGATAAAGTTACAAGCAAGAATAGACTGGTCAAAAACAAGTTTATCTCATTTGCAGTATGAAAAGCAAATCAACTCTTTCAGAAACGTAAAATTCCTCTCTCACACAATTTGAGGAAAATAAAGATCCTCAAGCAAAACAAACCTTCAGCAGTGATGTTGTCGTCACTGGATGTGGACACTTTGTGGGTTTACCAACACCAAATGGACGTCGCAATTCAAGGCGACAGCTCACCATGTTCTCAAAGGCATTAGGAATGGACAATGAATGTTAAACCAGCCAGTAAATGCCCATATCCTATGAACGTTTTTTTTTAAAACAAAAAGAAGACCTCAGACCTCAGCGAAGAACATCCATGAAATCAAAGACCTGCCAAGGTTACAGTGTAACAACAAAGTATACTTGAACGCCTCAGCTTCAAGCAATAAGCTTCTTTAAAAGTTCAATCCAATCAAGTCATTAGTCATTTGTAAAGTAAGAGCCTTGGGGTTGGGGGGGTGCGGTGGTTGCAGAAATGGGGCTGTGATAAACCTACTTTACTTATTGAAATAATGGTACAAGGACTTTAACTGATTTGGAGCAGAAGTTGTACCTGAAAATGTTAACTGACAGCACAAAATAAATGCTACCCATCAAGATATAAAGAATTGTTCCTGAGAGGAGCTACCCAGTGCTATACCAACTCTTCCAGTCTCCAGAGTGTACTTCAGTGGTTCTTCTTAATGCCCCATCCAAAGCACTGCACTTCAAAAAGGGCAACACATCAATGTTGTGCTGGGACATCACTAAATCAACTTCAATCTACTGACCAGGACTTCACAACTTCCCCACTCAGATACACTTATTACCAGTGGAGCTAAACACTCTCTAAGAAATGTTTTGTACTGGTCTGGATCATGCAGTCAATGAGACAGCACATGTTCCTGACCACAAAGAAAAGTGCTCCTGAATATCTAGTAGTTTCTGTAGGATGAATTATCCATTGCCAATTTGAATCTAGCACTAAGTCAAGAAGATCTAAAATGTCTATTGAGCTTGGTAAGGCAGCCAGTCTCTTTGATCTCATACACATTAAACCAGGGAGGAAAGTGCATTGATTATTCTTCATTTTAATTATATTTTATGGAGTGAAATAATTGATTGGAATTTGGAATAAAGCTAGAAACTGAAACATCAAGAGACTTTTTTTTAAAAAAGAATGAAATTTATAATGGAGAAATTTGGCACTCTAAATATGAAGATTTATATTCCAGGGCAGGAAAGGTTTTGTTTAGCAGCAACTGTGAAATAGTAGGTTTTACAATTCTGTTTCAGCTCAATTTACAAGGTATAATTATTTCCAGAAAAATTATAGGGACAAATTTTCCTTGGCTTTTACTTGATTGCATTCAACAGGGTTGGCTTTGAGGTGGTATATGCATAAACTCACCGATACTGATTTCTCCATTTCCACATTCAGTAGCATATGTGCACAGTCTGGGAGTTGCTGCCAGTCTCAGACAAATGCTGACGGCAAAGGTCATCAGTTTTGCTATCATCAAAGTCAATTTGAGGTACAAGACCATTCAACTTACCATATCTTTGCTTAACATACTATCACAAAATGCAGGCCAATCTATGTAAAAGCACGCGTCTTCTTGGAAGTATCACTTTGGTAGTTAAATGCAACAAATGATGTACACAGTGTTCAACTTATAAAAAACATTATAGTCAACTATATTCTCTCTGGGAACTAAAAGGTTCCAACGTTACATGCACACGTTATTCTGCTATTCATTTGTAAATCAACTGCAGAGTGGAGTTTTTTTTAAATCTTAACCAATATTTTCAGCAATAGCATGTTTAAATTTTATATAAATATTGACATTTTTGTGCATCAAGTTAAAGAGTTCTGAATAAATTCTGCAAAAAATAACAATTGGAGTAAAACAAATTTCTGCAAGATAACAGTTTGGAATGCCTGCAAAACTAAGGAAAAGAACTTTTTGGTGTTAAGATCACCAACTCATCAGCCTTTCCATAACATTAGTGAGACCAGTATTTAGATCCTAGTGAATGGAGATTTGAAACATGCAAGCATAAACATGCAAAAAATATGCCAGTGATGCAGAAGTTACAGAATAGTTCAGCAGCATTACCTTTTCATTGCTTAAAGGGTGTTCCAGTCATTGAGCACAACACGTATAATTATATTTTTATACCATTATTTTAATTGATTTTCCCCAAGTCTCATCAGTTCTTTTTTTCCAAAAAACAGCCCATCCGTAGCCCTCAACTAGGGAAAGCTGATACCTGTAAAATCTTCATACGTTGCTCTAAATTATACGGAGCCCAACAACTGAAGATGAGTTAATTGACCTTTTCTAGTTTGGGTAGCCTTCAGTGCACTGCCATCTACCTCTAATGTTCCAGGCCAATACAAAGTAACCTACTGGACAGAAAACCATTCTTGAGTGGAAGGAACGGTCCTAATTTATTTTGGTATGGTCTCTCCATCCGCACTCCTACATCACTTTAACCAGCTAACTCCAAAGCAAAAATTCCACGTGGTGGTCTGGTGACTACCTAAATTCATTACTCACCAACAAAAGTAAATGTAGCCAAAGGCGAATAAAAGGTCTGCTTGCAACGGTGTCAGCTGGCCAGCTCTATCAACAACGGTCCTGGTGTAGAAAGAGAAATCTGCCTCCAATAAGCAATTCTAGGAAGCAGCCTGGTTAAAAATGTGTCAAGTCACATTCAAGCAGTGGTTGGAGAGAGTGGAGTAATCGCAGAAATCAGGCAGCTCATTTGTAAAATGGATGAATTCTTTGTAGAAAATATTACAAAACTGCACACTACAATAGCTGCTCAATCTGGTTGCAAAAGGTTTCTAAAAAAATTCTGATGTTGTTACTACAGCACAAGATAAACTGTTTATCAGCTAGCAAACAAAGAGATTAATTTATACATTTCAACTGCCTATAATGACCTAAGACAGGGTCAAACTGGCAGCAATAAATTGAAATATTTACCATTTGTTGCTACCGTAACATCAAGCTGCCTTAAGATTTACCAAAGAGAGTATTTTGTTTAAAATCAGCTGGGATGTAATGTGGCTAAGCTTGAATAAATTACTTCAGCCCTTCAAAATAAAGAAATCATAAGGCTTTCATGGATTTAGTAAGCTGAACACTGGAACATATTAACAATGATTAAAGTGATATCCACTTACTGTCCTAGTCAAACTTCAATTTCAACTCTTTTGAGGTGAATGAATTTCAATTAAAATTTAACATTTATTGCTAAACTAGGTAACTTCTACACACAAAATCATTATAAATCAATTAACCACTTAATTTTTGATAGACCTATGGAATACTTACACAGAGCACATTTAGAAATTTTCCCAGCTTTACTATGGTTGAGTACAGTCTATTGGAAGCACTCACGCCAACAGGTTCAATGATTTAAGGCAATGTGTACTGCATTGCTTCAGATTACAAAACAACAAATACATTTTTTTAAAAATAAATCAGTGGGTCACTAAAATTTGGATCAGTGCTGGAATTCTGGGAGTGGAAAAGACCAGATAGAATCTGCAATTGTCACTACCCAGTGATCCTTTGATTGGCAGATTCGAACTTGCTTGGAACAATTCACATTTTCTCTGATATCATTTTCAGACACTCATTCTTCATGAAGAATGCTCCAGGGAATTGCATCCAGTGAGCATTGTTCTTATTTACAGAACCATCTTTGGTAAGGGTGAGCCTTCCCTCAGGAAAATACAAGTAGAGCTAGGAATACCAAAAGGCTATTTGCCTCACTATGCTTCCCTGAATAAGAGTCCTAATCAGGTATATAATTTTATTTTAAAATAATCTCGATGTCTTCTTTCCAATCTCCTCATTTTCCAGCTATGTTTTGTGATAGAAGATCTTCGCGAACTACTTTTCGAAAAGAAAGGTCACAATTTATTCTGCATAAGTACATATATTTTATTCCATCAAAATATGTATGCAACACTCAATTTAAATAAAAAATATTTTACAGTTTATACATGGACATATACTCAGTACAACAGGCCATAAATTACTAGTTACAGCACAATAGGGAACGTAATGCCAGTTCTGTACATCTGATGTGCTTTAAAATCCCTGATACAATTATATTAGTCACCTTATAGAAATGATAGAATTCAGAACCTCACAGATAAGTTGCAACAGACCGTACTTTCAGGCAAATAATTTGATAGGGTGTGTTAAATAATGACACTTAATATTCTATAGTGCATTTTCACAAAACAAAATGCATTCAAATTGCCTTAAGATGCAACTATCAAATATATTTTGCAGATACAAAAAGTACATTATTGCTGTCCAGCTAATAAGAAAGAACTTACTCCTTCCCCCTTCTAGGGCTAATCATCAACAATTCTGTAGTCCCTACAGGGCAGACCCATTCCTATATTGTAATACCGACTGTATATACTGAATTACAGTAAGGTTCCAATAATATGTTCGAGGAAAACTGAAATCAAAATTGGTTTCATTTAGTAGATGACTGTCTTAAATTTGATGCCTAAAAAGGCAAACAGTGCACTTCCAACGAGTTTGCTAAGACAGCTGAACATACAAAAACAGCTTTTTTTCTCTTAAGAATGAACAGATACCGTGCGTGCGATCCCTGCTCAAATTCTACATGTCAGGATAGATTCAGCAAAATAAAACAAAAAGACAAATATAGTGCCAAAGATATTGTTAATGCTGAGAACATAATCAAAAAACAGTCTAAACTGACAAAGGAATGCTGAGGTGTTTATCCCCTGAAGATTTGTGTTTGCAGAAACAATAATTTAATATAGCAGGACATAATCAAGAGTGATTGTGGAGGGAGAAGCCTCAGTTTCATTCTGTAACGGAAACCACTGTTCTTCATTTTTACCAATTAGTTAAGACTTATGCTCTGATGCACATTGTTCCAAATTACCTTTATCAAATTATCTATAATTCACACCAGTATAGTGATCTGTAAGGCACAAAATACAGACTCCTGACCCTATCACATGTACTTTGGTATACTGCTGTTGGATGTGTGGAAGACCTTCCCTCAATGAATATTATATTTGTATGCACATTAATCTGAAAATGGCAATAAAGTTTAATCTGGCAGTTTGAATGAGCACCTGGGTTTAGGCTAATTATCACTGTCCAGTTCAGTCATTTCTTACAAAAAAGATAAATAGGTCTAACATGTATCACTACACAACTTGTAGTGATGTGTGCTGGAGGCCCTTTTTTCTTAAATTAATGGGAAGGAAACTCCTTTCTCCTTTCCTGACTATGATCCAGGTTGAGACGTTTTGTTACTGCTCTTTCTTCATGATGCAGGGAGCCTAGGCTGTTGTCCAGGGAAGTAGGCAGACATCACTGGTGGTGAATTTCCCTGCTTTGGCATTGGTGGACGTGTGGGCACTAAATAAACACCAGAAAACAATGAGAGTCAGAGAGAGAGAAAAAGAAAGAAGACAGATTATTTCTGTACATTAAAAATTATATATTTCCAAAATTGTCCAAAAAATGTTTTATTAAACACTGGGCAGATCTCTTTTATTCTGAGAGACATATGCTCATACAGCACGGAAACAGACCATTCTGCCCAACTCATCTATGCCAAACAGGTTTCCTTAATTGAACTGGTCCCATTTGCCTGTGTTTGGCTCATATCCCTTGAAATCTTTCCGATTCATGTACCCGTCCAATACTGTAATTGTACCTATCCCAACCAACCACTTCCTCTGGCAGCTCTTTCCATATATGTGTGAAATAGTTGCCTCTCAGATCCCTTTTAAATCTTTCCCTCTCAAATTAAACCTATGTCCTCTAGTTTTGGACTCCCCTAACCTGAAGAACAGACCACGGCTATTCACTTTGTCTATGCCCCTCATGATTTTATAAACCTCCAAGGTCATCCCTCAGCCTCCTACACTCCAGGGAAAAAATGTCCCAGCCTAGCCAGCATCTCCTAAAACTTAAACCTTACAGTTTTAGTAACATCCTTATAAATGGTTTTTGCATCCTTTCCAGTTTAATAACATCCTTCCTATAGCAGGACAACCAGAATTGCTTGCCGTGCTCCAAATGTAGCCTTGCCACTGTCTTGTACGCTGTCCCAATTTCTGGTCTCAACATTCTGACCAATGGAGGCAAGTCTGTCAAATGCCTTCTAAACCACCCTGTCGACCTGTGAGGCCACTTTCAAGGAACTATGTACCTGCACCCATAGGTCTCTGTTCGACAACACTCACTAAGGTCCTACCATTAAATGTGTATGTCCTGCCTGGTTTGTCTTACCAAAATGTAACACCTTATATTTATCTGAATTAAACTCCATCTGCCATTATTCAGCCCACCAGTCCAGTTGATCAAGATCCTGTTATCCTTAGATAACCACCTTCACTGACCACTGTACCAACAAATTTGGTGTCATCTGCAAACTTACTAACCATTCTTCCTATACCCTCATACATATCGATTATATACAAAAGCAATAAACAACGGTAGACCCAGCACCAATCCCTGCTGCACACCACTAGTCACAAGCTTGCAGTCTGAACAATGACCCTCTACCACCACCCTCTGTCTCATACTGTCAAGTCAATTTTACATCCAGTTGGCTACCTCTCCCTGGATCCTATGTTATCTAACTTTACTAACCAGTCTACCATCATCTATCATCTTAGTCATTTCTTCAAAAAACTTAATCAAATTTGTGAGACACAATTTCCCACACACAAAGCCACACTATCCCTAATCAGTCCTTGCCTTTCCAAATGCACGTAGATCCGGTCTCTCAGAACCCCCTCCAACAATCTAGCCACTACTTAAGTTAGGCGTACTGGTCTGTAGTCTCCTGGCTTTTCCTTGCAGCCTTTCTTAAATGATGACACACCAGTAGCTACCCTCCAGTCTTTCGGCACCTTACCTGTGGCTGTTGATGGTATAAATATCCCTGCTAGGGGCCCTGCAATTTTTCTGAGCTTGCCACAATGTCCTAGGATCCACTTGATCAGGCTCCAGAGATTTATTTACCTTCATGCTTGTGTCCTAATCTCGACATTTGACGGAAAGGAGGGTTATGTACCCAAAAACTTTGCTTCTAGAAATCAAAGGACCACTTCTAAGGACACAGCAATTGAGCTCTACCCAGTTAATGAAGGACAGAGGACATCTAAGGCAGGAGGGCCAATACTGATAGAATATTACAGATACTCAGCAGGTGAGGAAGCATTTGTGCAGATTGATTTTATTCTCTCTATAGCTTCTTTTTCAAAATTGTTAATGAAATTTGCGCATCACTAACAAGGCCAGCATTTAAATTATCCCTCAGAAAGCAGGACAGGCATTCTTGACAGCTGCAGTCAGGTTGTATAAATGCTGTCACAAGGCAGTTCCAGGATTGTAACACAACAGTGAAGAGTGGTGATATTTTACCAATTCAGGATGGTGTGTGACTTGGAGGAGAATTGCAGATTGTGGTATTCACATGGACTTGCTGTCTTGTTCTTCAAGATGGTACAGATCATTGGTTTGGAAGGAGCTGTCTAAGGAGCTTTGACAAGTTTATGCGCTGCATCTTGTAGATGGTATATACTGCAACCACAGTGTGTTACTCATGAAGGGGTGAGATGCTGATCAAGTGGGCTGCTTTGGCCTAGGTGGTGTCAGGCTTCATGAGTGTTGTAACTGCCCTCACCCTGTTGATTGTTTACAATATTTCTGTTTGTATTTCTAATTTTTAAGCTTTTGCATGCATTTTACCAATTGCAAGGACACCACAATGCACATGATTACATTCTAACAGTGAACACTTACCGCATCAGATGAAAGCAAGTCAAAAGTTGGTGACATTATATCCATACATTACAATGACTTTTAATAATTAAAAACTTTTGTTGCGTTGAAACAAACTATCCAATCATTTTTAAGTAAGTAATTTTGAAGAAAAAATACACTCCATGGCCTTCCAGGATTATTTAAGCAAAAATTAAAGTGGATACAAATCACATATTAGCATCCCATATGATTTTCTCTACATGCAGGCATTAAAAAAAAACTGTTTAGTGTACACATACACGAATCCAACTGCTTTATTACCTGTGCTAGATGGACATGATGCCTTCTGTAGTGACACCGCTCGAGGCAACACTAGTTTACCACCTTCTCTCTTTTGTAAGTATTTCAAGTCCAAGCCAACTGGTTCACTATAGTGAATAAGAAATATTTCTAATTTAACAGCTGGAGGAGTTGTTCAAACCACAGTCAGAGAGAATGTTAACATGACAAAATATTTCAGTTTTTAAAAACTTTATTTTGAAAATTAATATCACATTAATAGATTGGAGGAAATAGTATACTGCTTTGTTACAGGCTTTGACTTTTTGAAAATTAAACAATTCCAAAAGTTAAGTGGGCTAACTAAACACAAACTCCGTTTGCTCTGTTTCAGCCAATTATCTCCCAACAGTGTGATTTATTTCAGTAAATAAACTTACAATAGCTTGGCTGTACAGAAATTTACAAGGAGCCAAAACCAGCGTAAAATCTTCTAATTTTTTTCATCTGTTTTATATCAACAATTACATCAAGTTATTTACTTTTAAATGCTTAACTTATAAAACCAATAACAAAATATTCTGGAGACCAATCTGCATAACTAATTTAAAAATAATGTGCCCAGTCACCTAGAATATCAGTCTGACTATATATCATATTGGAGGAGCTTATTCAGAAACACATTCCTTGATCACAAGCAGAAGTTCCATTGTAATCTACATAGAAGTAAAGACCTCAGCAAGATGAATGTCTGATAAGACCCACCATGTATGCTTCCCCATCAGACCTATGCTAATTTATGCATTTCACCTGGCACACAGGAGTAGATAAGACATTGTTTCTCTCCATCTTTTGTCAATCTGAATTAAGATATAGGTATACTCTTAAATGTAATCTTGCATATTTAATACTGTTTATTTTCACTCTCCTAATTTCCTTCCATTCTTTCACAATGCTAATTTTCAGCACCATGTACCTCAAGAGGACTCAAGAGTCCATTCACCAAGCAAGAATCTTAGTATATTGATTTTTGAGATTATTAGAGTTGAATCTTATCATCTGATAAAACCGTGGTTGCATTCCTGAATATTGTGACTTTAGGTGATATAACTAAGTGAAGCACATAGGAATTAATGTTAAGGCAGAGTTAGGTTCCTACAGACATTTTTTGCTTAGAGAAAGAATGTACAAATTGAAATACAATACCATACATGTGCAGTACCGTGCATTTCCAGCTTAAATAACGAGCAAAACAAAATAATTTATTATAAAATAAATACTGTACAGTTAGGTACTTCAGATACTTTACCAGCAGAAAACAAGCATAAAATATGAAGCTGAAATAGTGCTGAAAAAGCTGCAGACAGGCCAGTATCCTATCACCAAGTCACCCATTATTTACACAAGCACAATACATGGACTCTGATTAGCTAGATCAGTGCCAGTCCCAAGAGTGAGGATGCTCTCTGACATTCCTGTTTATATCAGTCAGCCAGGCCTCACTGACTGGGGCTGTTAACCTGGGCCAATCAGAGATCCCACCTCTCCAAGATCCACCTGGCCTGACCCTTTTACTACGATCAGTGGTAACTGCACCAACCACTTCCCATTGGAGACGGGAACCAAAGTCACACCCTTAATCTGCAACGGTTCCCCAGTATATGTTCTCAGTCTTGCATAAACTTAAGGATTGGAGTCCAGAGTGAATCTTGTTAATGACTGGTTCTGAACCAATGATACAGTTGTGCTGGTATCAACCTTCATGAGAACCGGGTGACCATTTAACCAGACTTTTATTTTGATTGGTTCTGGTTTGGATGTTGTTAGGCAATTTAACTGTTCCAAGCCACAAGTAGATGGTGTGCACTCTTGTGGTTACCAGCCTACGAGTTGTCATACTGGTTGGCCTGGATCCTGAAGAACATTTTAGCCATTTGGCCGAGGCTCAGCTTTGTTTTGGGGTTTTGCTGTGGGCTGACCTAGAGTTCCTCTGCTCAGGATACATTCTGCATGATGCTCTGTGACTGCCTACACTCAGTGATGTTCCCCAAGCTCAACTGGACAAGTGAGGGTGTCCACTTCCATCTAGATGTCCTGCAGCTCACATGCTCCACTTGCTGCATTTTCTATTGACAAAGAGAGTTGTACTGCCTGTTTGAAGTCCAGTCGGGCTTCAGCTAGTAAGTGCTTTTGCATGTTTACATCATTAATCCCACACACCAAATGGTCTCTTGGCATCTCATTCAGGGTTAACCCAAAATCACATGCTTCTGCCAGTCATCTTAACCTTGTCAAAAATGCTGGTATAGAGTCCACTGATTCTTGGGCTGTCATATAAAACCAACAGCATCTCAGAATTAGAAGTGGTCAACTCTTGAAAGGTTTTAGTATCTAGTGTCTCAGGAAAAATTAGGCTCCTAATAACCAAAAAATGTTGTGGGTCTGCAAGCAGTCAGAAGAATTACTCAAAGCTTTTCCTCTGCCTCAATGTTATTTGCCTGGAAAACATAACGCATTCTTTCCACATACTGGGCCCAGTCTTCAACCGCAGGATCGAATGAGTCAAGCCTTCCAAATAAAGGCATGATGCCAGAAATGCTTACCCAAACTCAAAGACAACTACTGCAGGCAAATTTTCTTCAGGAGCAGAGATAACAAGGTGTAGAACTGGACGAACACAGCAGGCCAAGCAGCATCAGAGGAGCAGGAA
>NC_063334.1:51109513-51115778 GCF_021869965.1 Rhincodon typus
ATTTGAGAGACATGTTCCTGTTAGCTCATTCATGTGAGGTGGAGGCTGCACAATTAACCCCGCCCTGAATTCTAGGGGAGGCCATCACATCAGTACAAAAGATAAAGTGGAACAGTCTTCAGCCAGAAGTGGTGAGTTGATAATCCATTTTGGCTTCTTCTTGAGGTCCCCAGCATTACAGATGCTAGTTTTCAATAATTCAATTTCATCTACATGATATCTAGAAATGGTTGAAGGCACTAAAAGGTGCAAAGGCTATTGCTTCTGATAACGTACCAGAAATACTGCTAAAGACTTGTACTCTGGTACTAGCTGTGTCCCTAGCCTAGCAGTTCCAGTACAGCAATACTCTTGTATCTAGCCAACAATGTAGAAAAGTGCCCGTACGTCCTGCACTCCAAAGGTTAGACACATATTAGCCAGTTATTATCCTTTCAGTCAACTCTCGATCATCAGCAAAGTGATGTCAGGAGTTATTGACATTGCTATCAAGTGAAAGTTGCAAAGAAATAACTTGCTTACTGATGCTTAGTTTGGGTTCTGCCAGGCTCACTTGATCCTTACCTCGTTAAGTCCTGCTTCAATTATGGACAAAAGAGCTGGCTTCCAGAGGGAATTAAGGGTGAAGGTCTCCCTGCTACAGGAAGGATGTTGTGAAACTAGAAAGTGTTCAGAAAAGTTTTATAAGAATGTTGCCAGGATTGGAGGGTTTGAGCCATAGGGAGAGGCTGTATGGGCTAGGGCTATTTTCCCTGGAGCGTCTGAGGCTGCAGGATGACCTTTATTGAAGTTTTAAAAAATCATGAAGGGCATGATAGGGTGAATAGACAAGCCCTTTTCCCCTGGGTAGGAGAGTCCAAAATTAGAGGGCATAGGTATAAGGCGAGAAGGTAAAAGATTTAACAGGATCTAAGGGGCAGCTTTTTTCACGCTGAGAGTAGTGCATGTATAGAATGAGCTGCCAGAGAGGTGGTGGAGGAGGTTACAAATACAATATTGAAAAGGCATCTCAATAAGTATATGCATAGGAGGGGTTTAGAGGGAAATGGGCGAAATGCTGGCAATGGGACTAGATTAATTTGGGATACCTAGTCAACATGGACAAGTTGGACTGAAGGGTCTGTTTCCGTGCTGTATATCTCTATGACTCTGACTGCCCTTGCCATCAAGATGGCATTCAACCAAGTACTGTATCAAGGAGCCCTCAAAACTGGAGTCAGTGGGAATTGAGGGTATTTCTCGTCTGCTGGCTAAAATCCTACTTGGTACAAAAGAAGATGGTTGTGAGATTGGTCATCTTTCCTCCATGATATTACTGTGGAAGCTCCTCAGTATAATGTCCTAGGCCCACGCATCTTCAGCTGCTTCATCAATACCTTACCTGTATCATAAGGTCAGAGTGAGGTTATTCACTGTGCAATATTCTGCATTCATGACCCTGCAGCTAATAAATCAGCCCCAATCCATATGTGAGAAGACCTGATAACATCTTGTCTTGATAAGTGGCAAGTAGCAGTTGTGGCAAACAAGAATGAAACATGATAATTTCCAACAAGAGAGAATCTGATCATCGTCCCTTGACGTTCCACGATATTAATTTGAGGAATCCCCAACCACCAAATCGTGGAAGGTACTAAGAAACTAGAAACAGAAATGGTCTAGCCATAGCTACAGGCGCAGGTCCGAAGCTAGAAATTCTGCAGCAAGTAACTCTTGTCTTGTCTCCACAATGTCTGTTCACTGTCTACAAGTCAGAAGTATAAAAGAATACTCTCCGATGGCCTGGAAGGGTGTGATTCCATAAAATCTTAAGCTCAACACCAAGCTGACAAATGCAAAAAAAACACTTGTACAAAAGCTGCAGGATTGTTGTATAGACCTCAGCTAGTTTATAAATAGCCTTCAAGGCAGAGAATCTGCCACTGCTTTCTCCTGTGACCTATATGGAATGACTCTCATTGATATTTAAAACCTGTAATGACAAAAGGAGTAAAATCATATTTTAAACAAAGGCTATGATGATGTTTATTTCCTTTGTTTTCTTAGTTTTCTTTGTAGTCTTAGTTGAAGATTTTGAATTGTCAACTGTGGCTCAGTGGGCACTCCTGCCTCCAAATCAAAATGTGGTAAATTCAAGCAACATTCTTGGACTTTGAGCACAAAAATCAATGTTAAGACTCAAGTACTCTACTCAGAAGTACTGCGCTATTGAAGTTGTTACCTTTTGGAAGAGATGTTAAATTGAGTCTCTTTTACTCTCAGATGTGGAAGATCCCGTGGCACTACTTCAGAAAAGAATGGAAGTTGTCCTAGTGTTGAAAAGAAAAGACCTTTTTTGTTGACATTATCACAAAAACAGATTATTATCATATTGCATTTTATAGGAGCTTACTGTTTGAAAATTGGCTGCATGTATCTTAGGTTGCAGCAGTATACATTTCATTTGAGCTCCGTTGGCGCTACAGAACTTTGGGGGAAATTCTGAAGTCATGAAAATATAATGCAAAAATATATGTTAAAGGACTACGTATTTAAATAAATGACCTTCAGACTTCAAAGAAAATAGAGCAGTTTTATATATATATAGAATCCCCACAGTGTAGAAATGGGCCATTCTCCCAACAAGTCCACACCAACCCGCCAAAGAGCATCCCACCCAGACCCATCCCCGTACCCTATCCCTGCATTTCCTGTGGCTTGTGCACCTAACCTACACATTCCTGAACACCCTGGGTAATTTAGCATGGCCAATCCGCCTAATTTGCATATCTTTGGATTGTGGGAGGAAACCAGAGTGCCCAGCGAAAACCCAGAACGTGCAAACTCTACACAGACAGTCGCCCAAGGCTGAAATCGAATCTGGATCCCTGGTGCTGTGAGACAGCGGTGCTAACCACTGAGCCACCGTGCCTCTATTACTGACTCGTAAAATTTTTCAGCAAAACTAAATTAGCATTTGTGAACATTGTGGTGAAAATGTGGATGCCACCAAAATAAGTTACAGTACCAAAAATCTGAAACTGCTGATATTGAATTTTTTTGAAAATCTAGGTATTATTTGTGTTCTACTGATTGCATATTTAACACCTTTTTCTTGACAGGTTCTGCATGAAACCTTCCCCAAACATACATTTTTAATGAATGGCCTTATTCAGGGTGTGAAGGTAAGAATGTATGTGTAATTCAGTTTTCAGTTTAGCAGATTGGGCTGATGTCCAATTTAATTCTCAAATTGAGAGATAGTAAAGAAGAATGAAAAATCCCAATGTTCGATTAAATGGCTGAATATTAGTGTATAATTGCCCTTTTTAAAATTACAACTGTACTCAGTATCTCTGTACTTATATTTAAATCCCAGTAACTGTCCAATTTACTAACTTCAGAACGTGGTTAAGCTGTATTTTGTTAATGCATTGCAGAGTTCATTCTGAAATGATTTTAGGCTCTCTTCTGTTGCATGTGTTTCTTGGACAGGCTGTAAGGAAGGCCTGAATTATTGCAATTTACTCTGTATCTCCATAACAGTCTGGGTGTTGGTGATGGAGAGCGTAAGGTAAATGAACTGCTGAGATCCAACAAATGAGATGGAATAGCCAGACAAATAATTGTGACAAGCTAAGCAAATGTGTGCAGAAATAAACTGATCTCTGCTGTCAGTGATAATTTGTTGTTTGATGTTCTTTTATGAATCTTCTCCCCCTAATAACCTCCCAAATAATTTGGGGTGATCCAGTATTCGGGATATAACCATGCCTATTGTATTTTAAAATGGTTGTGCCTGTTATTATTTTAGTTTTGTATTTTGTAGTGCTGACTGCCTTGTGATGCAAGTGCTGCAAGTTCCATTGTAAAATAGATTTTTTTCATTTGGAGAAATGCAAGCAGAAGAAAAAATAATGACATGATTAATTGAACAATCCTATATTCTGTGTTCTGTCTACTGTTCTAATGATCTAAATTTTCAGCAATTTTTGTACTGATCAATAAAGTCACTTTCATTTCAGGAATGTAGGCACTGAAACAGTGCAATATTTTGGTAGGTTGACCCATTTGGTAATCAAAACACATCAATACAAATGGCTTTAAGAATGTCGGTTACGTGTTCAAACTCACTTGTAGAATTCAATAGACAATTTTAACAGCCTGTAAAAGGAACTTTGTACACACATCATACCTACTGAGATTTTGTTATGTTTTCTGGTTCCTACAAATTCGCAACAATCGCACTTGAAATTCACACTTTCAAGCTCTAGTGCTCGATTTCTTTGCGACTCTTCTTGTGGCTGATAGACTGAATCATCGCTACTTGGCACTTGATTGCATTGCAGCAATAAAATGTGGCACCCAGAATGTGTATTCACAAACATTAGTTCTTTTGTTGCAAATAAAATAACAATACAATATCCTTTTTATACTTAAAAACAAAACTTGGTTCTATCATTATAACAATTCCAACTATTAACTTTTCTTTCATTTGCTCATGGAGAACTTGAGTATCATTGAGAAAAGAGACACATTTTGTTGATACAGTCATCTGCACGTTTACAACAATACTAACGTAAAGTGGAATAACATTTTATATGTGAGAAGTTTAGAAATAGACTTTGATTGGCAGAGGTATTGCTATGGCGAATACACCAGTTAGACAATGAACAAAAGTATGTAAGAAATAGGAGGTTAGGTATCATTCCACCAAAGGCACATTTCTCATGGAATCCAACAAAAGTTCACCTCGGAGATTATCCCCTGACAAAGGTATCTATTTGGTATACTTGTCATTAAAACTCAGTATATCAAATGTTGATGAAACTGCATGTAAGAAATGAGCTCCATCCTGGATTAAAATTTGACTCTGAATTGGGGCAGTTAAATGATCTCCCTTTGACATCCCAGTTGGGAAAAAATGAAGTGGGCCTTCTACTGTCGACTGCAACCCTAGCTTTGTTGGTCAGTATAGGCATTGGGATTCCGACATTTCCATGTGATACACAATTGGCTATGTCATCAACATTGTAAACGAGGTCCACATCATTCAAGTGCAAGCTTGAATGCTTGAATATGAATTTCAGTATCAGTTTGATGCAGTGCTTCTCAAAAACTGGTGGATTTTATCAAACAGCATGCCCCTTCAGCTGTTTGCAGCAAGCAAGGTGCTCACTATATCCAACCAGCCAGCTTGCAAACTCAAAAGCACAATGTCTAACCTTTACATGTGATTGGCAACTTGAACCAAATAATTCTGAGTCATATAGCGTGGAAACAGATCTTTCGGTCCAACCAATTCATGCCAACCATAGTACCAAACTATTTCCACCTGCCTGCTCCTGACCCATATCCTTCCAAACATTTCTTATTCGTGTACTTATCCAAATGTCTTTCAAATGTCATAACTGTACTGCCATCTATCACTTACTCTGGAAGTTCATTTCACATACAAACCACTGTTTTTTTTAAAAAAAGAAGTTGCCTTTCATGTCTGTCTTAAACCTTTCTCCTCGCATCTTAAAAATATGCCCCCTAGACTTGAAATCTGTCACTCTAGGGAAAAAGACATCTACCATCGACCTCATCTTTACCTCTCATGATTTTATAAACCTCCAAATTTACTCCTCAACTTCCTACCGTCCGGTGAAAATAGTCCCAGCCTATCCAGCCTCGCCATATAACTCAAACCCTCCATTCCTGGAAAGATTTTGGTCAATCTCTTCTGAACCCTCTCCAACTTAATAACGTGGTGACCAGAACTGGACACAGTTTGATTGTTACAGACTGAGAGCCTGGTATATTTGCATAATGAAAGTTAGGTATGTTAATGCAGAGGACCCTGTTCCTTTCAAATAGGCAGAACATGTACGAACTATGCCAGTTTCAACTTGACAAAATATGTGGCTGCTGGACTCGAGGCATTACTGTCATGAATGGACCAATCAGTGTCAATGTGCCTCAAGTAAATTTAAAACTTTTGGTTAAAGTTCCTGTCAGTCATCCTCCAATCAGCTCTCTCTTCTCATGCATCAGTTTATTTTGATGTTCTTGTGAATGTTCTGATGGTTGCAAGAAGAAAATTTGTCCTTTTTCAGGAAAACTTTTAAATGTTTTCTAAGCTAAATGTTAACAATTGACTTTATATAAATAAATCGAGCACCTTTTCACTCTAAGATAACAAGGTGTAGAGCTGGATGAACACAGCAGGTCAAGCAGCATCAGAGGAGCAGGAAGGCTGACATTTCGGGCCTAGACCCTTCTTCAGAAAAAATTTTTCTGA
>NC_063334.1:51115878-51148852 GCF_021869965.1 Rhincodon typus
CTGAAACCTTTTTCACTCTATTTTCTTTTCTAAAATCTGGCCGGGATTTTTCAATGGCCAGATTGTTTTCCGATGCGTAGATGGAAGTTGATATGGGAATCCTGTGGAAACCCCAGCATATCAGACTCCAGAGGAATTGCCTAGGAATTTGCATATTGCACTGGGCAGTTCCCCGATGCCTGAAATTTTTGAAAGGTATCTAATTAAATCTGAGAGATTGGAGTGTTCTGCTGCAGTGAATAAGTAGTTACTTAGAATACATTAGATTATCTCAACTACACTTCCCAAAACCCCTTAACACTGCATATGCATGCACATGCACCCTGACCCTGCAGCATATGTAGATCTCTTACTTCCTTTGATATACAATAATCAAGGCGTGAATTATAATCCTGTTTTGTCTACAAATTTACTCTGGCTGACCAGCTAACTTGTTGCCTCCGCTGTCACTGGACATCACAGTTGATACCAAATTTCATGTCATTAAATAGAGAAAATCCGTGCTTTGGATCTCACTAAGTCATTGTGAGAATGTTTGTTTGTTTTTTTCTGTCAGTTAAGGACTCTGTCCCTTCTCCACCGACCATGGATTTATGGCCTTTTGAGGTATAGTACTCAGCTAAATGGGGTGCCACATTCAATTTAAGCTTTGTGCTGAGTTAGGTAATGGCGGCAGGGTTATTATTTGTAACATTAAAACTGGCCTGTCTGCTCACTGGCTAAGGAGAGAAAGTTTGCTGCATTTTTCAGATTCAAATGTGGTGAAATAGATTTTAAACACCACTTAGATTTCACTTAAGGTTGGAAAAAAATGTCCATCTTTGAAAATTTACTTACAACACTTAAATTTTAAGAACTTTAATTTGTTGTTCAACCAGGATTGCAGGCTTTATCTTCATACCTTATGTTGTCAACAACCTAGTGCCTGAATTTATTTAAGTAATACAGTTTAATTTTGTTTTCTTTTTCCTTTTTAGGGTTTTTTATCATTTATGAGTGCTCCGCTGATTGGTGCTTTGTCTGACGTGTGGGGGAGGAGATCGTTTCTTTTATTGACAGTATTTTTCACATGTGTCCCAATTCCTTTAATGAGGATAAGTCCATGGTAAGGATTGTTTGTTTGAATGATGGAATCACATAGTTTTCACATGTAATCAGATGGCACCTGAGAGGGCGGTTAGTGGTGGAAAAAATACACTTTCTCGATATGTTACGTTTTGACTGCCTTTCCATGTGTAAAAAAGGGATAGTTGATAATGGGTTGATAACTGTCCTGGAAGTGAAATACATCTTTAGACACTTTGCATTGTGTTTCAGATTGCCTTGTGACGAAATGCAGTGTGTAACAGATAATAATTCAGTGGTGAGATGTTTTACTTAAAAAAAAAAAAACTTCGCATTTGTAGTCAGATGGAAGGAGGGGGAGGACAGTATGAAAGTTTGGGCCCCATATCTCAAGAAGGATGTACTGGCCCTGGAGCAGATTCAGAGGAGGTTCACGAGAATGGTCCCAGGAATGGAAAGCTTAACATACGAGGAATGTTTGAGGACTCTGGGACTATACTCATTGGAGTTTAGAAGGATGAGGGGGGGGATCTAATTGAAACTTACAGAATACTGAATGGCCTGGACAAAATGGATGTTGGGAAGATGCTTCCATTGGTAGGAGAGACTAGAACCCAAGGGCACAGCGTTAGAGTAAAGGGAAGACCTTTTAGAACGGAGGTAAGGAGAAACTTCTTCAGCCAGAGAGTGGTGAATCTGTGGAATTCACTGCCACAGAAGGCTGTGGAGGCCAGGTCATTGAGTACATTTAAGACTGAGGTAGATAGCTTCTTGATTATCAAGGAGATCAAGGGTTACAGGGAGAAAGCAGGAGAATGGGGTTGAGGAACTTATCAGCCATGATTGAATGGCGGAGCAGACTTGATGGGCCGAATGGCCTAATTTCTGCTCCTATGTCTTATGGTCTTTAGAGCTCCGCTTTTAAATAGCTTTTAACTTTTCCCTCAAACAAAATCTGATACAATCCACTTGGACCCTATATGTTTCTTTTATAGATCTTTGTAATCCGAAAACATTGTCCATATTTGCTCCTTCCAA
This sequence comes from Rhincodon typus, assembly GCF_021869965.1. Classification (NCBI taxonomy): domain Eukaryota; kingdom Metazoa; phylum Chordata; class Chondrichthyes; order Orectolobiformes; family Rhincodontidae; genus Rhincodon; species Rhincodon typus. The sequence continues at coordinate 51,117,982 of NC_063334.1, forward strand.
CATTGCTCTGAAATTGTTCAGAAAATAATCAAAGTTCTCATCTGTCTCTGAAAAATTTATGCCTAAGAAAATGTACATCCTGAGTTGCATCAGTGCTTCGTGTACATGGAATTGCAGTGCTGTTGAAATGTCATGTTTCCTACGTGAAATGAAAATCCAAAAAGACTGTAAAATTGTTTTATTTATTAATAGGTTGAGGGCATCACCATCTAGGCCAGCATTTCTTGCCCATCTGTAAATGCTCAGAGACCGGTTAGGAGTCAGCCATATTGCTATGGGTCTGGAGTTGCAGCCAGACCAGGTGAGGATGGCAGATTTCTTTCCCTAAAAGGACATTCGTGAACCAGACAGATTTTTGCAACAGTCCACAACAATTACATGATTTCCATTAGGCTAACTTATTATGCTAGATTTTGATTGGGTTCAAATTTCACAGTCTGATTTGAACCCATTTTGCTAGAGCATTAACTTGGGCCTTTTGCACGTTCATTGACATGACCGCTACACCACCATATCCCTCTGTGAATGTCTCTGTCTCTGTCTCTGTTTCTGGGCTCAATTCTAATCTTCAAATCGTTTTTCAAGAGGGAAGTTTTGATTCAAACCTTTTAATGTCATAAGTGTCATGAATATAAATATTCATGTTTAAAACAAAAGTATAAATTTTAATTAATTTTGCAGTTAATTTATTGTGCTCCTTGTCTTACTCTTGTCTCTACTTGTTTTGTAGGTGGTATTTTGCTGTTATCTCGGTGTCTGGTGTTTTTGCAGTCACTTTTTCGGTAATATTTGCATATGTAGCTGACATTACTCAAGAACATGAGAGAAGTACAGCATATGGGCTGGTAGGATATACTTCTTTGTAAATAAAACTTTGGTTTTGCATTTTTTGAGTTGCCTTTATAAATCCTTTTTATTGTTGCCATTCTGTCTTCGTTGTCTTTTGATTCCTGACCCCAGTCCTGGTTGGGAATCTGAGTCATAACTGTCTTTGACTAAGTAGCAAAGTGGTATACCATAACACTGCAGAAATAGATTTTCATTTTTTCCCATGACAGTCCCACCCAAACCTGTAATATTGATCCCCTGGAAGATTAACAGTAGACTCTTGATTCTGAAACCCATCTTCTATTGTGTGGCTCAGTGCGTGAAACTTTCTCACCTGATTCAAGAAACCATGAGTCATCATGTAGGCTGATGTATCAATGTAGTGCAAAGAGTGATATACTGTCAGAGGTAACATCTTTTATATAACTTTGCAACTGAATGTAAAAGAAGACATAGCACACTTTTGAAGAGTAGGAGAGCTATTTCCCCCAAGTGACCTGGCTGATATTTATTCCTCAGTCAACACTGAAACAGATTAGCTGTTGTCACATCATTGGGACACTACTTATTACATTTTGTACAGTATTAACAATCACTTGAAAAGGCAGAAAAACACCCAGGAATATCTCCAGGTTACAAAAGCTGCTCGATAAATGTGAGTCCTTTTCTTTCTTTACCAGTCAAATGCAGTTTTTCTTCAGATCAACCTTTTGAGTATAAACAAGTATGATGTCAATATGATATCGTTTCTGAAGCAGGGTCTAGGCCCGAAACGTCAGCCTTCCTGCTCCTCTGATGCTGCTTGGCCTGCTGTGTTCATCCAGCTCTACACCTTGTTATCTCTGATATCAAGGAAGTTTTGCTTTAAAAAAGGGATTTCATTACTATTTCATTATTGTACCTTAACTGAAATGTTTCAATGTAAGTAGTTGCAAATATTGTAGGAATGTACATACATTTCATGTAATTGCACAATAGGATGCAATGTTTCTTTTCCCTGCAATGTTATATTCCAGATAATTGCACATTGGACTGGTGGTGAAGAGAACAGGAGCTCATAGATCATAGAGTCCCTACAGTGTGGAAACAGGCCCTTCAGCCTAACAAGTCCACACTGACCCTCAGAGCATCCCACCCAGGCCCATCCCCCATAACCCACCTAATCTACACATCCCCGAACACTACGGGCAATTTAGCATGGCCAGTCCACCTAACCTGCACATCTTTGGACTGTGGGAGGAAACCGGAGCACCCGGAAGAAACCCACGCAGACACCCAGGGAGAGCGTGCAAACTCCACATAGTCGCCCAAGGGTAGAATCGAACCTGGGTCCCTGGCGCTGTGAGGCAGCAGTGCTAACCACTGAGCCACCGTGCCGCCCAAATTAGTTTTTGCTAATTTTTCCATAATATTAATAACCTGAAAAGTGCTGTGTTTGGTATTGAGAAATTTCAGAGTTTTCACATTTTAAAACAAAAATCCAAACATACCCTGTCATGTTTGGGCAGTCACTGCTTGTTAAACCATGCTGATCTTGGGAATATTGCACTCAGCAAGAGCGTTGTTGGAGAAAGATTTAATTGTACAGATGTACTTAATTATACTCAACGCAAACAGCAATTTCCACTGGTTGTTTTTCTTGAAATGTGACCTGCAGTAGGTATCCGGGAGCACTGTGCAAACAGTAACCTAATTTACTGCTGTATGTACTGACACTGGAACATTGTGAAGACAATAATTGCATGCTCTTTCTTGGGTTTATCAGGAAATAAACATAATTTAACATAACTAAAGGTAAACAAAGCAGAATGATAAATCAGTTCTTTTTACATGTTTTGGCCTCTGTCAAAACAAAAGTCATAATCTAAGTTCTGTACAGTTCTTAAACTTTCTTGGTGAAACTCTTCGAATTGAGAAAATCATTGCCTCATGGCCATACAGTTGTAGGGGAATAGTGATTATATTGCCAAAAACAATTTCTTTCTTTTGAATGCTGAGCTGAGACAAAGGAAAAGTGAGTGTGGGCATATAAGGCCATAAAATATGTTAGCAGCATTTTGTTTATAAATTGAAGGTTTAAAACTAAGTAGTCAAAAATAACTAACAGGTAGGTAAAAAATATTTAGGTCACAAAATGATGTTTGATGTTTTGAATTAATCATTATAGAAAGAACTTCTAAAACTGTAGAGTTTCTCTAGAATAGTGCAAGGGATTCCGTGAAACTCCAGATTCTGGGACAGTTTCCAGTACAGTAGTTCTCTTAAACGCGATAGTTGCATTCTTGAGTGACCTCCCACTAGAAAATTGTGCTATAGGGAAATTGCTAAAGGAAATTGTTATACCTGTACAGCAGAAAGTTCACGTTACCCAAACAGTGTCCACTAGTCATCAATTGTGTGATAGCTGATTCGCATTAATGAAACGCTTGTTACAGCAGAACTACCTGTATGAGAATTTCATTGATTTTAAATTGAGATTAGTTTAGGTAGCTGAATAAATTTCTGCCATGCCTTCCTAAACATAATCATGGACTAGAATATATGCATGCCATTGTTCTAGGGGAGGCATAGCGTAGTGCCATTATAACTAGATTATTAATCCAGAGACCAAGGTAATGTTCTGGGGGCATGCGTTCAACCTGCATGTACACCTATATTCGACTTGGTCTGACCTCCATATGACTCCAGACCAATAGCAATATGGTTGATTCTCTGAGCCATTATCATTGTTCCCCTGGACTAACATTTTGAGGTAAAAAGTACAGCTGAAAATAAAAACCATCCCGGTGAAGTTACAACATAGAACTGCGTGCTATGGGAGAGAGTTTAGCAATCACGACCAACATCAGACTGCGGTGTCCAATTGTAAATAGTGATGGGCAATTAAGCAGCATACAAGAGGCTCCATGGATATATCTGAATTTTGATGGTGGATCCCAGCACTTGATTGCAAAGGACAAGGCTGAATCTTTGGCAGTTGTTTTCACTCAAACGTACTAAGTGGATGACCCAACTTTGTTTCTTCCTAAAGTCCCCAGCATCACAGATACCATTATCCATCTAGTTGACTACACTCTACATCATTCTGAGAAATGGCTGAGTGCTTTGCTTACAACCAAAGCTTATAGGCCCAGGCAGTACTGCCAACTGAGCTTCTAGGCAAGTACTTCCAGTAGCACTGGCACATATCTGTCCATGTGGAAAATTCTATTAATAATTTTCTATATATGGCACTAAATAAGCTAGCACACTAAGTAAAATTCCAGGAGGTCATTCCACATGCTCCCAATTTTGGATCAGTTTCATTTCATGCTAGTACTGTGAATTTTAGCTGTGAAGTAGAATTGGATTCTGTTGAAAAGAGCAGCATTTTGTTGACAATTTTCATAGAGCCATAGAGCTGTATAGCACGGAAACAGACCCTTCAGTCCAACTCATCCATGCCAGCTAGATATCCTAAATTATTTTAGTCCCATTTGCCAGTATTTGGCCCATATCCCTCTTAAACCCTTCCTATTCATATACTCATCCAGATGCCTTTTAAATGTTGTAATTGTGCCAGCCTCCTTCACTTCCTGTGGAAACTCATTCCATACACACACCATCCTCAGCATAAAAAAGTTGCCCCTTTTTTTTGGTCCCTTTTAAATCCTTCCCCTCTCTCACCTTAAACCTATGCCCTGTAGTTTTGGAAACGCCCCATCCCAGGGAAAACACCTTGTCTATTTACCCTGTTCATGCCCCTCATGATTTTATAAACCTCTATAACATCACCCCTCAGCCTCTGTTGCTCCACAGAAAATAGCCCCAGCCTATTCAGCCTATTCAGCCTCTCCCTATAGCTCAAATTCTCCAACCCTGGCAACATCCTTGCAAATCTTTTCTGAACCCTTTCAAGTTTCACAACATCCTTCCAATAGCAGGGAGACCGGAATTGCATGCAGTATTCCAAAAGTGGCCTAACCAATGTCCTGTACAGCTGCAACATGACCTCCCAACTCCTGTACTCAATGCACTGACTAATAAAGGCAAGCATACCAAATGCTTTCTTCACCATTCTGTCTACCTGTGATTCCACTTCCAAGGAACTTACTATGAACCTGGACTCCAAGATCTCTTTGTTCAGCAACACTCCCCTGGATCCTACCATGATGTGTAAGTCCTGCCCTAATTTGCCTTTCCAAGATGCAGCACCTCACAATTTATCTAAATTAAATTCTATCTGCCACTCCTCAGTCTGTTGGCCATCTGATCATTTTCCCGTTGTACTCTGAGGTAGCTGCCTTCGCTGTCCACTGCATCTCCAGTTTTGGTGACAATGCAAACTTCTTAACCATACTGCCTATGTTCACATCCAGATCATTTATAAAATGTAACGAAAAGCAGCGGACCTCGCACCGATCCTTGTGACACACCACTGGTCACGGGCCTCTAGTCTAAAAAGCAATCTTCTCCCTTTGAGCCAGATCTGCATCTAAATGGTTAGTTCTCCCTGTATTCCATGTGATCTAACCTTGCTAACCAGTCTACCATGAGGAACCTTGTTGAACGCCTTACGAAAATCCATACAGATCATATCCACCGCTCTGCTTTCATCAATACTCTTCATGACTTCTTCAAAACACTCAATCAAGTCAGTGAGGTAAGATTTTCCACACACAAAGCCATATTGACTATCTCTAATCAATCCTTACCTTTCCAAATATATGTAAATCCTGTCCTTTAGGATTCCGTCCAACAACTTGTTCACCACCGATGTTGGGCTCACTGGTCTGTAGTTCCTGGCCTTTCTTTACGACCTTTAAGTAGTGGCATCACGTTAGCCAACATCCAGTCTTCCAGCACCTCACCGGTGGTTATCAATGATACCAGTATCTCAGTGAGGGGCCCAGTGATCACATCCCAAGCTTCCCACAGAATTCTAGTATATACCTGATCAGGTCCTGGGGCTTATCCACCTTTTGTGTTTTAAGTCATCCAGCACCACCACGTCTATAAAATGGGCATTTTTCAAGGTGTCACAATTTATTTCCCCAGGTTCTATATCTTCCATATCCTCCTTCATAGTAATCACTGATGCCAAAATACTCATTTAATATCTTCCCCCATCTTCTGTGGTTCCACACATAGACAGCCTTGATGACCTTAAGGGGCCCTGTTCTCTCCCTAATTACCCTTCTGTCTGCAATATATTTGTCGAGTCCCTTTGGATTCTCCTTAACCCTATTTGCCAAAGCTATCACATGTCCCCTTTTTGCCCTCCTGAACTCCCTCTTAAGTTTACTCGTACTGCCTTTACACTCTTCTAGGAATTCACTCGATCTCTATTGTCCACACCTCTAACGTACGCTTCCTCTTTATCACGACCAAAACCTCGATTTCTTTAGGCATCCAGCATCTGTATACCTACCAGCCTTGCCCTTCACCATAACAGGAACATACAGGTAAATGTCAGGTGCTGTGTTCCAGATGCAATTCAAATAGTCAAACTACTCAACATCAAGCAAAATACAATTTATTCAAAGACTATCGTTAAAATACAACAAAAAAAAATTTGGAATAACAACTCTATTGGACAACTTAACAGATTATTTTACTACTAAACAGTAACTGTTCCAATATTGTGACATCCAATAAACACACCCTTGTCAAAAGGCAAATTCAGAAAACACATGCAGTCTCTTGCAGTTTTCCAATCCAGGAGGAAAGAGCATCAAAAGACAATTCTGAGAGAGAGTGTGAGTTAGCAGTCGGGAGAGGTTCACTGCCTTCCAACCCTGCTGAGACCACAGCAATAACTGCTGAAAGCTAACTAAAAATCGTGGATGTGAGAGAGCTTGACCACACCCACTCAGGCTGCTTCTATTGTTACAATTTTAAAAAATAAATCCCAAGGCCTCAAGTTGTTTATCATCTCAGAATGCTCGATGTCTGTCCCCCAGTCTCTCTCTCTCTCTCTCTCTCTCTTTAAAAAAAAACCAGGACAAAACGCACATCTTAAAGCCACAACATCATCACAGTAGATGAATTTGTTTTGCTCCTTGGGTTCACTTTTCTGTTCAGTATCTGCTATTGTGTTTTAAACAGAACCATCTATAAGTATATGATAAATGAGCAAATGAAAATAAACAGTGGCTAAGACCTGACATGTTCAATTCATATTAATTGATACAGTTAGTAATTTTATTGCATGATTAGTGGTTCATAGTTGATCAGATAACTTATCAATGATGATGTGCAGAAGAGTGATGGTTCAACTTTTGTACTAAGTATAGTAGAAATTCTGCTGGGCATCACTTATCTATAAAATAAGTAGAACATCTGTTCAGTAAATATAAACCTACACCTGGTGTGTGATGCTGGCAACCCAACAAATGATATAAAATAGTCAAAAATAGATTTACTTCATATAATGAATTCTGATCTCTACCAGCAGCAGACTGTGTTACCAGTTGATTGAATGCTGTTTCTTGTTGGGAAAGGTGGATGGCATGAGGAACAAATGCAACCTCTCGGCTTGCTTTCTCATTAATGGCTATTCAGTGTACCATTCCTAAAGAATTTGGGAGCACATTGCCCACCTGTTGACCAGGAGAGGGAGATTACTGATGAAAAGCATTGAGTTATAGGGGTTGCTTCTACCCAATTAAGGACAGTTTTGCATGTATCCTACTTTTTCTAAATCCAAGCAGGTTTTGCTTATGTTCATTTGATTTCATTCTTTTGCCTTTACCCTCAGTTTAGTTCTTTTTACCAACTTTGTGTCTGGTTTGCCCATCATTTGGAGGCTCTGGATTAATCTGCCCTGTCAAGAAATTTTTCTGCTTCCTGATTATAAAATCCAAACAAATTAAACAAGAGAGAAGACCAACTGATGTCTTCAGCCCATTCTATCTTGTGGAAGTACTGTTCTCCCATGTGACAAAAGGTCGGAGACCAGTTTCTGCCTCCGCAGATGCTGCCAGGCTTGCAGAGTGTGTTCAGTATTTTACTTCAGATTTCCAGTGTGTATGTTTTTTTTTAGTTTGCTTTTATGTTAATCTAGTCAGACTTGCAATTTCCTATGGGAAACCAAAGAGAAATAACCAACTAAAACCAAATAGAAGCTCACCACCACAAGGGCATCTAGGAATGGTTAATAAATGACTGAGTAGGTTTTCCTGCTTCAGGGGTTATGGAATTGCTTGGGTACAGTGCACATTGTAACACCAAGACAGAAGGAGCGCATTCCTTTTAAGAAAGCCTGCCTGTCTTTCCATCCAGTTTTATTAAGGGTTGAAGAATTGGACAAGTCAGCTCACGTCTGTATTGAACAGAGGCAGTGTACTATTATATATAATATACATATATTTTATATATATCACAAGAAACATTGCTTTGTTGCAATGCATTTACAGCATGTGCTTTCCTCTATTTGAAATTTATGATATGTACATAACTAAAATTTATCTTGGAAATTCTTCTTTGAAGTAAAATCTACTTGCCACTGGGATATATTTTACTGCTTTCTGCAGTTTCACAGAAAAATGAATGACTTTCAAGTAACTTTACTTTTCCACATTTCGCTTAATTAGTTTGCAAAAAAAATTTCCAAACAGGGAACGTATAGCCTAGATCATCTGCTTCATGAGTCTGCTTTGAAACATAATTGTAGTTTGTTAAAATTTAATTGCACGCAATTCCTAATGAAACAATATTAACTTTGGATTTCATCAGCTGTTTAAAAACGTAAGGGTTTAAGTTTGTAGTTCAAAATTGCAACCTAATAATACCATTGTGTTCCAAAGAAAATCATACTTGCTAAAATTAATAGTGCATAATTGAAGATAGCTGATATTCAAGAGTTTGTATTTAATGTCTCACGCCTTTGGAACTTCTGTTGTTCAACTAAGCTAATCTCTTACAAAAAGAGCAAGTTGTGTTTTACCTTTCATTGCGAAGTAATTGCCAGATGGCAGCTTGCCTTCCTGTTGCTGTTGGTTTTACTACAGATTATATACTAAATGGCACAAGTATAACACCTTCAGTCATAAGAGAAAAAATGTTTGTGCAATCCCAAAATATCAATCCTAACCATGATCATCTGAAGAGTCATTATTAGGTTTAGTTGCAATAAATGGTGTATTGATCTTGTTTTAAATGATATTGACCTGTCTGAATTGTGACTCAGTTAAACAAGATGAGTAACCGTCCCTGTTGGCAATTTGTTCTGGTAGTTTCTTCATTTTTAAACCATTTAATTATGAGATAAGCATGTTTTCTCTTAACAAGAGACCTTGATCAGATGGGCTGATAGGCCAAGAGTGGCAGTTGGAGTTTAATTTAGATAAATGTGAGGTGCTGCATTTTGGAAGGGCAAATCAGGACAGAACTTACACACTTAATGGTAAGGTCCTGGGGAGTGTTGCTGAACAAAGAGACCTTGGGGTGCAGGTTCATTGTTCCTTGAAAGTGGAGTCACAGGTAGACAGGACACTGAAGAAGGCATTTGGTACGCTTGCCTTTGTTGGTCACTGCATTGATATAGAAGTTGGGAGGTTATGTTGAGGCTGTACAGGACATTGATTAGGCCACTTTTGGAATACTGTGCGCAATTCTGGCCTCCCTGTTATAGGAAGGATGTTGTGAAACTTGAAAGGGTTCAGAAAAGATTTACACGGATGTTGCCAGGGTTGGAGAAGTTGAGCTATAGGGAGAGGCTGAATAGGCTGGGGCTATTTTCCCTGGAGCGTCGGAGGCTGAGGGGTAATTTTATAGAGGTTTATAAAATCATGAGGGGCATAGATGGGGTGAATAGTCAAGGTCTTTTCCCTGGGGTTGTGGAGTCTAAAACTAGTTGGCATAGGTTTAAGGTGAGAGGGGAGACATTTAAATGGGACGATAGGGGCAACTGTTTCACAGAGGGTGGTGCATGAATGAAATGAGCTGTGAGAGGAAGTGGTGGAGGCTGATACAATTACAACATTTTAAAAGGCATCTGGATCGGTATATGATTGGGAAGGGTTTGGAGGGATATGGGCCAAATACTGGCAAATGGGACTAGAATAATTTAGGATATCTGGCTGGCATGGACGAGTTGGACTGAAGGATCTGTTTCTGTGCTATACAGCTCTATGACTTTAAGTGAAAATCACAATTTAATGGGATCCTATGGCATCTATCTCTATGCAGTGTCAGCAAATTAAGTTTTTAATATATCTATCAACTCTTAGAGTTGCTGTTTTTCATTGCGAGTCTGGTAGTGCCTTCGCTGAACTGTTTTCATTGATACTATTGTTAGAACTTTGGCTCCTGTTCCAATCTTCTTTTACCTCCTGTGCCAGAGAAATTAAATTGGTCGATGTTTTTAGATTAGATTCACTTTTCTGTTTGAATTCCATACATGCGTTAGATACAATTCCTGTAGCAACGAGACACATGTAACTGGTCAAAGTATTGTATAGTGGGATTGATGACACATTTGTATGTACAATGGAGTTCTTCTCTCCTGTCCCTTCAGTGAAGTAACTGTAGGACGATACTTTAGAAGCTCAAAAATACTGTGGAAGGGAAAATTGGTCTATGCTAGTATGTGGTAGCTGATAGTAGATCAGACTATGTGATAATGTACCTGATAATCTTAAAAACAGAATTGTGGATGCTATAAACCAGAAACAAAAACAGAAATCGCTGGAAAAGCTCAGCCAGTCTGGCAGCATCTGTGGAGAGAAATTGCTTAACATTTCGGGTCGAGTGACCCTTCCTCACCACTCTGATTTCTTTCCATGGATTCTGCCAGACCTGCTGAGCTTTTCCAGTAATTTCTGTTGTTGTACCTGATTTTCTTGTCTAGTGAAGTTTGTTGAATAGAAAATATGCATAGACAGGTTTCATCGTCACTAAGTGATACCCCAAATTGTGTTTTATTTCCTGAGATGTTCACATTTTAGTTGCACCTTAATGATCTTGCAGGTAAAATTTTTCTTGGCTTCATCTCTAGGTATCAGCAACTTTTGCAGCAAGCTTGGTAACCAGTCCTGCCATTGGTGCTTATCTTTCAAATAAATATGGTGATAACCTTGTGGTACTCGTAGCCACTGTGATTGCTGCATTGGACATTTGCTTTATCTTGGTAGCTGTCCCTGAATCGCTCCCTGAGAAGATTCGATCAGCTTCACGGGGATCACCTTTCTCATGGGAACAAGCAGATCCTTTCTCTGTAAGTATTCCATGACCTTTATATGAACTAAAATTGCCAGAATTCAAGATTTGTGTTGTAATGTTTAGTAACATATGCTTCATACTGCTATCCTTGTCTTAACTTACAGAAAGTCTTATTTACCTATCACCTCTCTGCTTAGTGATCTATATTGGCTCCTAGTTAAGCAAACTCTCAATTTTAAAATTCTTGTATTTGTTTTGGAACTCCTTTATAGTCTTACTCTTTTGTAATCTCCTCCATTTATTGAACCCTATGAGCTATCTGCAGTTGTCCAATTCTGGCATCTTAAGTGATCTCAGTTTTTGCTGCTCAATTAGTGTTTGCTGTGCCTTCAGCTGCAAATACCCTAAGCTCAGGAGCTCCTCCAAATCTCATTGCCTCTTTTAAGATGCACCTTAAAACCTGGCTTTGACCAAGATTTTGGTCAGTGTCCATCTTTGTGGCTCTGTCTTTTTATTTTGTGTTTATAATGCTCCTGTGAAGCAATTCAGGATGTTTTACTGTCTTAAAGGCACTCTGTGAATGCAAATTATTATTGTTGATACCTGTTTTTATTTTCTTCAATCGTACAGTGCACAGACATAGTTTCACAATCTTGTACACTGGCTGATGTCTGCATTAAGTTACTTTGAAGCAGAGCTTCATCCTTTCTTCATTTATGCACTAATTCATTTCACAACATGGATTGGACTACTCCAGAATCAAAATTTTGGCAACATTAGTATTTCAGCAGACTTACAGAACTTAATATTGTAAACAGCATTATGAAAAATGAGATTATTAAACAAACTGCTGCTGCTTATTGAGGCCCGTTATAGAAAGACTTGATTAAAAACAGCCTTTCTTAAACATAAAGGTAATAATCTCTGGATTACTACCTGAGCCACGAGCAAATTGACACAGCATCAACAAGATTAAAGGGGTAAACATGTGGCTCAAAGATTGCTGTAGGAGAAACTGGTTCAAAAGGATTTGCACTGCACTGTGTGTGGTTTTTCATTTGCTTTTATGCTGTCCTTGTCTTCCCTTGTGAGGCATGGTTACCTCCTCCTCCCCTTGGTATGTTTCTTCTTCCTTGGTATGGATTTCTCCAGTGCCTCTCGAATCAGCCCTAGAAACTCTACCATTGCTGCTCCACCATCTTCTCTGCTAGGCTCCCCTTCCAATCAACTCTCTGGCCAGCTCCTCCCTCCTTTACGGTTACTTTTACTCAATTATAATACTGTTACATCTGTTTCCAGCTTCTCCCTCTCAAACCACAGGGTGAATTCTACCACATTATGGTCACTAGAGGGGATCCAGAGGAGGTGTACAAGGATGATCCCAGGGATGAAGAGCTTGTCATATGAGGAGAGGTTGAGGACTATGGCTCTGTACTTGGAGTTTAGAAGGAAGAGAGGTGATTTAGTTGAAACTTAAGAGTACAGAGAGGCCTGGATAGAGTGGACATGGAGAAGATGTCTCCGCTGTAGGAGAGAGACTAGGAACAGAAGGCACAGCCTCAGAGTGAAGGGGTGATTCTTCAGAACTGAGATGAGGGGAAATTTCTTTAGCCAGAGGGTGGTAAGTCTGTGAAACTCATTGCCACAGAGGGCAGTGCAGGACAAGTCATTGAATGTCTTTGACAGAGATAGGTAGGTTCTTGATTGGTAAGAGGATCAAGGATTACAGAGAGTAGGAAGGAGAATCATATCAACTATGATCTAATGATGAAGCAGACATAGTCATAGAAATGTACAGCACGGAAATAGACCCTTTGGTCCAACTTGTCCTTGCCAGCCAGATATCCCAAATTAATCTAATCCCATTTGGCCCATGTCCCTCCAAAGCCCTCATTCATATATCCATCCAGATGCCTTTTAAATGTTGTAACTGTACCAACCTCCACCACTTCCTCTCGGAGCTCATTCGTTAATATGCACCATCCTCTGCCTGAAAAATTTGCCTCTTGGGTCCCTTTTAAATCTTTCCCCTGTCACCTTCAACCTATGCCCTCTAGTTTTGGACTCTCCCAACCTGGGAAAAAGACCTTGGCTATTTACCCTATCATGCTCCTCATGATCTTGTGAACCTCTTTCAGGTCAATCCTCTGCCTCCGGTGCTCCAGGGAAAATAGCACCAGCCTATTCAGCCTCTCCCTATAACTCAAATCCTCCAACCCTGGCAACATGCTTATAAATCTTTTCTGAACCCTCTCAAGTTTCACATCCTATTGCAGGGAGACCAGAATTGCACGCAGTATTCCAAAAGTGGCCTAACCAATATCCTGTACAGCTGCAACATGACCTTCCAACTCCTGTTCTCAATGCACTGACCAATAAAGGCAAGCATACCAAATGCTGCCTTCACAATACTGTCTACCTTGGGCTCCACTTTCAAGGAAATATGAACTTACACTGCAAGGACTGTTTGTTCAGCAACAATCCCCAGGACCTTACCATTAAGTGTATAAGTTCTGCCCTGATTTGCCTTTCCAAAATGCTGCACGTCACATTTATCAAAATTAAATTCCATCTGCCACTCCTCAGCCCACTGGCCCATCTGATCAAGATCCCATTGTACTCTGAGGTAACCTTTGCTGTCCATTACGCCTCAGATTTTGGTGTCATCTGCAATCTTATTAAACATACCTCTTATGTTCACATCCAAATAATTTATATAAAGGGAAAAAAGCAATGGATCCAGTACTGATCCTTGTGCCACACCACTGGTCACAGGCCTCCAGTCTGAAAAGCAATCCTCCTCCACCACCCTCTGTCTTCTACCTTCGAGCCAGCTCTGTATCCAAATGGCTAGTTCTCCCTGTATTGCATGTGATCTAACCTTGCTAACCAGACTACCATGAGGAGTCTTGTTAAACACCTTACTGAAGTCCATGTAGATCACGTCCACTGCTCTGCCTTCTTCAATCCTCTTCATTACTTCAAAAAACTCAATTACGTTAGTGAGACACGATTTTCCATGCACAAAACCATGTTGACTATCCCTAATCAGTCCTTGCCTTTCCAAATACACGTAAATCGTGTTCCTCAGGATTCCTTCCAACAAATTGCTCAGCACTGATGTACTGCTCATTGGTCTATAGTTTCCTGGCTTTTCGTTACCACCTTTCATGAATAGAGGCAGCAGTATTAGCCACCCTTCAGTTTTCTGGCACCTCACCTGTGGCTATCGATGATCGATAGAAATATCTCGGCAAGGGCCCCAGCAGTCACTTCCCTAGCTTTCCACAGTGTTCTAGCGTATACCCGATTAGGTCACGGGGATTTATCCGCCTTTGTGTTTTAAGACATAACCCTATTTGCCAAAATTGTGTCATGTCCCCTTTTTGTTCTCCTGATCTCCTCCTTAAGTATACTCGTACTGCCTTTACACTCTTCTAGGGATTCACTCGATCTCTGTTGTCTGTACCTGACATATGCTTCCTTCTTTTTCTTGACTAAAACCTCAATTTCTCTAGTCCCCCAGTATTCCCTACATGTACCAGCCTTGTCCTTCACCCTAGCGGGAACATACTCTCTCTGAACTCTAGTTATCTCTTTTTTTTTTTTTGAAGGCTTCCCATTTTCCAACCATCCCTTCACCTGCAAACATCTGCCCCCTATTAACTTTTGAAAGTTCTTGCCTAATGGCATCAAAATTGGCCTTCCTTCAGTTTGGAACTTTAACCTTTAGATCCGTTCTATCCTTTTCCATGACTATTTTAAAACTAATAGAATTATGGTCACTGGCCCCGACGTGCTCCCCCACTGACACTTCCATCACCTGCCTTGCCTTATTTCCCAAGAGTAGGTAAAGTTTACACCTTTTCTAGTAGGTACATTCACATACTAAATTAGAAAATTCTCCTGTATGCACTTAACAAATTCGCCTCCATCCAAGCCCTTAACACTAAGACAGCCTGAGTCCATGTTTGGAAGGTTAAAATCCCCTACCATAACCACCCTGTTATTCTTACAGAAAACTGAGAACTCCTTACAAATTTGTCTCTCGATTTTCTGCTGTCTATTGGGTGGGGTCTGCGGTATAAACCCAATAAGGTGATGATCCTCTTTCCAGTACTACCCAAATAACTTCCTTGGACAAATTCCCAGGAATAGCATCCCCAAGTACAGCTGTAATGTAATCAAAAATCAAAATCAAAAACGCTACTCCCCCTGCTGTCTTGCCCCCCTTTCTATAGCATCTGTGTCCTGGAACAATAAGCTGCCAGTCTGTCCATCCCTGAGCCACATCTCTGTAATTGCTATGATATCCCAGTCCCATGTTACCAACTATGTCCTGAGTTCATCTGCCTTGCCTGTCAGGCCTCTTGCATTGAAATAAATGCAATTTAATTAATTAGTCCTAGTTTGTTCTCTTGATCCTGGCACCATGGAGGCAACGCACCATTCTGGTGGCTTGCTGTCAACTGCAGAAACATCTGTCTGTGCCTCTGACTAGAGAGTCCCCTATCATCATCGACTGCTTGGAACCTGCTGTGCCCCTCATTACGTTAGAGCCAGCCTCTATACCAGAAACGTGGCTGTCAGTGCCACATTCCTTGAGAGGACGTTACCCACTACATTGTCCAAAACCGCATACTTGTTTGAGAAGGGGATAGCCACAGGAGATTCCAGTACTACCTGCCCCATTCTCCTAGAGGTAACCCATCTCTGTGTCCTCCCTTCCTTCAACTGCCATCCATCACATTCCCTAGTTCCTGTAAATTCCTCATTGCCTCTGACTGCTGCTCCAACTGATCCATGCAATTCAATAGGATTCGCAACCAAACACATCCTGTAGACATAATCATCAGTAACATGGAAACTCTCCCTCATCTCCCACATCCGACAGGAAGAGCACATCACTCTACTAAAGGCCATCTTTGCAAGTTAACAATCTACAGACCCAGAAAATAGGACTTTCTTACTGCTCTTAAAGCACTACTCCAGACTAATTTAATACCTATGTTTTATTTTTAAAGTTTAATCAAGAGACAGATCTCTAAAACATGTAATCAAAACGAAGCCACTCTGCTCACAATTGTGGATTTACAAAACAAAAGCAGTAAGATTACAGATTAAAAAGCCATTTAGCTGCTCCCCTGCTGTGAGCTATCCCACACAGGTTTCTCCAAAGTCAGCTGTGAATTTTGCTGTTTGTTAATTTTTTCTTAGACGAATTCTGATGTCCAGGGATACTTGAAATCAAATAGCAGAACAGTTGTGCATATTCACTGCTGGGTCAGACAGCAGTGCAGGTTTACTTCTCCATTCCATTCACTTCCCGTGCGGTCACTGCCTTTCATGGAATCATAGAATCCCTACAGTGTGGAAACAGGCCTTCGGCCCAACAAGTCCACAATGAACCTCGGAGCATCCCCCTATAACGCACCTACACCTCCCTGAACACTACGGGCAATTTAGCATGGCCAATCCGCCTAGCCTACACATCTTTGGACTGTGGGAGGAAACGGGAGCACCCAGAGGAAACCCACGCAGACATGGGGAGAGTGTTCAAACTCCACACAGACAGTCGCCCGAGGGTGGAATTGAACCCGGGTCCCTGGTGCTGTGAGGCTGCAGTGCTAATCACTGAGCCACTGTGCCACCCCTTTGTCTTTCTTCTTCCTTTTCAGTGGGCTATTGTTTTGACCTTTGTTTCCTAAAGTTCCAAAACAATGGAACAGCTTCTAAAATAGTAATTACTGCTCCTATAATTCGAGGAAATCAGCTCCAACACTGACAATACCTCAAAGGAGCAGCTCTTACAGCCACAATTTTTTTCAGTCCTCCATCTTGGAATACCCAGAATCCTTGATGGACCGAATGACCTAATTCTGCTCCTGTACCTTATGGTCTTCTGGTGTGAATTGAATGTTTACATCAGTTATATAAGATCTTTAAAAAAAGAATTTATTTCTTTATTCAACATCCCCTTGTGCTCATACTTTGCAAAGTACCCATTTCTGGCTTTTACTGAAACTGGAATTTGGTAACTTGGCTCACGGAATTGGGTCGAAGCTTAAAATATACTGATGAGTATCACAGGTTGGGGGCCTGCCAAATGCTGTATACTCTATCCCTATTCATGTTCAGGAATTTCAAGGCAACTGTTATTCCCGATCCTTTTTAGTATTTTTCCATCAATTCTGTCATTTCCTTACAGCTGTATTTCTTTCCACTTAAGGTGTTCCATGCAGTATTATTAAATTTCAGGATATTGGACTGAGAATTTTAACATGTACGTTTCTGATGAGTTCTACAGTATAACGTGAACAAGCAATTTAAAGCTGACAGAATTTTTAAGGTAGCATCCTTTTCTTTGTTACAGTCCTTAAGGAAAGTTGGGAAAGACATCACTGTGCTGCTCATCTGTATAACTGTATTTCTCTCATACCTGCCCGAGGCTGGACAGTACTCTAGTTTCTTCCTTTACCTTAAACAGGTAAGTCTGGTGCATTTTCCATTGCATATCTATTTGATTGCATTCTCAGAATTGTCATTGAGTTCACCTTCAATGTTGCTAATGTTGTTTAACTGAGGATATGGGCTGAAACATTATTTAATCAAGCATGTTGTAACCTCCTGACAATGCTTTTTAAATTATGGAAGTCAAGTAATTATGCAATTGAATCCTTTTAGCTTTGAGCTTAACTTGATGTTTAGAAGAATTTTTTTCCCCCTATGTCCACTTTCTAACTGCTCGAACTGTTTATTATTTTCATAGAGGTAGTTTCAGTTGCTCGATGATAATTTGCCCAAGTAACCATTAATAATATTTTAAGGCTTAACTGTGTCAGCAAATCATTTGACTTTGGATAAGGGCCATATTTTCGGTGTTAACACAGAATCATAGAAGATTGGAGCAGAAGCAGATTATTCAGCACTTTGAACCTGCTCTGCCATTTAGTATGACCATGGCAGATCATCCAGTTCAGTATCCTGTTCCTGCTTTCTTCTCAATACCCTTTGATCCGTTCAGACCCCTAAAGAACTATGTCTTGCTCCTCTTGATAACATTCAATGTTTTGGCCTCGACTGCTTTCTGTGGCAGAGACTTCCATGTGCCCATCATTCATTGAGTAAAGAAATTTTTCTTCTCAGTCCTAATTGGCCTATCGCGTGTCCTTAAATCATGAGCCGTGGTTCTGAACTCGCTGGTCATTGGGAACATTCTTTCTGCATTTACTTTGTCTAGTTCTTTGTTAGAATTGTTAGAATTTTATACATCTCTGTGAGATTCCTCCTCATCCATCTAAACTCCTGTGAATATAGTTCTAACTGATGCAGTCTCTCTTCATACATCAGTTGTACCATTCTAGCAGTCAGTTTGGTAAACCTTCATTGCACTCCCTCTAAGGCAAATAAATTGCATTTAAATTCCACTAACTGACTTAGGATTTGTCCCCATACCCTTGAAGCATTACTACTATGCCACTGTTTTACTCTGTGTATGTCTCCTTACAGCAGAAAGTTGTTTAGGAGAGGAATCTTGGCTAACATTATTCCTGCTGTCTTTTTGTTTTGCTGCTCTGCCTACCCCCTTCGCCTGAAAGCGGGCATGCTGAGAATAGTTGGAGAGTCATCACTACTGCATGGTGAAAATCAGCAATTCAGGGTAGATCAAAGGATAATTTTTACTTAAGTCAGCAGGAAAAGTATTTGCAATATGGTTTCTTGGATTGTTAAGCCTAAAATTAATAAGTTCAACTGATTTGACACTGCTGTAATAGTGTGTTATTTAAATGCTTCTCCAATTGTTTTCACCTTTTTAAATTTGCATACAATCACCTATTACCAAGGCAGTTCACCAGATATTCAAACTATTCCTCCTATTTTAATTATTTTCCTCCTTCCATAGGTCATCGACTTTTCTGCTAGCAATCTGGCAGCCTTTATAGCTGTCGTGGGAATCCTCTCTATAATAGCACAGGTGGGTGTTGAATAATTTGGTTCATCTACCTGCATTATCATCAAATATGTAGTGACTGTTTCAGAACAAGAGAATTACAAGCATTTAGTGGTTTGAAAGCTACAAATTCAGGTTCTAAACAATTTGTACACCTATTCACAACCCCTTCTCATCAATGGAATGCTTTCAATGAAATTGAAGATACTTTTGGACTAAAATTTCCAAAAGAGAGGATGAAGCAATGTTGGATTAATGCAGATAATTCAGGACAAGACAGTGGTATCATGGTAATGCCACTGGATTTAAATCAGGGCCATGCAAAAAGTGATGTCTTATCTGGTTCACTTACATCCTTGTGGAAGGGAAACTGATGTTTTTACCTGGTCTGGCCTGCATGTGACTCCACATCCACAGCATTGTGGTTGACTCTTAGATGCCCTCTGGAATTGCCTTGGAAGTCACTCAGTTCAAGGTCCGTTGTTAATGGGCAATGAGTGCTGAACTTGCCAGTGATGCCCAAGTTGCACGAAAGGATAAATTTTAACAAAAAATTATAATGAAAATTAAACTTTGTCTTCCATCATGTAATGAATACAATTTTTTTCTGTTAATGATTGTATTGAACCTATTCTTGCTAGTGTACACAGTGGCACAGTGGTTAGCAATGCTGCCTCTTGGCACCAGATACTAGAGTTCACTTCCAGTCTCTGTGGAGTTTGCACATTCTCCCTGTGTCTGCGTGGGTTTCTGACAGGTGCTCCAGTTTCCTTCCTCAGTCCAAAGATGTTCAAGTTCGTTGGATTGGCCATGATGAATTGTGCTGCAGTGTCCAGGGCTGTGCAGGATAGGTGAATTAGCCATGGTAAATGTGAGGGTGGGTCTGGATGGGTTGCTCTTTAGAGGGTCAGTGTACTCTTAGGCCCTATGGCCTTTATCTGTACTACAGGGATTCTGTGTTGGTTACTGTTATGATCCCAGTCAGTGCTATTACTGGACAAGTCAGATCCCAGTCTGAGATCTAGCTGAATTGATCATGTTTTTTCTTGGTTTTCATTCATGCACCCAAGTTTAAACTTTCTCAGCTTAAACCTTAAACATTCACTTTCCTCATCACCAGCAAACAATGATAGCAGTGTGCACCATCTGTCTTACAGTAATTTGCCTTCAACAGTATTGTTGAAGTATGTGATCTCTACCACCTGGAAGAATAGAGGAAATAAACACATGGGAACACCACTGCAAGTTCCCCACAAATTGCATACTATCCCTGTCTTTGAACTCTATCATTGTTCCTCACTGTCACTAGAACTCTCTCCCAACACCACATGATCTGTGCCAGTTAAAGAAAGTAGTTCACCATTCATTTCTCAAAAACAATTAGCAAAAGCAGCAAATGATGACTTTTCTCTGCTTTCGTTTGAGGAATAGAATTCTTTTCTGAAAGAAATGTATTGGATAATATACTTGAATCTTACTGTCTAATGCAAAATTATACAGTATTGGCATTCAGTGCTTTTTTATATTTATTTCATTCTAAATTAGATCTATTATTTTTACTGCCAATTATTTTGGCAGGAGGAATTTCAATACCCGGTGATTTTAACATTCATTATCAGACCAGTATGATGCTCTTTGTGTCTCTACTCCACTTTAATTACAGTAAGCAAAGTCTGCATGTGGCATTACCATTTTTAGAAATTACTGTTCAGAATGTGAAGAAAGTTGGTAACTATCAAAGAATTCGCTGTACCATTAATTCTTTTCTAGTTTAATGTTTTAAATAATTCTCTTTTTACAGTAGAAGTTGCCTTGGCTTCTTTATATCACTGACAATGATCTTAATAAATTAACATTCGTGTAGTGTATGTCCAGTCTTGTCCATCCTCTCTCAAATCTCAATCAATTGACATTCCTTATGTGTCAGTGTTGTCAAACAAAACCCCACAATCCCTTTCCAATAGTTGGTTTCTTGGTTTGTGGTTTTAATTATTTTGTTTTGCTGAAGAGGAAAACTTATTTTCTGGATTGACACCTGCACCTTGCTGCATGTTACATACTTCATCTTTGAATGTTTGCAGATGAATTGGCTGTGAAAGGTATCACAATATGCCTAATCCCTTTCTCAGTACTGCAGGTTAAATGAATGCTTACCTTGAGTGCACGTCATGACATTTTTCTCATTCTCTTCTCTCTTTTTTTTTCAACTCATTGCCAATCTTGAAGCAAATTGTAAACAAACTGAAAACCACTAACTCTGGGATGTTCTGATTGGTGGTTCAGTGTCACTTGATATGGGCATTTATTCATTGAACCTTAAAAGAAAATTCACAGTCATTGTTAGTGGTTTGCAATTTCTTAGTAAGAAAATAGTAACCATTTTCTCCTGCAGGAATAGAGCATTTCAGCCCAGTCAATCAGTCCATTCATTCTTCAGTGTTAAGAGCTGGGGATATGCTAACAATTCTTTTTCTCTAATTTCTGTTTTCACAGACTGTATTTCTTAGTATCCTAATGAGATCCATAGGTAATAAAAACACTGTTCTCCTTGGCCTTGGATTTCAGATGTTACAGCTAGCTTGGTACGGATTTGGATCCCAGCCCTGGTGAGCATGTGTGAATCATTGAGTTACTGGCATGTATTCTGTAAAATGCAGTTCTGCAAATCCAATGATGGCAAAGAGTTATGTAGAATTTTGAGTGATTGAAGTAGTGGTTCAAATTCTCTGTTCACTTCATTCACCTCGCTGTTCACTGTTGTTTTTGAGACATGAATGCAATATTTTGAAATAAACATGCTAATACGCTTTTTATTTGCCATTTGTTTTCTTAGGATGATGTGGGCAGCTGGAGCTGTGGCAGCAATGTCTAGTATTACTTTTCCAGCAGTCAGTGCTCTGGTTTCGAAAAATGCAGATTCTGATCAACAAGGTGATGACTTTGCATCTCAGTTTTTGTTGCAATTAAACCACTTTCATTCTTTGTCAATGTTAAACTTGCAATCTCTCTCTTTTCTTATGACTGCGCAATTAAAATCCTTTTGGTTACTTGCAAATACATAAATTTCCTCTGGATTCAGTACCACATCAACTGAGGTAGTTAAGGGGCTTCTCTAGTTCCAATACGACAAATCCTGTGAGGTTTTAATAATCTATATGGCCTGCTGAATCAGTAGGTTATGAGTTCAACTCGCATGGTTTGGGATATCTTAGCTGACATATCACTGCAGTACAATTCGTTGCTGGTAAAGGCTTAAAGAGGAGGTATTAAACAGAGACCCAGACTGCCCTTCCAGGTGAATGCAAAAGATTATTTGAAGAATTTTGGGAATTCCTTCTGATGTTGTAGCTGATATTTGTTCCTCAACCAACATTACAAGTGTTTGAGTTGTAATCCTGTTTCTTTGTGGTATTCCACCTGTGTACTTAGGCTATTTCTCCACAGTGTAACTTTGTAATACTTCTGGGGTGACCGTTCTTGCAGATGATCACGTTAATTATCTAGTTGGTAAGGTTCTGGTAGTTATGTAGGTGACTGCCAAGACTGATCTGATCTGTGAAGGTTCTGCTGCAACTGACGCAGTTTATCACAGATGATTGTGTTTTGAATGAGTTAATGGCTGGCAATTTCCTTTCCTTGTTTTTTCTCTGCCTTTTATATGCGCTTGCTTTTGAGAGACTTCCGCACCATTTCTTCTTTGATTGCACCAGATACAGCGATCCAGGGTGAACTTCTCCCTGGATTTGAAGTCCATGTCAAAATTCCTTCACATTGTCCTTGTAATGCCTTCTTTGACCTTCATGAGAACACAGGCTAGAGTGAAGCTGTGCATAAAAGATTCAGCTTTTGATAAATGAGTGTTAGAAATTCTGGCTACATGATCAGCCCAAGTCTGTTGTGATTCAGCTGAATTCATTGACTATAAACTGCTTTGGGGCAGTTATTAAAATTGTGAAAGGTGCCACGTAAATAAGTTAACATTAGGAACAGGAGTAGACTAAATTGTCCCTCAAGCCCATTATGCTATTTAGTACAATTTGATCTCAACTCCTCTTTACTGTCAGATTTCCATATTATTGATTCCAAATAACTCTGTCTCAATAAAAACCGAAAGAACTGCAGATGCTGGAAATGAGAAACAAAAACAGGAATTGCTGGAAAAACTTGGCAGGTCTGGCAGCATCTGTGGAGGGAAATCAGTTAATATTTTGGGTCTAGTGACCCTTCCTCAGAATTACCATCTATCTCAGCCTGAAATATATTTAACAATGGAGCAACCACAATTTTCTGGGGTAGTGATTGCAAAAGATTCACAATGCTTTTAAGTGAAATTTTTTCTCCTCATATCAATTTTAAGTGATCAGCTCCTTATCTGAGACTCTGATCCTGTATTCTAGATTCCAGGAGCAAATTGTAACCAATTGTCTAAGAAGTCAAGCCCTTTCATAATCCTTGGTTTTACAAGATCACCACTTCTTTTAAATTCCAGGGAGTGTAGACCCAATTTATTTGCATGATAATGACAGACTATTTCAACCTAGGAAGCAGTTGAGTGAATCTTCACTGACACAAAGTATTATCTACGTACATTTATGTAACATATATTTTCCAATGCAAGCCTATCCTTCCTTAAATATGGAAACCAAAACTCTCAGTACTTTAAGTATGATGTCACTAAAGGCCTTTGCAAATGTAACAAGACTTCCTTATTCTTTAATTACCTTGCAAAAAAGGCCACAATGCAATTGTCTTCCACTGTACCTGTAGGCTAACTTTGTGCTCTTTGTAAGTCTCCCAGAATATTTATATTTATAAGGTTTGTGCCTTTTAAAAAAAAATTCTCCTCTCTATTTTTCTGGCCATGATAAATACGGTCACAATTCCAACATTATATTCCTGCCAACTTGTTGCCCATACACTCAACCTATCAATATTTCTTGTAGCCTCTTTGTGTGCTCTTTACAACTTGCGTTGTCAGCCAGCCTTGAATCTGAAATAACCCACAGAGGAAGGTATCCCGTCACCCTTTATTTACACCTGGAGAGTCCTTGACGCTGATCCAGCTCTCTGAGCTTGCTCTAGTGAACAGGATGTCTGGCACTCCAGTTCTTATCTGTCAGCCTGAGCTCCTTGATTGGGCTATTAATCTGGTCCAATCAGGGAACTCATTCTGAAATCCACCTGGCTGACCTTGTTACAATCCCTACAGAATCATCAGCAAACTTGAGTGCATATTTCTGTCTCATCGTCTATAATTAATGCAGATTAATGAATATTCAACACTGACTCTTATGGCATTCCGCAAGACATAATTTGAAAATGCCACATCTGTCCCTACCATGTGCTTCCTGTCTGTTAGTCACTTTTCTGTTTTTATATTCTTTAGTGTGATAAGGATATTGCTGGCAAGGCCAGCATTTGTTGACTATCCCAAATTGAAAAGGTGGTGGTGAGCCACCTCCTTGAACTGCTGTCATCTATGGTAATTAATTGCTCCCCAACTCTATTAGACTCCAGCTTTTGTATAATACCTTGTTAGCATCTTCAGCCATCAGTGAAGAAAAAGCATATGAAAACAGTCTGAAATAGATATGCTTGTGTGCTCAGAACCTTTCAGAGTTGGATGGTTAGTGATGATATCTTACTGAATTGGAAATCTGAATACCATATCTGCTAGCTATTCTTTATCTACCCGACCCAGCAACCTCCTTAAAATTCTAATAAATTTGTAAAATACTGTCTCCTTTTGTAAAATGCATTTGATTTTGTTTGATTGTATTGTTATTTTCCAAGTGGTTTATTAAGATACCCTCTGTAGGTTCCTGTTCATTTCCAACTACTGGTGCTGGGCTGACTGGCCTTTGATTCTCAGTTTCCCCTTTCCCTCCTTTCTTGATGTACATAACAACAGAAATTAGTACATCTTCCAGCTCCATTCTCAAATCTAGGGTTTCTTTGAAAATCATAACCACGAACATATTCAGCATTTGAGTCTGTTCTTTCTAAACCAATAGTCCAGAGCTGCTTGCCATACCCATCCCTGAAACGTAAACACATTATTTTTCAGAAGGAGACGATTTACATTTTCTTAACTGAAACATTTTGTCTTCTACTAAATTATCTGTGTGTTTTATTGTTGGTGTGATTTATTTTTAAGGTGTGGTAATGCATTTTATAGTGGAACTGGATGACCTGGTCCATGTTCATTAAAATTCATGTTGAAAAATGGAAAATAGATCATAATGAAAAAATACAAGATTCACAGGCAAGGGTGTTGACATGTTGCAAGGTATAAATCCTTATCTGTATTAGACTTTGCAACTGTCCGTATCTAATTTTGAGAGTGAGGTTTTGTTTGTTTTCCTTTGTCTATCAACACATTTCTTTTGTGATCTCCAAGATGACAGAGTAACTCTATTGTGGATAAAATAAGTTATTGAAAAACATTGATTCTTCGGTTGTTCTCAACATTTCTTGGTTTGGAAAAGATATTCTGAGGGATTTGACCATGACTAGTATCAGTTTTCAGGAGTTAGAGTCAATCCTTCTGTCTTGGTCTAAATAGCTTTTATGTGCTACTGAGTAACAAAAGTAAGAATGATTTGATCTTGCGCTTAAAAATAGGTACACCTAATAGCTACTGCTTTGTAATTGTGGTTTTGAAACCCTGTGATTATCTTAAAATTACTGTAGACAATTTTTGATTGCCTATACTTCTGTTTTTGTTTCCTGTCATTGAAAGTTAAATTCTTTTGTAATTTCTTCAACTCCACTCAGTGATAACTGAAGATTCCTACAATTGCAGCCTGTGAGGTCAGAAGTGGCTATTGTTCTTCTGCTTTGTCAATGCATATTGGAGTTCTTAACTTAAAAATTTATATCTATAAATGAGTTTAGTAAAATAGTTTCATTCAAACATGTTGTTAATAATGTCTGTGTTTTATACATATATTGCATTGTACATTGTAGATTGTAGATAAATCCTTTTAATTGATTATTTTGTTAGAATTGAACTGGAAATAGAGAACATTTAAAAAAAATCTTCCACATGTTGTTTGGTTTTGTGCCTTGTCCCATTTTCCCAAAGTAGATATCCTGGCTGTCTTTAAATTCTGCTAGAATTGTATAGTCTTCAAATAACACAGCACTTGTCTGAAATCCTGCTAGAATAGAAATCTATGAATGGATGACAGCCCCACTTGTCAATGACACACCTGGTTCACTGCAAACTGATCTGAGCGGTGTGAAGTCTTGGGTTTTAATCATTCCACAGAAAATCTGGACCACCCACAACTACCTGAGAATCAACTAGAGAAGGCATGTCCACTTGCTGCACAAGTAGAACATGTGGGGGTCAGTATTGTAGTGGTAATGTCACTGGGTCAGTAATCAAGAGCTTGAGGCTAATGTTCTGGGAGCATGGGTTCGAATCCCACAATAGCAAATAGTGAAATTTCAATTCTTTAAAATTGGAACTTAAATCTACCCTAATGGTGACCACATGAACACTCTTGCTCTGTGAAAATCCATCCAGTTCACAAGTGTCCTTCAGGGAAGGAAATCTACCATCCTTACCTGGTTTGCCTTGCATCTGACTCCAGAACCACAGCAATGTGGTCAACTCTTAACTGCTGTCTGGGGAAATTAGGGATGGGCCACGTCACATGAGCAAATTTTTAAAAAAAATAGCTCAGGATGTGACTGCAGCCACCACGTTGTGCACGTCCATCCTAAGAAACCTATTCCTGGTGGAATCACAATCATTCACACTGTGTCAGCTGAAGTCATTGAGTAGATTGTTAATGTAGCTGTCAGACTACAACTGTTTCCTTAGTCATATGAATAAAAAGAAAAACAGAAAGAGACTATTTGATCTATCTTTGGTAGAACTGTCCAGCCAGTCTCATTGCCCTGATCTCTTTGTAATTTTCCTGTGATTTTTGTTTTAAACCCCCTTCAAGCTGTTATCTGTTTCTCTTTTGAATGTTACCATTCAAATCAGCTTCTCCCACCTTCTTTTGTGTACTGCATCTGGATTGGAAAAATTTGATGTATTTGTTTTTAAACCAAGGGTTGCCTCTGGTTCTTCTAATCATCTTGAAGCTGTCTGTTCTGGTTTATGACCTTCTACCATTGTAACAGTAAATAAAGAAAAGCTATGAAAACAATTCAAGATTTTTATCACCCCATGTCAAATCTCCTGTTACTGCTCTCTGTTGTAAGGAGAGTAACACCAGTACAACCACATACCTGAAGTTTCTTATCCCTCAAACCATTGTAATACATCTCTTCTGCACCATCTAAGATTTTGAAGAAGGGTAGCCAGAATTGGACGCAATACTTTAGTGGAGGCCTAAATCCTGTTTTATACAAATTTACGATCACTTTCTTTTTTTTTAATTAATTCATGGGATAGGACATATTGGATTATCCACCATTTATTGACCACCCCAGTTGCCCTGGAGAGGGAGGTAATAAGCTGCTTTCTTGAGCCATTGCACATCTTGGTGGGTAAAGATACCACAGGAAGGAAGTTCCGGGATTTGAACTGAGTGACACTGAAGGATCGGTGATTATTCTGTGTTAGGATGGTGTGTGGCTTGGACAGAAACTTACAAGTGGTGGTTTTCCCATGCATCCACTGCCCTTGACCTTCTAGGTAGTCATGGCCACAGGTTTTAAAGGTGTTGAAGAAGTCTTAAATTACTGCAGTACAACTTGTAGATGTTACACACTGTTGCCACTGTGTGTCAGTAGGGAAGGTGGTAAAGGCAGTGCTAATCAAGGTTTATTCTGGATAGTGACCAGCTGTTTGTGTGTTGCTTGAGTTACACTTATCTATACAAGTAGAGAGTATTCCATCACACACCTGACTTATGTTTTATGGATGGTGGACAGGTATTGAGGGGACAGAAAATGAGTTAGTCACAACAGAATTCCTGGCCTCTGACTGGCTCTTGGAACCACAGTATTTATGTGGTTGGCCCAGTTCACTTTCTATTCAATGGCAGCCTCCAGGATGTTGATTTGTGGGGGAATTTAGTGAAGATGTTGCTGTTGAACATTAGTGAGTGATGTTTAGATTCTGTCTTTTTAGAATTGTAATTGACTGATTCACTTGCTTTATTAATAGCAGTAACGCAGTCTTGTCAATTTGTCTGCTACCATCAAAGATTTTTGCAGCCAGGTTTCTTTGTTCTCCCACTTTCTTCAAAATTGTACCTTTTTACATTATATTACATATTGCATTATCTCATTCCTCCTATCTCTTTGCATTAAGTTTCATCTGTTGTGTTTATGTCCTCCTAAAATTCATTGTCCTCTTCACTATTTACAATTGTGTTTTCTAGAATCAGTATGTTTTTTAGTTATGACCTGTATAAGATCATTTAGCATATCAAAAGTAATGTCCGCTAACAACTGTTCCCTACTCTGCATTTTTTCCCTTGGCTAATTTTGTGTTCATGTCACCTCCTGTTTCATTAGTTACATGGGCTTCAGTTTTGCTTAAGTCTATTGTGTAGATTTGTCAAACATCTTTTGGAAGTGAAACACAAATCAAACATTGTGGTTTTAGTAATCATCTTCATTACTTCAGAAAACAGTTTGATTAGATTAGTCAAATGTAATTTATCTTAAAGGCAAGTCAACAAGAACTTGTTAATTAGCCCATACTTTCCCAAATGCCACTTAATTTTGCTCTGGATTATTGCCTGTTGAAGTTCCCCACTACCATGTTAAGCTAGCTAACCTATAGTTGTTAGACTTATAACCCTGCTTAAGTAAAGAATGGGTGATAACATGCAAACCTCTGGCCATCTGACAGGACACCTGTATCACTGAAAAATTGTGACCAGTGCCTGTGCCATTTCCACCTTTCCCTCTGCAACTGAAGATGTATCCCATTCAGATGGTTGATTTTGAGGGTAGTCAACTTTTTAAGTACTGCTGTCTTTCAGTTCTTGCCCAAGCCAAACGTGCTACAACCTCCATCTCCATAAAGTTGCTTTGATAGCATCCTTTTCTGTAATGAAGGTAGGTATGAATTATTCAATTGTTACCTACGCCATGGCGGTTGACTCCTTGAAAAGATCTCCCTTTTAGATCCAAACCAGATCCAACCTTCCCTTGACTAACATTTTATTTTTATATTTATAGAAGATTTTTGGGTTTTCTTTTTGTGCTATTGATAAATCTGTTTTCGTATTGTCTATTTGGCCTCAATATTGCCTTTTCTATCATTTCTTTGTACTTGGTATTTTTAATTTGGTTCCTTCCACTCCTAAGCTACCTTTCTGTCATACTTCATTTTCCATTGGTGTGAAATTGAAGTTGGCAGTGTCTGTGTATTAGGTGCCAACAGGGGCTGTTTGAAAACCAAAATGGCGCTTGTATTATGCTCTCCTGGTTTTAATGCATGTCATTTTGAATATTGTATCGGTGAGGTCATTGTCATGTGCATTGAATGGCCCCCAGAAAATTGCAGAGCAAACTCCTTGTGTCATTTATCATGCAATGTTGAGTGTCGCTGATTGTACAGTTTTGGAGGTCAACACATCAGAAATGCCCCTTTGACCCCTGTCAGCTGAACCTGCACTTAGTAGTGAGAAGGGCATACACCATTGTGAGAGCTTTATAAAGGACTCATCAGTTGCTTACAGATTAGGTACTGGTTTCTTCTCGCTGCTGCTTATGTTCTACAAGTAATTTCCACTTTCTTTATATTTTTTGCAACTTTAAACTATTACAAGGACAAAATGGCATCCTATCTATCATTTCAGTATTGTGTGCTGGTCAACCAGATTGGTGTGGAAGGTCCGTTAGCTTTTTCTGACTTCAAGGTATTTCCAGAAGCCAATGGTTCCCAGATGTAAGTGCCCCTTGTGGCTTACCAAATGATTTTGAGAATAAACACAGAGCAGGATAAACTGCTGTTACTGGAAGAAAGGCTCTCTGCAGTGTCTTCATGAGCCAGTTCTCTTCTCTGTACTGTAGATTTTAAGAGGAGCTGGTATAATAGTGATGTCACTGGTCTTTCCATCTAGAGGTCCAGACTAATGAGTTTACATCTCACCATGGCAGCTGATGTCATTTAAATTCACCCCATGTCTACGTGGGTTCCCTCTGGATTCCTCCCACAGTCCAAAGATGTGCAGGCTAGGTGGATTGGGCATGCTAAATTGCCTGTAGTGTTCAGGGATGAATAGATTAGGTGGTTTATTGGGGGATGGGTCTGAATGGGATGCTTTTGAGGGTTGGTGTGGACTTGTTGAGCCGAAGGGCCTGACCCCACACTGTAGGGACTGTACTTTCTTGAATGATCTAATAAATCTGGAATTATAAACTAGTTTTGGTAATGGTGACTGTGAAATCATTATTGATTATTGTAAAACCACATTTGGTAAACTAACGTCCTGTAATAAAAGAAAATTGATGTCCTTGCCTGATCTGGCTACATGTAATATCTGACTCGCTGTAATGTATTGGTTAGGGGAGAGGCCAAGATGCAAATAATCTACACAAGGCCTGAACCCCTTCTAACTATTGTACCTGGAAAAAAAGACATGCAGTCAAAGCTTTTTGTCTTGCAGTCATCAACACAGATGCAAAACTGCCAATTGTCAAAACGAAGTAACAGTTTATTCTACTTGAGATCATAAGTCCATAAGAAATAGGACCAGGCTGTTCGGCCCCATGAGCCTACTCCAGCACTTAATAGGATCATCTGACACTCCTCACATCCACTTTCCTGCCCTTGCCCCATAACCCCTGATTCCCCTACCAATCACAAATCTATTTATCACAGACTAAAATATACACAAGGACTTTGCCCCCATTGCTCTCTGGCAAGGAGTTCCAAAGACACTCAAGCCCCTAAGGGGAGAAATTCCTCTTCATCTCAATCTTAAATTGGTACCCCTTTATTCTGAGACACTGTCGTCTGATCCC
>NC_063334.1:51153852-51154817 GCF_021869965.1 Rhincodon typus
CTCTGCTCCTATGATGCTGCTTGGCCTGCTGTGTTCATCCAGCCCTGTACCTTGTTGTCTCTTAAGAACCCTGTCTGTTTCAATGAGATCACTTCTGATTCTTGTAAATTTCAATGAGTCCCACCTGTTCAACCTTTGTCCATAAAAATCCCTTCATTGCCAGAAATCATCCCACTGAACCTTCTCTGATCTGCTTCCAATGAAATAATATCTTCCCTTAAATAATGAGTCCAAAACTGCTCTCAGTATTCCAGATATGGTCTCGCCAGCACAATGTGCAGTTGCAGTAAATATTCTGTACTGTTACACTCCAATCCCCTTGAAATAGAGGCCAACATTCCATTACCTTCCTGATTACCTGCTGCACATTAGCTCTGTGTTTTGTGCTCAAGTACCCCCAAGCCCCTCTGTGTTGCAGCCTTCTGCTGTTTTTCTCAATTTAAATGATATTCTGTTCTCTCGTTCTCCCTTCCAATATGAACCACTTCGTATTTTGTCACATTATGCTCCATTTGTCAACTTTTTGCCCACTCACTTAACCTATCAATATCCCTCTGTAAACTGCATCCCCTCGTAATCTGCCTTTCCACCTATTTTTGTCATCTGCAAATTTGGTTACAGTACATTCGCTTCCTTCCTCCAAGTCATTAATATCTATTGTAAACAGTTGCGGTCCCAGCAGTGATCCCCCTCAAATCCCACCGATTTGATAAAGAACCCTTTATCCCCACGTGCTATTTCCTGTCCATTGTCCAATTCTCTATCCACATGAATATACCACCTCCGACACCATGGACTCTTGTGATTTAACCTTTTGTGAGGTACCTTTTCAAATACCACCTAGAAATCCAAACACTGTTTATCTAATGGTTCCCCTGTATCCAGTCTGGTTGAGACTTCCTCAAAAAGCCCTTAATCAGTCAGACACAACTTAGTCAGACACAACTTAGTCAGACACAACTTAG
>NC_063334.1:51154827-51155511 GCF_021869965.1 Rhincodon typus
AACTTAGTCAGACACAACTTAGTCAGACACAACTTAGTCAGACACAATTTCATTTCTGTGAAGCCATGCTGACTCTACTTGATAAAATAATGATTTTCCAAATGTTCTGCTATTACTTCCTTACTAATTGATTCCAATACTTTTCCACAATAGATGTTAGGCTAATCAGCCTATAGTTAACTGCTTTCTGCCTCCCTTTTTTGAATAGGTGTGTCACATAGGCAGCATTTTTTGTCCTCTGGTACTTCTCCAGAATCCAAGGTTTTTTGGAAAATTACAACCAATGCATTCACTCTCTCTGTAATTACCTCTTTTGGGATCCTAGGATGCATGCCATCATGGCTGGGGCCTTATCTGCCTTTAGTCATATTAGTTTGTCTAATTTCACTTCTCTAGTGTTAAATTCCTCCAGTGTTCTTTAGTATTAATAGGATGTTCAAAGTATCTTCTTTTGTAAAGATTGATGCGTAAAATGTATTTAAGTCCTTTGCCGTTTCCTTGTTTCACATAACCATCTCCCCAGATTAATTTTCTTAGGGGCCCATATTCACTTTGACCTCTTCCTTTTCATACATTTAAAAAGCTCTTATTATTCGCTTTTATATTCCTCGCTAGTTTGCCCTTGTAGTATACTTTCTCTCTCTGTCTCTCTGTCTCTCTGTCTCTCTGTCTCTCTGTCTCTCT
>NC_063334.1:51155521-51176674 GCF_021869965.1 Rhincodon typus
TCTCTGTCTCTCTGTCTCTCTGTCTCTCTGTCTCTCTGTCTCTCTGTTGTCTTTGTAGTCCTCCTTTGTTGGGAAATGGACACTGGTTGAAGCACTACTATGGAAAATGCACTAGTGTTGTCGTGAACATTTTGTTTAATTCAAAAAAAAACTCAAAGCCTGGACACGTTCCTCTTGCTTTTACAAAAGACAAGCCCTTGTATGTGAATGTGTGTGTCTTGCAGAAAATGTAGGTGAGCCACATTGTGAATGGTAATTTGGGATTTTTCAGCAAGTGCTGTTCAATCACAGAATCACACCTATTATTGGACATGTATGTTTTGATTTTTCTAAGTATGATCTGAGTATTTCTTAGTGAATGTTGCAGGTCTGTGTGTAACAGATACAACTACAATAGCTAATGTCAATTGCAGGCAGATTTTTCTTTTGCAGTAACTCCCCCTTAACTTTATAAATGTTAAAAGTTTTTCCACTTCATCCTCCTTTTACTTGTCTGAGAAGCAAAGCTGTGCTCTGCACCTTTCTAAATGGCTTCAGATGAACAATTCTGAGAGCCAGGTTACTTAGTATTTTTGTATTTCTGGGTATGCAAAACATTCATTACATTAAAATCCATCTGAAATGACCCTTAGGATTTATATTTGTTGGTACTGATTGTTGCTGTAGCCACCTAAACATCTATGGGTATTTAACATAACCTAAAAACATAAGCACAAGAATGCCGTGTGACCCCCAAGCCTGCATCAGTTGTGACCTCAACTCTACTTTAACAAAGGGTCACTAGGCTTGAAACGTTAACTGTTTTCTTTCTCCAGACCTGCTGTGTTTCTCCAGCACACTTTGTTTTTGTTTGTACTATTCTCACTGTTCTACATAACCCTTGACTGCGTTTATAATTCAAAAATAGGTCCGTCTTGGCCTTACTTACATTTGGTAAGTCAGTCTCCACAGCTCTTGGTAAGAGAATTCTGAGGGACATGGATTTTATTTAAAAGCCTCAGTGTCTTCTGAAGTAATGATCTTGATTTTACCTTTTGGTTATTTTAGGTGTTGTGCAAGGAATGATCACAGGAATCAGAGGGTTGTGCAATGGCCTTGGGCCTGCACTGTATGGTTTTATTTTCTATATATTTCACATGGAACTGGAGGCAATCTCTGACAAGAAGGTCGATGTACAAAATCCCAAAATGGAGGTAAAATTTAATTTGATATGTTAGCCTCTCATTCATTTTTCTTTGGATTTGCTTCAATTAGTGTGAAAGTAAGCAATGTATATCTCATTCCTGTATTTGAAAGTAGGAATGGAATAGTAGGGAATTGTATGCTATGCTCAACAACACTTTTTTAAAAAAAAAACTTGGTTTGTTTTAAATTTTTCTAGCATTAATAATCCAAGTTCTGTTGACATTTCAACTTTGGATATGGATTAATTACAATTCTGTTTAAAATTGGCCTTGGACTTCTTTTTGAATTTTAAAAGCAATGGCATCAGTTTCTGCCTGCCCACTAATGACACTAGTGAATGATCATATTGGTTTTAGAGAATAAATGATCTTAAGCTAATTGTAAAACTTTTCTATGCTTGAGAAATAATGACTGATGATTACAATGCCCTTCAAGGATAAAATGGATTATAATGTTAAATTAAATACTTTACCTTATCTCTTACAATGCACCATCATTATGTTTATTGGAAGGAAAGTAACCTGTTCCCTTTTTTTTAATTAGAGTTGCTGTTTCTGTGTTGCAAAATGTGAACATTAATGCACTCTGAGTTGCTTAACACAAAATCGTGGAGTGCTTTGTATCCAATCCTCCAACAAATATGCCAAAATGCTGTACAGTCAGATTGTTTGGTAATTATTTGATAATATAATATACAAAAAGAAGCAACAATATTTGCATTCAAGTTCATATCTCATTATCTATAACTTCAGAATTTTGCATTGTCTACATGAATTCATGCAAATTATTCCTTTTAAAACAAATACAGAATTTTACTTATTAATTAATAACTCTAGCAGTACAAAGTTGCTATTTTTGCATGCTGTGTCAAATTGTGGCCTTATGGAAAGAGAATTTTCTGCATTTTTCTTTGATCCTTTTCATGCATATTGCATTACCTTTTATTACTACTTCAAAATTGTGCCGCCTTTAACTTCTGTCATAAGGGTCGAACAGATTTAGATCCACGTTGTTGAATTTTATGAATAGCTTGAAGCTATCCTGTAATTCAAATCTAATTTAAAAAATAAACAAACAATTGCTGTTCTTTTGTTCTTGGTGCGATAATTTAATGGAGCCCAATAAGTACTTTCTTTTAATGGCCTTTCCTCTTCCTTCCACAATTCCACTTATATGCTTGGACCAGTTTTTTATTTACAAGTAAACTGATGTTTTGTCTGTATCTCACAAGGAAGATGTTTTCTAAGTAGCTTTCTATCAAAACTTTTCCATAAAGGAAATAAGGCCAAAACGCTGTGAAGTATGTCTGGTTAACCCCATAAGTATACTCATAGAATCATTGAAAGTCCGCTGTATACTCATAGAATCCCTACAGTGTGGAAGCAGGCCCTTTGGCCCAACCAGTCCACACCAAACCTCAAAGCATCCCACTCAGACCAACCCCACTATAGCTCACCTAATCTACACATCCCTGAACACCACGGGCAATTTAGCGTGGCCAATCCACCTAACCTGCACATCTTTGGACTGTGGGAGGAAACCAGAGCACCAGGAGGAAACCCACGCAGACACTGGGAGAATGTGCAAACTCCACACACAGTCGCCCGAGGGTGGAATCGAACCTGGGTTCCTGGCGCTGTGAGGCAGCAGTGCTAACCACTGAGCCACCGTACTTGTCCATCTTTGGCACTTTTATTCCAGCCCTGTGCCATCCTCTTTTGAATAACCCAAGAATCTGTCCTTTGCTCTTCCTTCGCTCTTTCTTCTTGGAATATTGTCCTATACTAACATAATTGGATATGTGGTCAACCTTGACTCCTGATTATCACCCTGTACAAACACTCTGAACCCTGGCATGGTTTCTACATTGTCAGTTTATTTATCCAATATTCAATCTTGACAGCCACAAATCTCTCCATCTAAATGTCAAAAAAATTCAGTCATCGTATTCTGCTTCATCCACAGAATTGTACAGCGCGGAAACAGAAACTTTGGTCTAACTCATCCATGCCAACCAGATATCCTAAAGTAATCTAGTCCCATTTGCTCGTATGTGGCTCATATCCTTCTAGAGGCTTCCTATTCATGAACCTATCCAGAAGTCTGTTAAATGTTGTGACTGTACCAGTCTCCTCCACTTCCTGTGGCAGCTCATTCCATACACGCACCACCCTCTGCATGAAAGTTTTGCCCCTTATGTCCCTTTTTAAATCTTGCCCCTCTCAGCTTAAACATATGCCCTCTAGTTTTGGACTCCCCTACCCTGGGGAAAAGACCTTATCCATGCGTCTCAAGATTTTATAAACTTCTATAAGTCCACCACTCAGCCTCAGGTGCTCCAGGGGGAAAACAGCCCCAGCCTATTCAACCTTTCCTTTATAGCTCAAACCCTCCAATCCCAGCAATATCCTTGTAAATTTTTTCTGCACTCTTGCAAGTTTAACAACATCTTCCTAATAGCAGTGATACCAGAACTAAATGCATTATTCCAAAAGTGGCCTAATCAGTGTCCCATACAACTGCAACATGACATCCCAACTCCTATACTCAATGCACTGACTGATGAAGGCAAATGCCTCTTCACTACCCTGCCTACCTGTGATTCAATTTTCAAGGAACTATGAACCTGCACCCCAAGATCTTTTTTATTTGGCAACACCCACCAGGACCCTACCATTAAGTGTATAAGTCCTGCCCTGATTTGCCCTACAAAAATGCAATGCTCCCTTTATCTTGATTAAACTGCAGCTCCCACTCCTCGGCCTACTGATCAAGGTCCTGTTGTACTCCTGAGATAACCACCTTCACTGTCCACTACACCACCAAATTTAATGTCATCGGCAAACTTGCTAACCATTCCTTCAATATTCAAATCCAAATCATTAATATAAATGACAAAAAGCAGACCACTGGTCATAGGCTTCCAGTTCAAAAAACAACCCTCCACCATCACTCTTTGT
The DNA here is from genome assembly GCF_021869965.1 of Rhincodon typus. Lineage (NCBI taxonomy): Eukaryota > Metazoa > Chordata > Chondrichthyes > Orectolobiformes > Rhincodontidae > Rhincodon > Rhincodon typus. The sequence continues at coordinate 51,159,667 of NC_063334.1, forward strand.
CTCCTACTTTCAAGCCAATTTTGTATCCGAATGGCTAGTTCTCCCTGTATTCCAAATGATCTAACCTTGCTAACCAGCCTACCATGCGGAACCTTGTTGAACGCTTTGCTGAAGCCATTATCTACAAATTCCAAATCCCCACTCCAGCCACTGTCTCAGGCTAAATCAGTGTGTTCATCATATAAACGATTATCATGTTCATAGTTTAAGCATAACATTTGACCCTGAGCTAAATCCGTGCTCCATATCTTGTGCATCACAAAGACTGGCTAGAACCACTTCCACAATGTCACGCCTGTCTGAGCCTGCTGCCACCAAAACCCTCATCCATAGAAACTTATATTGTTTCAGAATTGATCGTACAATCTACAAATTGGGTTTGCATCAACTACCCTTTATAAACTGTCTCATCTAAAAATGTATTTTTATGGTTACCTCTATGCTGAACTTCTTCACTCTCCTTCCCGTAATTTCTTTGTTTTAAAGTTCTTATTCTTTGAAATGCCACCATGGCCTCATCCCACCCTACCTTTGAAACCTCTGAGCTCTATAAAATTCACCTCCAAATTTGGTTGCCCCGAATGTCTTTGCATCCTTTTCACCTTCTGTCCCATCACTAACAGCCATGTTTTCAGTATTTTGAGGCCACTGCGGGAATTCTCTCTCAAATGCCTCTGCCTCTCCACCTCTCCCTCCTCTTCTAGGTCCCTTTAAGAGCTTCTTGATCTAAATCAAGCCTCCCAGTATTCTAAGAGAAATTTGTTTGATTTTTTTTTTTGTGTAGCTGTATAAATGTAAACTGTTCGCAGCCACTGATTGCTTCTTTCATTCATTTCTTGTTAATTTCAGAATTCCATTATTCCTGGACCGCCTTTCTTATTTGGAGCCATTACAGTCCTGGTGGCTTTTTTGGTTGCCTTATTTATTCCTGAGCATAACCTCTCTGGAAAAGCCAGTAATGGAAGGAAGCATAGCAGCAATCTTGGCAACAATCCCACCACTCCACCCATTAGCAGTGATGAGGACAATGAGCCACTGCTGCAGGACAGCAGTGTGTGAGAAAACTAGCTTTGAAGAAAAGTAGCAGCTCGAAACAAAGAATAATGTGTTGACTCCACTGGATCTCCTGGACATTGAACGATCAAATGGCTTGGGCAAATTGGAAATAATTTTGAAGGGCTACTTTGAGGACTGCAGAAGTGGATGTAACCATGTGGTTATGGTTGCTTCATTTCTAATGCAAGCTACTTGCATCCAAAGTTCAGCACTGCCAGTTCAAGTACTATTCAAAGTGTCATCCTGATCAAAGAAGTTCCATACGATGCTGATGACCAGCGGTCTCAATATTTTGGAGAATGACACATTCAGAGCCACATCTCAGGGTTGTAACTTACACACTAATTGAAAGGGGAAAGGAACATACTTTGTGAAGATTCAGTCTGATTGCTCAATATGTAGTAAGCTCCTTCCCAATTTGATTTCATTGTATGTCCCCTTGGCTGTAATAGTTTCATGCTATGACCTTTTAAACCCAAAAATGACCAAATCTACCAAGTCCGTATAACATTTCGCAGTCTCTTTTTCTTTGCTTCTGTTGAATCCCTGAAACTCCATAGAATGTAAAGGATGGGGAGAAGGGACTCAAATGACTTGCATAGAAATGTGTGCATAGATGTTTGAAGATAGCTATGCAAATTGAAAAATGTATTTGACTTTGCCTTCCACAATACTTTGCAGTCTGTGAAACTACAATCCGAACTTCCCTCAGCCTTCTTACAAATTTGAACCAAATACATGGTGGAAATATTTGTTTGTTTGTAGATGAATAAAGCAGCATTTATTCAGTCACTGAAGTTTATGATAACAGGTGTAGATCCTTATGAAAACATCTCAGACAGTTGAACTTCTAAGAGTGAAAGATACTTTTTTTAATTTGTAGAGTTAGTTAAGAGTGAAAGTCTCATGCATACCTTGTGATTTTTCTCTTCATTTTGTTAGAAGGCTGTGGTTGAAGTATCTCTGTTAAAGATTATTTTTCTGATAACTTTTAGATAAGGATAAAATTGACCTGTGAAAATACACAATGGTTTTCTAAAGAAAAGCATAACTTGGCTTATCTAATACTATTTTTCACATGAATTTTATATTTAATGTATGAGGCAAATGTTGTGGGGATTGAATGAACAGCTGCTTTTTTTGTTTCTGATTTAAAAAGGTTTCACAAATTGTACAATGTTGTCCACTTTGGCAGATTAACCATGCCCCTGTTCTTTCCTTGCACTTGGCCTTGCTAACCATGCAAAGCCTCAAACACTTAATCTGCTACCTCAGCTTTAGCCTATATGCAAGCTGCTTTGTAGATCTGCTACCTTTAATTTCAATCTCTTCTCTGCTACTCTGTGCATTAAGGCATAAGATAATTGGATTGAGTTCACTTTTGAACCTATGAGATGTTGCTTTTATGCAATTCCTTTGGCACTTAATATCAAGAAAGAAGATTTCTTATGAACTGCTTGCCAGTTCATACTGTTTTGAAAAAGCACATTCCCATGAACCATCTTTGAACTGAGTGTACTTGGATAAACTGACTGATGAAACCATTCCATTGAATATAATTTTGTAATTAAAGAATAGCCTAATTTGGTAGAAATTAATATTAGATAAAATTATGGTAATTTATAATTATTGTGCTGTCATTCAGGCATTTATTTTTAAAACTTGAGAATGATTTTCCCTTGATTGTGGTTTTTAAATGGTCTCATAATTGAAGATCATATTTTCCCAGACCTTTCAAAATGTATTTTCATGAATAAGGTTTTCATAATCCTCTGCTTTAATGCTCTTGAAAGAATAACAAACTGAATGTTCCCCTCTCAATTCTTTTTATTGTTGCCTTGGTACTAAAACTAATTTGCCATCGGATATTAAGTAAAGAGATGCACTGAACAAAGTCATTTTGAGAATACTTTATGCCTTATAATAAGGTGATCATTTACTTGGTAATTTCAGTTTTTAAAAAAATTCTAACTTCAGTATCATCAGGTTGGAAACAACATCAACTTTTTTTACTGGGATATGTTTTGAGGAGAAAGAAGTAGCAAAAACCTAAACTCAGACTCTTTCCCAGAATCTTTTTTGATCAGTCTGGCGTTGTTTGAAGAAGTGTGATGTGTACTGGAATAGACCATTAATAAAATGTCCCCACTGATCAGACTTGCAGGGTATATTTAGATTGCTATTGGCACAACTTTAATAGTGATCCTTATGTAACAAAGATCAAGAACCCTGTTTTAATTGTTTTTCTCAGTCCATCACAGTCTAAAGTGGATTTTTCATTACAGAATTCAACTGTTTCTTTGTTCATCAGATATGCTAAAGAAGTTTCTAATTTAAAATTGCTACAGTTATTTCAGTCAGTTGAACCGTGGCCCACCTGATTCCTCAATACTCGAGTTTAGTAATGATCTGTATGCACAGATTGTTCTCAAGTGCAATGTGTTGTATATTGAAAATAATTCAGAAAAAAAAGTCATCTTCAGTTTTTTAAGAAAAGTTGTATATTATAAAATATATTTTTCTGAACTGAAACTCACAAAAGCAGAGATTTTCAGGCATCTTGGCACTGGTATTGTTCATATCATGTTGGTTATATTACCACTTTCTTCAAATGTGCCTCATATAGAACTGTAAAAACGTTAAAAAAAACTTCAAAATAATTTATTAAAATAAGTAAACTCAGTAAACTGGTCATTATAGTGTTTCAGAGATAGTAAGAACTGCAGATGCTGGAGAATCTGAGATAACAAGGCGTAGAGCTGGATGAACAAGCCGGCCAAGCAGCATCAGAGGAGCAGGAAGGCTGACGTTTCGGGCCTAGACCCTTCTTCAGAAATGAGGGAGGGGAAAGGGGATCTGAAATAAATAGGGAGAGAGGGGGAGGCGGATAGAAGTTGGATAGAGGAGAAGATAGGTGGAGAGGAGACAGACCGGTCAAAGAGGCGGGGATGGAGCTAGTAAAAGTGAGTGTAGATGGGGAGGTAGGGAGGAGATAGGTCAGTCCAGGGAGGACGGACAGGTCAAGGGGGTGGGATGAGGTTAGTAGGTAGGAGATGGGGGTGGGGCTTGAGGTGGGAGGAAGGACAGGTTAGGGAGGTGGGGACGTCCTGGGCTGGTTTTGGGATGCGGTAGGGGGAGGGGAGATTTTGAAGCTTGTGAAGTCCACATTGATACTATTGGGCTGCAGGGTTCCCAAGCGGAATATGAGTTGCAGTTCCTGCAACCTTCGGGTGGCATCGTTGTGGCACTGCAGGAGGCCCAGGATGGACATGTCGTCTGTGGAATGGGAGGGGGGAGTTGAAATGGTTCGCGACTGGGAGGTGCAGTTGTTTAGTACGAACCGAGTGTAGGTGTTCTGCAAAACAGTCCCCAAGCCTCAGCTTGGTTTCCCCGATGTAGAGGAGGCCACACGGGAACAGCAGATGCAGTATACCACATTGGCAGATGTGCAGGTGAACATCTGCTTGATGTGGAAAGTCTTCTTGGGGCCTGGGATGGGGGTCAGGGGGAGAGGTGTAGGAGCAGGTGTAGCACTTCCTGCGGTTGCAGGGAAAAGTGCCGGGTGAGGTGGGGCTGGAGGGGAGCGTGGAGCGGACAAGGAAGTCACGGAGAGAGTGGTCCCTCCGGAAAGCAGATAAGGGTGGGGAGGGAAAAATGTCTTTGGTGGTGGGGTCGGATTGCAGATGGTGGAATTGTCGGAGGATGATGCGTTGGATCGGGAGGTTGGTGGGGTGGTACGTGAGGACGAGGGGGATTCTGTTTTGGTTGTTATTGCGGGGAGGGGGTGTGAGGGATGAGTTGCGGGAGACACGGTCGAGGGCGTTCTCGACCACTGGGGGCGGGGGCGGGCGGGGCAGGGGGGCGCAGTTGGATGTTGCGGTCCTTGAAAAATGAGGACATCTGAGATGTACGGGAGTGGAATGCCTCATCCTGGGAGCAGATGCGGCGGAGGCAAAGGAATTGGGAATAGGGGATGGCATTTTTGCAGGAAGGTGGTTGGGAGGAGGTGTATTCTAGGTAGCTGCGGGAGTCGGTGGGCTTGAAATGGATATCAGTTTCTAGGTGATTGCTGGAGATGGAGACAGAGGTCCAGAAAGGAGGGAGAGGTATTAGAGATGGTCCAGGTGAACTTAAGGTTGGGGTGGAAAGTGTTGAAGTGGATGAACTGTTCGAGCTCCTCGTGGGAGCATGAGGCGGCGCCGATACAGTCATCAATGTAACAGAGGAAGAGGTGGGGTTTAGAGCCAGTGTAGGTACGGAAGAGGGATTGCTCCACGTAACCTACAAAGAGGCAGGCATGGCCACCCCCTTTGTCTGTAGGAGGTGGGAGGAATTGAAAGAGAAGTTGTTGAGGGTGAGGACGAGTTCGGCTAAGCGGATGAGGGTGTCAGTGGAGGGGGACTGGTCGGGCCTGCGGGACAGGAAGAAGCGGAGGGCCTTTAGGCCATCTGTATGGGGAATGCAGGTGTATAGGGACTGGACGTCCATGGGAAAGATGAGGTGTTGGGGACCGGGGAATTGGAAGTTCTGGAGGAGGTGGAGGGTGTGGGTGGTGTCACGGACGTAGGTAGGGAGTTCCTGGACCAAAGGGGAGAAAATGGAGTCCAGATAGGTGGAGATCAGTTCGGTGGGGCAGGAGCAGGCGGAGACAATGGGTCGACCAGGGCATTCAGGTTTGTGGATTTTGGGAAGGAGATAGAAGCGGGCGGTGCGCGTTTGGGGAACGATGAGGTTGGAGGCTGTGGGTGGGAGGTCACCTGAAGTGATGAGGTTGTGGGTGGTTTGGGAGATGGTTTGGTGGTCAGGGATGGGGTCATGATCAAGGGGGCGGTAGGTGGAGGTGTCGGAGAGTTGGCGCCTGGCCTCAGCAATGTAGAGGTCAGTGTGCCATACTACAACTGCGCCTCCCTTGTCCGTGGGTTTTATGGTGAGGTTGGGATTGGAGCAGAGGGCTGCACGTTCTGTGGGGGAAGAGGTTGGAGTGGGTGGGAGGGATGGAGAGGTTGAAGCGATTTATGTCACGATGGCAGTTGGAGGTGAAGAGGTAGAGGGAGGGTAGGAGGCCTTGGGGTGGTGTCCAGGAGGAGGGGGTGTTGGAGGCAGGAGAAGAGGTCAGTAGAGGGAGGGTTAGGCTCATGGTTGAAGAAGTAAGCACAGAGGCGGAGGTGGCGGAAAAACTGCTCTATGTCCAAACATGACTGGTATTCGTTGATGTGTGGGTGGAGGGGGACAAAGATGAGCCCTTTACTGAGGACTGACCATTCGCCCTCAGTGAGGGGGAGGTCTGGGGGGATGGTGAAGACTCGGCAGGGCTGGGTGCTGCTGGCTGTGGAGGCGGTGGGCGGAGTGACATCGGCGTCGGCTGTGGGCGGAGTTGTGTCGGCGATGGGCGGAGTTGCATCAGTGTCGGTGGTGGATGGAGCGCTGTGGGCAGAGCTGGGTAGGAGGTGGCAGCAGCGGTGACGGTAGGTGCGTCCTCAGTGTCTATGGTGTTGGCCTCAAAAATGGAGGCGGTGGCATCAGCAGCGGTGTGGATGACGTTCGCTGTCCCGGAAGCGGTGTACCCGGCGGCGGAGGATGTGACGTCATCCGTGGTTGCTCTGACAGTGGCCACATGGCTAATGGCGGTGGGCACATTGTGGGGGAGGTCCTGGGTAGGGTTGGGGTTTTGGGAGGTGGAGGAAGCCCGTTTTGGGTGGTAGGCACCAGTAAGTTTACTGTATATACGGTCTTTTGTGTCCAATAAAGCTGAGTAGAATTGTGAGTTCAGGTTGTGGATCCTACGAAGAATAAAAAGCAGGAGAGGTCCTTTGCAGGTCTGGGAGAGGGAGGCTCTGAGCTGGGGTAGGCTTGATTGCCGTGCCAGGAGATGCCGGCGCATTGCTGCAAGTGTGTGTTTCAGGAGTCGCAGGGAGAAACACTTCTGAAGGATCTCAATGTTCTGAATGTAGACATTGTCACAGTTGGGGCCAAATTGGGAAGGCCTGAATGTGGACTGTAGTCCCTTGGGGATGATCTGGTTCCGTAGGCAGGGACTAAGAAAGGTGATGTGGCTGTAGTACCCGGTTTGCTTCAGGACGTGGTTGAGCAGTTTTAAGGCCGAAAAGATTACCAGAGAGTTGCAGTGGGAGAGCGATCCACTGAGGTTTTTCCAGAGGGAGGAGGGTAACTTCTTCAGGGTAGGCATCCTTAGAAGAGGCTTCGCTGTGGGGTTAAAATTGTTTCAGAGATAGTAGGAACTGCAGATGCTGGAGAATCTGAGATAACAAGGCGTAGAGCTGGATGAACGCAGCAGGCCAAGTAGCATCAGAGGAGCAGGAAGGCTGACGTTTCAGGCCTGGACCCTTTTTCAGAAATGGGGGAGGGGAAGGGGGATCTGAAATAAATAGGGAGAGAGGAGGAGGCGGATAGAAGATGGATAGAGGAGAAGATAGGTGGAGAGGAGACAGACTGGTCAAAGAGGCGGGGATGGAGCCAGTAAAGGTGAGTGAGTGTAGGTGGGGAGGTAGGGAGGAGATGGGTCAGTCCAGGGAGGATGGACAGGTCGAGGGGGCGGGATGAGGTTAGTAGGTAGGAGATGGGGATGGGGCTTGAGGTGGGAGGAAGGACAAGTTAGGGAGGCGTGGATGAGCTGGGCTGGTTTTGGGGTGCGGTAGGGGGAGGGGAGATTTTGAAGCTTGTGAAGTCCACATTGATACCATTGGGCTGCAGGGTTCCCAAGCGGAATATGAGCTGCTGTTCCTGCAACCTTTGGGTAGCATCGTTGTGGCACTGCAGGAGGCCCAGGATGGACATGTCGTCTGCGGAATGGGAGGGGGATTTAAAATGGTTTGCAGTAAAATGGGAGGTGCAGTTGTTTAGTGCGAACCGAGCGTAGGTGTTCTGCAAAGCGGTCCCCAAGCCTCCGCTTGGCTTCCCCGATGTAGAGGAGGCCACAACGGGAACAGTGGATGCAGTATACCACATTAGCAGATGTGCAGGTAAACATCTGCTTGATGTGGAAAGTCTTCTTCAGGCCTGGGATGGGGGTGAGGGGCGACGTGTAGGGGCAGGTGTAGCACTTCCTGCGGTTGCAGGGAAAAGTGCCGGGTGAGGTGGGGCTGGAGGGGAGTGTGGAGCGGACAAGGGAGTCACGGAGAGAGTGGTCCCTCCGGAAAGCAGATAAGGGTGGGGAGGGAAAGATGTCTTTGGTGGTGGGGTCGGATTGCAGATGGCGGAAGTGTCGGAGCATGATGCGTTGGATCCGGAGGTTGGTGGGGTGGTACGTGAGGACAAGGGGGATTCTGTTTTGCTTGTTATTGCGGGGAGTGGGTGTGAGGGATGAGTGCGGGAAATGCGGAAGACACGGTCAAGGGCATTCTCAACCACTGAGTGGGGGGGATGTTGTGGTCCTTGAAAAATGAGGACAGCTGAGATGTACGGGAGTGGAATGCCTCATCCTGGGAGCAGATGCGGCAGAGGTGAAGGAATTGGGAATAGGGGATGGCATTTTTGCAGGAAATCTCCACTTCCCCTACCGCATCCCAAAACCAGCCCAGCTTGTCCCCACCTCCCTAACCTGTCCTTCCTCCCACCTATCCCCTCCTCCCACCTCAAGCCACACCCCCATCTCCTACCTACTAACCTCATCCCACCCTCTTGACCTGTCCGTCCTCCCTGGACTGACCTATCTCCTCCCTACCTCCCCATCTACACTCACTTTTACTGGCTCCATCCCCGCCTCTTTGACCGGTCTGTCTCCTCTCCACCTATCTTCTCCTCTATCCATCTTCTATCCGCCTCCCCCTCTCTCCCTATTTATTTCAGATCCCCCTTCCCCTCCCCTCCCCTCCCCCATTTCTGAAGAAGTGTCTCGGCCCAAAACATCAGCCTTCCTGCTCCTCTGACGCTGCTTGGCCTGCTGTGTTCATCCAGCTCTACACCTTGTTATCTGTGGTCATTATAGTGTTGTACCGATGACATTTATAATTAGTTGCCTTTGCTTGTCACTTTATTTTGGCTATTCGAAGAATTGTGATGTCTCTACTTTGTGTATGCTCTGCTTAATAATCCTACATAAAAGTTGAATTCACCCCCTTGTACTTGAACTAGTTTCACTTTGGGAGCATGATTAGGCTTGTGAAATTGCATGTATTGCCGATTTTTTAAAAGACCCTGCCACGTTGTTCTTGGAATTCAGGGCTTGGCATAAGAAGTTAGAGCGGGAGAGGACCGTCTAGCCAGTCATGTGTACACCACCATTCTGTATGATTGTGGCTCATCTTCAGCTTTAACTCTACTTTCCTGCCCAGTTCACGTAGCCATTGATTTTTCTTGAAAAACAAAACACTCTTGGACTTAAGTATATACAATGATGGAGCATCCACAATCCTCTGAGTTAGAAATTTTAAATATTTATAACCCTTTGAGTGAAAGGATTTCTCTTTCTTCTCATCCATTTTCTATATTCAGTAGCTGGAGGAATAACCTCTCTCCACCCTGTTGATCTCCATGAAAAATTTTCATGTTTCAATGAGATCATCTACCATTCTTCTAAACTACAGTCTTTCATCATAGAACAACTTATAATCCCCAAACCCTATTCTAGCAAGCCTTAACTGTACAGCCTGCACTACAAGAATACCTTTGAATATGGCAACCAGTACTGCATACAGTATTCCAGGTATGGTGCCTTTTATACAAGACAATGGTTCTCAAAGAGAACTGCATCAAGCTCTGCAATCTGATGTCACAAGGAAAAGACAATGTCTTGGGGTCTCTAATTGGGAGACACCTAGTCTGTTATCTTAATCTTCATAATAATGCCCATCTTACAAATGTGACTTGTATCTAGTTGCATTGTACAGTAGACTACTTTTTGGTTTTTCTCCTACTATCGACCACATCAAAACATCAGAAAGGGAGGATGATGGCAACTATCTACCCAACCATTTTCATGCAACAGTCTCAACAAAATCCTGTAAATTTATAGCAAGGTTAACTTGTTCTTGCAATGCAATTCTCTTGCATTCAAGGCGAACATGCTATTTGCCTTCCTAATTCTTTGGTGCACCTGCAAGCTAATTTTGTATTCTTTGCATGAGCAAATCCGAGTCATTCTGAATAGCAACATTTCCTAATAACAAAATATACAACCTTGCTATGCCTCCATCTATCACTTTATTTACTATTCACTTAATCTGCCTGTGTCTTTTTTTATTTACATGTGGGTGAGCCATCATTTATTGCCTGTCCCTTGAGAAGGTGGTGGTGAGCTATAGCATTGAACCCATTTGCAGTTTTGTAGAGCATCTGCACTCAGTTCACGAAAGCGACAACACCTTCTGGTCACGACCCATTTTAACTCCCCCCCCCCCCCCACTCTCTGGGTGACATGTCTGTCCTGGGCCACCTCCAGTGTCACAATGACACCACCTGCAAACTGGAGGAACAGCACCTTGGGAGCTTACGGCCCAATGGCCTAAACGTGGATTTCACTAGTTTTAAAATCTCCCCACCCCTGGCCTCATCCCGTGACCAAACCTCCCTGTCATCCCCACCTCCTTGACTTGACACAACTTGTCCATCTTCTCTCCTACCTCACTGACCAATCGCCACCACTCCCTACCTATCCTCACCTATTACCATCCCATCTACCTTCCCTAGCCCCAGCCCTTTTTATTTCTGAGCTCCCTCGCCCTCTATTTCTGAAGAAGGGTCCCGACCCGGAACATCAACTTTCCTGTTCCTCCAGCTCCAGCATCTGCAGTTCTTACTATCTGCGCTTCAATAAATTTCTTAAAGGAAAAAAAATCTTTTCTAGAGCTGACCGTGTGTGGGACTCCCTGAAACCAAAACACCATTCTTTAAAAAAAACTGTTTGCTTTTCAATTAAAACAAAATAAGCTATGTTAAACAAAACCCTCTAAAACACAATCTTTTTGAACTTCTGAATTTAGAATACAAAACACCTCCACTGTTCACTGGAAGCCCTGAAAAGCTTGTTTTAGAAAAAAAGTCTTTGAAAAAAAGCATGATGTTTTTATTTGGTTTTTTGAATTTTAATGAAACAAAATAAATAATAACCTGATATTAGTAAGATATATTGACTTTAGTTTTATTATTAGTTATGACAATCTTTAACTAACCCTGCAATCCCAGGACCCATTTGCAGAACCGTTTGATGATGAACCAACCCGCAACCAATTTCCTGTTCTTAGTTTCAATGAAACCACCTTCTATTATTAGAATCCCTAGTGTGGAAACAGGCCCTTCGGCCCAATAAGTCCACACCAACCCTCAGAGCGGCCCACCTGATCGACACATCACTGAACACTACAGGCAATTTATCATGGCCAATCCACTTCGCCTGCACATCTTTGGACTGTGGGAGGAAACCGACGTAGACACGGGGAGAACGTTCAAGTTCCATACAGACGGCCTGCCCTCATGAATAAACAAAAGGACGTCTAGCCTGTTTTCCTTTTCCACAAGCTGTTGTTCAAAAGTCATCTTTAGCTCCCAGTTCACAGCTCCAGACAAAATTGATAAATGCACTTGCTGATTTTTAATTATCTGTTAGAACAGAGCATGAATGAATGAATTTCCCCAGCTGTAAATTTTGGAGGAGGAGTTCCCTGTTGCATCAATCTGAAAGGAAATACATCTTAAAACTAATAAGATTCTGTTTAATCCTTTACAGATTGCACCTGTGGGTTCTTGTGTAGCTGCTATAGGAAACTAGCTACTTCTAGCTTCCATCTCCATGTTTATGTTTGCTGGTTCAGACACTGGTGTTAAACTATGTCTGTGATATTCAAAGCAATAATATGCAAAACACACAAAGAAACAAGTGCTTCATAATTCTGTAGGTTTGTACTTAACATCTAGAAAAAAGGATCATTTTTGTTTCATTGGGAAGAGGGTTGCATAACTGAATAAAATACTCCAGCTCATTTCAGATAGCCAAATTCCAGACACCACTCAACCCTCTCAAACTTTGAGTATTTTTACTGATAGTGAATGCAGAATAAGATCTTTTGCCAGGTTTAACTTCTGAGCTGTAATAAAGAGAGTGCATTTAATCTTGTACTCCAGTCCCTTCTGCCATAACCCATTCCTCCCTATTCCTTCCCCCACCTGCCTGTAATGTTGTGTTATATGGGTCATTCTCACCTACACAGCTAAGTAGGTGACCTCTACACACCTTGTGCAATGCAGATTTTCACCGACAGTTACCTGCAATGTAGCTTACATATGAAAATGAAGAAAATATTGCTATAAAAGAGTCTCTACAACTAATTGTGTGAATAATAATTGTTGAATGTACATAAAACTGCTACTCTGGGGTTGTGTATGATGCCTCTAATAATGAATTGCATAATGCCATCAGACAAGTCACAAAATATGGAAAATGCTTGAGTATTGAAATTGGGCACATGTATAAAATACTTAGTTCTGGACAAACAAATTAATAATTTCCTGGAATAAGAGAAATGTAGGAAATTTAATTTCCTTTGAATATACAGTGGGCTGTCAAATTGAAAGTTTTTTTTAAAGACTTTTAGATAGCCCAATTAGCACTGGAATGTTTAAATAGACATATGCCTTAAAATATTTATTTCTGAACTATTACTTTAAGCATGGTTCATTGACAACCTATGTTTTATGTTTAGAAAAAGATTACAGGTTTTTGTTTGATTTTCAACTCTAACTTCTCCACCATTTTAATTTGCAGTTCAGAAAATGTATTAGTAACTCATTTGTCTGTGAATTCCACACACATGGCAAAATAATAGTGACCTCTAGTGGCAATATATAAGCAGTGTTTTAATGTATATCCCGGCTGTAGTCTCATATATTTAGTTTGCATTGTGTGTTTTTAAATACAACTATTTTTTTTTTTAATCTACTGCTTCTCTTGAAAGGAGTTCCAAATAATTCTTGAGAAACAATGCTAGAGATCCCCCAACAGAACAAACTTCTCACAACATGATTTTTGGCTAGCAATTTCAAAGCCACAAGCAAATTTTCTCAAATTCCTGATTACATACTATCACTAACATGATAAAGCCACTAGAATTGTCAGACACATCAATACAAATATTACTATGAATAAAGACAGAAGCTATTACAATAAAATAGGATCATTATCAACTTAGAGTCACCCTCTTCACCTGCAGATCATCCTTCAACATTCTACATTATTGGAATGTCATAAATATGTGGCTCAAAAACTGTTCACCTAATTATTTGAAGATTCTCTGCTCTGTGTTCAACTGTCTGCTCACTTTCTGGATGTTTTCCAAATCCCTCTTCATTTTAGTTTTATTCACTCTGATTGATAGCAATGTGTGTTATTCTGACTGTCTTAAAAGTCAGTTTCTCCATCAAAATTAAATCATCAAAGCATTGATACAAAATGTTGTCTCTTTCTATGTTCAACATGAACTGCCATTATTTTGTATTCAAGTTACAGAACATCTTTGGGATCCATTCGTCAGCACTTGATGTAACAAATCACATCTGTACTCACCTTAGTTTACCAATATTATGCCACACAAATGCAGATCTTTGGACCAAGGGAGGAAACCAGGTCACCTGACAGAAACCCTCACAGCCTTGAGGAGAATGTGCCCAAAGTTGGAATCGAACTCAGGTCCCTAGTGACGTGTGTCAGCAGTGCTAACCACTGTGTTATGGACCGAACCAGCCCAGCCCAGGCCAGGCCAGACCCTCTCCAAAATATAGTAAGGAGATAGCCTAGACCCTAACTTTTATATTTATTTAAAGGCAAGTGTAATGTGCTATGCTCCAGATGTAATTCAATTAGTTCACCACTAGGCTTTAAGCAAAACACACTTATTTCCATTAGTAAGATACAAATGAAAAGAAGACTTTATTGAAATGAACTTTATTGAAATACTTAAGATAATATGATTCGTAAGACCATTAGACCATAAGACATAAGAGCAGAAATTGGGCCATTCGGCCCGTCAAGTCTGCTCCACCACTGAATCATGGCTCATAAGTTCCTCAACCCCATTCTCCTGCTTTCTCCCTGTAATCCTTGATCCCCTTGATAGTCAAGAACCTATCTATCTCAGTCTTAAATGTACTCAATGACCTGGCCTCCACAGCCTTCTGTGGCAGTGAATTCCATAGATTTACCACTCTCTGGCGGAAGAAGTTTCTCCTTATCTCCCTCCTAAAAGATCTTCCCTTTACTCTAAGGCTGAGCCCTCGGGTTCTAGTCTCTCCTACCAATGGAAGCATCTTCCCAACATCCACTCTGTCCAGGCCATTTAGTATTCTGTAAGTTTCAATTAGATCCCTCCTCATCCTTCTAAACTCCAATGAGTATAGTTCCAGAGTCCTCAAACGTTCCTTATACGTTAAGCTTTTCATTCCTGGGACCATTCTTGTGAACCTCCTCTGAACCCGCTCCAGTGCCAGTACATCCTTCCTGAGATATGGGGCCCAAAACTGCACACAGTACTCCAAATGTGGCCTGAGCAGGGCCTTATAAAGCCTCAGTAGTACATCCCTACTTTTATATTCAAGTCCTCTCAAAAATAAATGCCAGCATTGCATTTGCCTTCCTGACTACTGACTCAACCTGCAAGTTTACCTTGAGAGAATCCTGGACTAGAACTCCCAAGTCTCTTTGCACTTCAGACTTCTGAAATTTTCTCCCCATTTAGAAAATAGTCCATGCTTTTATCTTCTTACCAAAGTGCATGACCTCATACTTTCCCACGTTGTACTCCATCTGCCACTTCTTTTCCCACTCTGCTAACCTGTCCAAATCCTTCTATAGCCTCCCCACATCCTCAATACTAACTGTCCCTCTACCTGTCTTTGTGTCATCTGCAAACTTTGCCAGAATGTCCACAGTTCCTTCATCTAGATCATTAATGTATAAAGTGAAAAGTTGTGGTCCCAACACTGACCCTTGTGGAACACCACTTGTCACCGGCCGCCATCCTGAGAATGACCCTTTTATCCCCACTCTCTGCTTTCAGACAGACAGCCAATCTTCTATTCATGCTAGCACCTTGCCTCTAACACCATGGGCCCTTATCTTACTCAGCAGCCTCCTGTTGGGCACCTTGAAAAAGGCCTTCTTGAAGTTCAGGTAGATAACATCCATTGGCTCGTTACTTCCTCAAAGAATTCTAGCAGATTTGTCAGGCATGACTTCCCCTTGATGAAACCATGCTGACTTTGCCCTATTTTACTATACACTTTCAAATATTCAGAAATCTCATCCTTCACAATGGACTCCAAAATCTTACCCACGACCGAGGTTAGGCTAATTGGCCTGTAATTTTCTATCTTTTGCCTTACTCCCTTTTTAAACAGGGGTGTCACGTTAGACCCTCCCTGACTCTAGCGATTCCTGAAAGATCACCACTAACACTTCTACTATCTCTTCAGCCATCTCCTTGAGAACTCTGGGGTGTGGTCCAGGTGATTTATTCAGGCCAATCAGTTTTACTAGCATGTTTTCCCTGGTGATGGCCACCATACTCAGCTCTGCCCCCTAACTCTCTTGAATTTTTGCGATATTACTTGTGTCTTCCACCATGAAGACTGATGCGAAGTAATTATTCAGTTCCTCAGCCATTTCCTTGTTCCCCATTACTATCTCTCCACTGTCATTTTCCAGTGGTCCAATATCCACTTTTGCCTCTCTTTTGCCCTTTATATATCGAAAGAAACTCTTACAATCTTCATTTATATTACTGGCTAGCTTACCCTCATATTTAATCTTTTCCCGTTGCCTTGTGTTGATCTTTGTAAGCTTCCCAATCCTCTGGTTTCCCACTGCCTTTCGCCACATTATATGCTTGCTCTTTTGCTTTTATGCTATCCCTGACTTCCTTAGACATGGTTGCCTCATCCTCCCTGTACCATGCTTCATTTTCCTAGGGATGAATTTTTGCTGTGTCTCCTGAATTACTCCCAGAAACTCCTGCCATTGCTGTTCCACTGTCTTTCCTGTAAGGTTCCTCTTCTAGTCAATTCTGCCCAGCTCCTCCCTCATACCTCTGTAGTCATCTTTATTCAGCTGTAATACCGTTACCTCTGATTCTATCTTCTCCCTCTCAAATTGCAGAGTAAATTCTATCATTTTATGATCACTGCCTCCTAAGGGTTCCTTTACCTTAAGCTCCCTTATCAAGTTTGCCTCATTGCACAACACTAAATCCAGTATTGCCTCTTCGCTTGTGGGCTCCACCACGAGATGCTCCAGAAAGCCATCTCGTAGACATTCCACAAACTCCTTTTCTTGCAATCCACTACCGACATGATTTTCCCAGTCTACCTGCATATTGAAATCCCCCATGATCACTGTGACTTTGCCTTTCTTACACACCTTTTCTATCTCCTGGTGTATCTTGCACCCCAGCTCCTGACTGCTGTTTGGAGGCCTGTACACAACTCCAACTATGGTTTTTTTTTAACCTTTGTGGTTCCTCAATTCTACCCACACAGATTCTACACCATCTGACCCTACTTCGTTTCTTCCTATTGATTTAATTTCATTTCTTACTAATAAGGAAACCCCACCCACTTGCCTACCTTTTCGATAGGATGTATATCCTTGGATATTCAGTTCCCAATCCTGATCCCCTTGCAGCCACATCTCCGTGACGCCCACCATGTCATACCTGCCAATTTCGATCTGCGCCACAAGCTCATTTACTTTATTCCTTATACTGCGTGCATTCAGATATAACACCTTCAGTCCTGTACTAACCATCCCTCTTCTCGTTGTCATTCATTTATCCAGCGTGCTTAAAGTTTGATTGCTAGCCCTTTCCAAACACTCCGTCCTATCTGAGTTCTCCTTCCCTGTCATTTCTTTCATATCTTTCCACGTAGTTGAATCCACCACTACAGATGTTAACCTGCTGCTTTGTTTCCCACTGGGGCAAGTTTCACCATTCCCTTCTCCTTCCCCCCC
>NC_063334.1:51186674-51236754 GCF_021869965.1 Rhincodon typus
GCTGGGTCTAGGCCCAAAACGTCAGCCTTCCTGCTCCTCTGATGCTGCTTGGCCTGCTGTGTTCATCCAGCTCTACACCTTGTTATCTCAGATTCTCCAGCATCTGCAGTTCCTACTATGTCTTTCTTCAGGAGCATACTGTTTTCTCTCGTCACCACTGAAATAACTGAACAGAGGCCAGCATCTGGTCACCAATTCATCCCTAATTTAAACGAGCACAGTACATAGAGTCTGATCAGCTAGCTCAGAGCCAGTCCCTAGATTGAGGAGACTGTCTGAGGCTCCTGTTTATATCTGTCAGCCAGGGATCCCTGATTGGCCCAGGTTAACAAACCCCAATCAGGGATCTCATACTCTAGGAGATCCTCCTGGCCAACTGTTCCAATCACTGAAGGTGCATATTCCTAAATGCTTACATTAATAAAGAAAATAATCTTTAAAATGAAACAAATCTAAAAATAAATAAATACTACATAAACGCAATTACTGTACAGCTAAACACCTGCAGTTTTAATTGACCAAGCGCCATCTAGTGGCAGACGTAGGCAGAACTAATTGCACTGATCAATTTCTGTCACTAGATAGAGGCCAGGATATCGGTATGAATTCAGAACAGCAGCCAGAAGAAAACCAATACTAACCACTTTAAAGGTAAGTACGGAGGGTGGGAACAGAATTCAGGGGAGCAATGAATGTGGATAGACTGAGACAGGGGCAGGAACTGAAGGAAAGCCAGGGGACTGAGTGAGAGATAGATATATTGTGATTATCTTTAATGTCATCAACAAAGTAAACAATGTTAACAAAGCCAACTTTAAATGGGGACTTATTGTACAGTACACGCATTATATGGTAGTGGTCACTAGATAGTGACAAGTTTCACCACCGCTGAAGCCAAACGAAAAGTTAAGTACACTGTTAAAACCATGTGCAGCTTATTCAGTGTAACCCAGAATTTGAATCATGGCCTGTCCAATATCACACAGAATTATGTTCAGTAATCTTTCTTACCCTTTAAAGTATATAAAATTGTGAAATATCTGAATTTTCTTCCTTTTAACAATAAAGAGAATTCAGTAGTATCACACAACTATACTATCAGTGAACTTGCAACTCAATTTTAAAACATGAATGTAACTACACCATCTACAAATGACTCAAATTGCATCTGGAGGCCAGCCAAATTACTCAGCTTTACCACCTAGCAACAATCTTGGCTAGGTAATTACATTGTATTGAATTTGGGCAAACCAAACACTTATAGAAAAACCAGTTTCAATCAACAAAAGTTCCAAAGGTCAAAGGCATTTAGGAATGCTAAGGTTTCTGAGCTATGCCATAAGAGAACAGGGTTATGGTGAAATGTTTTCTGAACAAAAATAGAATGGTTCTTCAGTTACAAAAGTGAAATACTGTCAGAATAAAATGATGAAACAAAAATTCAAAAGGCAAAAGCCCCTCCCCCTTCACATATCCATTTTTTTCTGATTACTGAATTTTACTCAGTATTTTTGTGGTTTGTTTCCATCTACTTTCTTCCATTTAATTTGCATATTTTTGTTTTCCTCCCATACCATCTTTATTCCCCTCCCACTTGCTTGACTTCCCATCTCAAGATCTTAATTTCCCCAGCCCTTTTCAATTGTGTGTTAGAGTGGGTGGGATAACTGAGATAGGAAGAAAGCATCAACTGAAGCGATCGAGAGATTAAACTAAGGAAGGGCTGCTGACCAAATGCTGCTAATGAAGCCCAGAAATGTAATTCACATTTAGACGACTTGGGACTTATTCAAAGCTGTATTTGTGGCCAAGGCAACCACTAGTTGGAGCATCATCTGCATGTGTGCGTAATAAGGAATCTGGCTTTTAAACTTACATCCAGCAACAACACATTGTGTTTTAAATATAAATAAGGGCCAAAGAACTGAAAGTATATTTGGGAGAAGACCTTGAATATTGCCTTCAAAATGCTGACTGTGTTTTGAACTTTGTCCAGATCCTTTTCCTTGAATTTTAATAGAATTTTACTTTAAACCTTGTATTTTACTGTCAGTTGCCCAACTGATTTCCCTTAGGAAGCTATATTTTTCGTCCTGCATGCACATACACAATCTCACCACTATTTTCTAGTTTCCTGGCAGAAGTCTATTCAGCTTTTCAGATAACGGCCTTCAGATAGAGCAAACACAATTTATGGTTTTGCTAGGATTTAAAAGAACATTCCAGAGCATCAAGAGCTACACAGCCTTTACACTACAGGCATTACAGAACACACAACAATGAACACTACAGCACAGGAACAGGCCTTTTGGCCCACTAATGTCACAGGTATAACTGTGTATGTGCAGGTAGACCACAATGGGCATATTTAATCTTAGTATCATGTCTCCTGCATTGACAAATAAGTGCTCTATTCTGAATATCTTCCTGAAATTGAGTTCTTACAGATTAGCTTTCAAAGAGATAACATTATCAGGGATTTGCTAGTTATACAGCCCTGCCCAGAACTCTTTGCACAATGAGTTTTCCAACCTGGGTGAAGAAAGAAGGACTGGGTAGTTGTTTAAAAAAAAATTTTGAAGGAAGGGAGGATTGTAGGATAGAGCAGCTGTTGAAACAGCCTTTAAGAAGAAATGGAGAAAAACTGAAGCAGAAGTGGGGAGCAATTTACTCCAAATTCACACAGAGAAAAAATAACTTCTGACAATACAAAGCAACTCATTTTCAAGTTAAAAAACTTAGATATTTTGCATTGTTGCCATTATTTATCTCTGCTGTCATCAAGCATCCCTGTATTTAAGAATTGAAGCAAACGCTATTTACTGCTCTAACACTTTTAAATACTGATTTCAATATCACCAATATATGCTTTTTTTGAGAATTTGCAAAGTTGTAACTTGCAATCAGGATGCTAACAATCAATTTCACAAATCTAAATAATATGCAACAGAAAGTACTTAAGATTCATTGTGGCATTTGAAATTAATCCGTACCTTTTAGAAGTCACAGGCATTAGTGTTGGTGTTGAAGCTGAAGGGCCTGATTTAGATTCAGTTGCAGGAATGCTGCTAGGATTTAGCTGCAAAGGACTGAAGTGCACCTAGGATAGTTATGCAACATTAGACATCAAGTTTTTCTGAAGAAAGTCACATTGGTGCATTATATCAATACCAATGTCAATAGACAATACCCCCAAGTGCACAGCCATTTCGTAAATCAGTTCAAACATGTAGACGAAATTACTGTTAAAAATTGACAAAGCACACTTTGAAGCATTTGAAATTTAACTGTGTAAACATTACAATACCCCATCTAGTAAGAAGCAAAACAGTTTACATGGTTAAAAACTGGTTTGCATCAAACATCCTGAATTTGTGTGTGCAAGTTACTTTAGAAACTATATTTTGTTTAGATTTTAAAAATGTAGTGAATTCCAAAATATTTAAGTTTGCTCAAAATGATAGAAAAGTACAAATAGTGTATTTTAAACAAAGCCTGCCTGAAGACCATGTCCTGATACACCAGGCTTCAGGGGTGGAGTATTCATTCGTACAGTAGAAACAAAGTTCTTTGAGTAAATATCTGAAGGTGATGCAGAAGAGACAGGCTGTGGCATCAAGGCAGAAAAAGGAGGGTGCAACAAAGATTGCTGGAAAAGGAAAAGCAACAGCAAAGTATTAGTATTCACAAACCTTTACTTTAAAAGTCAGCACAAATTATATTAACTTTCAGCTACCAGACACTTCACACATTCCAAAAAGTGATTTGTTGTCCACTGCTGTGTAACAGCAACTAATGCAGAAAACCAGAGAAATAATTTTAAACCATTGTCTTTTTTGTTCTGTGCCACACAGCCTTTATTGTATCTGCAAGCCTTCTAATAGGATTACAGAATCAAGTGTGGGAGCAAGCCATTTGGCACATTGAGTCCATACCAACTTCTCCGAAGAGCATCCCACCCAGACCCAACCCTGATCCTATCCCTCTGACCCTGCATTTCCCATGGCTAACCCACCTGGCCTGTACATTCCCAGCACTACAGTCAATTTTGCATGGTCAATCCACCTTACTTGCACATCTTTGTACTGTGCCAGGAAACCAGACTGCCTGGAGAAAACCCATGCAGACATGGGGAGAATGTGCACAATCCACACAATTGCCCGAGGCTGGAATCAAACCCAAGGATGTGCAGTTTAGGTGGATTAGCCAAGCTAAACTGCTCATAGTGTTCAGGGATGTGCAGGCTAGGTGGGTTAGCCATGGGAAATGCAGGGTTACAGGGATACGGTATGGGTTGGGTCTGGGTGGGACACTCTTCAGAGGGATCAGTGCAGACTTGATGGGCCAAATCATCTGCTTCCATGTTGCAGGGGATTCTAATCATTCACTACACTGTCCACTGATAGTAAACAAACTGGACACATTAGCCAGTCTTTTTTAAAAATTAGCCATTCATGGGATATGGGTGTCACTAGCTCGGCCAGCATTTATTGCCCATCCCTAACTCCCCAGAGGGCAGTTGAGAGTCAACCACATTGCCGTGGGTCTGGAGTCACATGTAGGCCACATAGGATAAGGATGGCAGATTTCCTTCCCTAAAGGACATTAGTGAACCAGATGGGTTTTTCCTGACAATTGGCAATGGCTTCATGGCCATCATTAGACTCTTGTTTCAATGTCATTATTGAATTCAAATTCGCCATCTGCCATGGCAGGATTCAAACCCAGATCCCAGAATTTGGGTCTCTGGATTAATAGTCTAGTGATAATACCACTAGGCCATCGCCTATCATACTGTTAATGTGCTGCCAAGTCCTATATTTAAATTTCCTAGATGGTCCCTTGGAAGATCCAGCTTTTGGAAATATCATTGCCAAATAAAAGGATGAACAGTCATAGAATCATACAGTATAGAACAGTCCCTTCAGCACATCAAGACTGTATCACCAAAAATATACTGCTACCTACAACTCATTTCACTTTCCCACACTGGGCCCATTGACTAGAATGCTATCACACTTTAAGTGCTCATGCAAGTACTTTTAAAAAGTTACGAGGCTTCCTACTTCAACTGCCCTCTCAGTGAAAACATCTTTCCTCAAATCCCCTCTAAACATCCTACCTTTCACTTTAAAATTACACCTCCTTGTTAATGACCCTTTGACTAAGGGGAACAGCTGCTTTCCATTCACTCTGTCCTTGCTCCTCATAATCTTTCACACCTCTATCAGGTTCCCCTTCAACATTCTCTGCTCCAACGAAAACAACCCAAGCTTCTCCAGCTTCCCTTCATAGTTGAAATGCTCCATCCCAGACAATATAGGGGAGGCAATGGCCTAGTGGTATTATCATTGGACTGTTAATCCAGAGATCCAGATAACGTTCTAGGGACCCAGGTTCGAATACTGCCACGGCAGAGGGTGGAATTTGAATTCAATAAATATCTGGAATTAAGAATCTAATGATGATCGTGAATCCATTGTCGATTGTTGGAAAAACCCATCTGGTTCACTAATGCCCTTTAGGGAAGGCAACTGCCATCCTTACCTGGTCTGGCCTACATGTGACTCCAGACCACAGCAATGTGGTTGACTCTTAACCGCCCTCTGGACAATTAGGGTTGGGCAATAAATGCTACCTCGCCAGTGACGCCCTCATCCCATGAATGAATAAAGAAAAAAAAAATCCCGATGAATCTCTGTTGCACATCCTTCCCCTAGTGTGGTGACCAGATCAGCACAGAGTACTCCAGTCATTGCCTAACCAAATTCTGTACAGCTTCTGTATGACGAATAAAGGCAAGTGTCCCGTATGGCTTCTTAACTACTGTATTAACTTGTCCTGCCATCTTAAAGGATCTGTGGATAAGCACCTCAAGATCCCTCTGTTCCTTTGAACCTCCTGGTGTCCTGCCATTCCTCAAGTACTCCCTTGCCTTGCTCCTTCTTCCCAAGTATATCACCTCACATTTATCAAGGTTAAATTCCATCTACCACTGTTCTGCCCATCTGACCAAGCTGTTTCTATCCTCCTGTAACCTAACACCTTCCTCCTCAGTGTCAACTACCTGGTCAATCTTTGTGTCATCTGCAAAGTTACTTTTCAGCTTCCCCACATTCTCATTTACATCATTTCAATATCACAAACAATAAGGGACCCAACAATGATCCCTGTGACACACCACTACACACCAGGCTCCAGTCACACAAACAGCCTGCTACAACCAACCTCTGACTCCTGTCAGTAAATCAATTTTGGATCCAACTTGCCAAGTTTCCCTGGATCTCATGAGCTTTTTCACTTTCTTTATCAGTTTCCCATGCGGATCTTGTCAAAGGCCTTGCTGAAATCCATATAAACTGTAGAAACTTCCCTACCCTCATCCAAACATTTGCTTACTTCCTCAAAGAATTCCACAAGATTTGATGGGCATGATTTCCCTCCGATAAAGCTATGCTGACTATCCCTGATCAAACCTTGCCTCTCTCAGCCCGGGCATTCTCTCCTGTGCAGTCACAGAATAAATATAATTTCACTCAGAGGTGGAACTCATTGAATCAAATTGATACTTTCTAATAGTTGGAATTAAAAATCTTGCATTGCAGTCTCAAGCTAAATAGCAATAGACATTAACGTACCATTAAAATGCAGGTGAAGCAAAACATACTAACATTTCAATCAAATTGTGAAAAAATACTGTTCTTTATCCCATACCCTTGTTACTAATTTTCCACACACACATTTGAAATTGTAAAAATAACTGTTCCTGGTCACTCTGTTCATAGTTCACTTACCAGACTATTCTGCATACCCCCAGGTCTGGACAAATTGCTGTTAGATATCGTTGATGGATCAAATGAGACTGGAGTTTCTTGCAGTGCTGCTAATTTATTTTCATTCAGTTGTTTATTCAACCAGGATATTACTGGGAAATATAAATAACAGCATATCATAAAAACTTCTTAGAAGTTAAATAATGGAGGTTGTTCCTTCCCCAACCCAATAAAAAGTCAAAGTTGTCAAAACATATTTGATCAAGATGAACTTACAGTCTTGTACTTTTCAGTTTAATTAGTGCATTAGCTTCAGTATTAACTGTTAAATAATAAGTGTACAAATACTGCTACATAATGTCACGTAGCCACATGTGCCAATGGTTTCTGTTAATTCATATTGTGATAAAATGCCAGCATTTCCTAGGTCTCAGCCAAATATTTGAAATGTCTTTTCATCATTTCATTTCTCATGAATTGCTAGTTACCACCAAATTATTAGTGCACCTGATCTGAGATGTTACCCAAGAGAATTTCTATCCATATTGCCCATCATGGTCATTATTGAAACAAGCTCTGTTATATTTCCATGTCAGTAAATACCTCTATATTTTGATTTTCTTTTACCTGTTTTAGTTTATCTGTCATTTACTTTTTGTCCTTCATTTTGCATATATGTTTCAGTGAAGGCAACATAATTATTGAATATTGACCCTGATTGCCCACTAGTCTTGTAATGTGACAGTGTCTCATGTGTTTATGTAGGGTGCAGACTCACAAAGCTGACCACAAAGATAATTTCCAGGCACATACAAAAAGCTCAGCTCCTTGACAAAGTTTCTTGTCAACTGCCTAATGCTTTTCAAGTGAGGTTCAGTGTTACATTTGTGCAATAATGCTGCTGTGAGGTGCAACAGAACATTTAACTTAATATATTCACACAAGTAAATGTTCCAAGCACTAACCATTTTCGTTTGTCTTTAGAAGCTGCTTGCTTTCTTCAAGTTTTTCAACAGTTGTACCAAGCTGCTCTTGTAATTTACAAACCTAAAAGAGAATTTTTGAAAATAAAACTAGTTGAGTATTTTTTATAAGTAAGAAAACTCATTTTCGAATCATAGAATCCCTACACAATGTGGGAGCAGATCATTCGGCCCACCAAGTCCACACTGACCCTCCGAAGAGCATCCCACCCAGACACACACCCTACCCCATCGCTGCATTTCCCACTCTAGACACGATGGGCAATTTCGCATTGTCAATCTGCCTAACCTGCACATCTTTGGGCTGTGGGAGGAAACCGGAGCACGCAGAGGAAACCCACACAGACACAGGGAGAATGTGCAAACTCCACAGAGATAATCGCCCAAGGCTGGAATCGAACCCAAGTCCCTGGCACTGTGAGGCAGCAGTGCTAACCACTGAGCCACCGTGCCACCCCAAGAGAATAAACTTCTATTCTCTTTCCCTAGATTTTCTAAACTCTTTATTTTACAATGTAGATGATAATGAATTGTAACTCAATACCTCCTCTTCCTTTTGTCTTAGAGACTGTTGAACTTCTTTTAGTTCTTGCTGCTCCTTCTGCAGCATTTGGGTCTTTTCTCCTATAACTTTTTCTTGCTGCATCGTAACAGTATTTTTCAGTCTAATTTTTTCCATTAATTTTTTCACATCTCCCTGCAGTTTTTTGATGATTTCATTAGCCTACACAGTAACAAGATCACATGTTAAATAAGTTCCAATAATCTAACAAGGTCAAAACGAATTATAATAAAAGTTTAAGGAGCAGTTGGTCTTAATAAAGGCAAATAGCAAAGATGTGCATTTTTAATAAGGTGAACTTACAACTATTTTTGTGTTATTTTTAATCTGTGTCAAAGAAATAAAAATGCTAGAGTACTACAAAGAAAACCAGCACTCCAATTTTAGTCTATAGACCTGGCTGAGTTGCCTTGGGTATTGGATAAGGGCTGGATGAAACCAGATTTGCATTGCTCATTTTCCTTTCTTTTAATTTAGGGTTAAGCTCAAGGATCAGCCGTGATCTTATTAATAATACAGCAAGCTTGAGGGATACGTGGCTTAATCTTGCTCTTTTATTAACATTCCTAGCTAGTCGAGAAGCATACCTTGCCACTGTGCAAGAAAGCAACATTACACAGTGCAGGTACATAATAAAGAACAGTAGAAGTAAAACGGCTTGAAGAAACCATATTTCATCGCTAAAACATTCAATAAACACTTCTAATTTCAGCAGCTGTAAATCCACAAAAACTGTGGATAAAATGAAATCCACAGATGGTCTGTCTTTATTCTGACTTCACTACGATAAATAGGTTCCAGCCAATTATCCTGATAATGCTACATACCTTGGAACACCAATAGGAAATCCATTATGCCCCATTTCTCTCCTTTTGCATCCCAGTCAGTTTTCAGCTGCATCTGTACAGCTGTCAGAAAAGCTACCAATTTGTTGCTAAATTAGGTGCCGATCATATTAATTAGATGACAATGCAATTTCCCAGTCTTCAGTGCCTGATTAGAAAATAAATTTACTCAAGACCCAAGTTGATAGATTTTTAGTTACTAAAGAACTACGGGACGTGGAGCAATACAAGAAAATGGAGTTGATTTAAGAAATTCATCCACGATCTTATTAAATAAATAGATGCCTCAAGATTCAAAATGTCTGTACCTGCTCTTATTTTATTCTGCTGTTATTACTTGAATAATTTTCCAATCCATGCAAAATGAACATCCAGGGCTATCAGGATGTATTGTTTAAGGAAAGTACAATTAAAGAATGTTACAGTAACATTTTGAAGCTATTTCTGAATCTATGCTTTTTCCCCCTTTTCACTTAGTCATGATGTTTCCTACCAACAGCCTGGCCATGTCACTATTTTGGTGCTTTGAGGAGATAATCTTCCTGCTCTGCTCCAAAATTAATTATTCTAAATCTGACAAGAAATCAAGTAGGACTTCTCAAAAAAGAACAAAGTACAGAAAAAAAACTCAGCAGGTTCTCGACATACATTGAGACAGAAACAGAATGAACATTTCAGGTCCAAACTGACCCTTCTTTTTGGAAGTGAAGAAAAACTGAAATTTACTTACTTATGGCCAAAAATATTTAGTTTATTCAAGGTGGATTTAAGGCAAGTGTAGCCAGCCAGATTGGAAATGCTAGCATAATGTCTAAATGATTACCTTTAATAATTCTTCAGAAAGTGATTTCACGGTAGCTTCTAACTTTCCCATCTGTTGTTGTTTTTGTTCTAGACTTTCTTCCAGATTTTTCTGCAAATGAATGGGGAATCACAAATATAAATTACTGCAGTGCCATCTTGCAAAATCTCCTATTCTATTCTGCTCTTAAAAAGTATTTTGGAGGATAGTGGTGAGGGAAATAATAGCATAGTGGCACTTTCATTGCACTAGAAATCCAGTGACCCAGGTTAATGCTCTGGGAACAAAAGTTAAATGAATTAATCAATTCAATTAACTGATTTAAAAACAAAAATGGAATTAAAAGTTAGTTCTAGTAATGGTGCCAAGGCTACCCTTCCTGGAAAAGCTTTCAAAAGGAATGATCAATCTACTGTTGATAATCAAGGGAGGAGATGCATCAGCTACTGTACAAATCACATAACAGCTTCCACAGTGGATTTTAACTGCAGGCATGCAGATACAGATAACATCTTTTTTTTGGATACGTGCGATGTGCACTGCCACTTTGTTTCAGTGGGCAGCTCCAATTTTCTTTATGCACTCATATATGTGCATCGTAATTTGAAGAGGGGGAACATGTGTGCATTTTTTGCAGAAACTTTCAGGTTGATGCACAGCATCGCATTTAGGAAACATTGGAGAGGTGTTTGAAAAAGCCATCAAAAGAGAAATTTTACAAGACCAAATGGGTTGCTCTTAGAAAAGCTGGTACAGACTCAAGGGGCTGAACGGTCAGTCCTTAGCAAAGGAATAACCAGCCCCAAGCCATGCTGGGTATCCACCATTCCCCCAGACCGCCCCCTCACTGAGGCTGAACGGTCAAATCCATAAACACGACTGCCTTGGTCGACCCATTGTATCTGCCTGCTCCTGCCCCACCGAGCTCATCTCCCCCTACCTTGACTCCGTTCTTTCTCCTTTGGTCCAAGAACCCCTCCTCTCACTTATGTTTGGAACACAACCCACGCCCTCCACCTTTTCCAAAGCTTTCAATTCCCCAGCCCCAAACATCTCATCTTCACCATGGACGTTCAGTCCCTGTACACCTGCATCCCCCCAAGAAGATGGCCTAAAAGCTCTCCGCTTCTTCCTCTCTCATAGGCCTACCCAGTCCCACTTCATCAACACACTAATTCACTTGGCGGTACTGGTCCTCACCCCTCAGCAATTTTTCCTTTGATTCCTCCCACTTCCTACAAACCAAAGTGGGGCTATGGGCATCTGCATGGGCCCAAGCTACGCCTGCCTCTTTGTAGGATTTGTGGAACAGTCCCTCTTCAACAACTACGCCAGCACCATCCCCAATCTCTTTCTCCGGTATATTGATGACTGTTATCGGTGCTGCCTTGTGCTCCGGCGAGGAACTCGAACAGTTCATCAACTTTGCCAACACCTTCCACCATGCCCTCAAATTCACCTGGACCATTTCTGACACCTCCTTCCCCTTCCTAGACCTCTTCAGTAACCAACTCACCACTAACATCCATTTCAAACCCACTGGCTCCCACAATTACACCTCCTCTCACTCCCCCTCCAGCAAAAATTCCATCCCATACTCACAAATCCTCAGCCTCCGCTCTCAGAATAAGGCGTTCTACTCTAGGACTTCGCAGATATCCTCCCACTTTAAAGATCGTAGTTTCCCCTCCTCTGTAATTAAGGATGCCCTCAACCACATCTCTCCCGTTTCCTGCACTTCTGCCCTCAAACCCTCTTCCCCAAACAACGAAGATAGAGTCCCCTTAGTCCTCACACACCACCCCATCTACCTCCAGCCCCAGCCCCACCATCCTCCCTCTATTTGTTTCTGGGTTGCCCTTGTCCTCACCAGTCCTGATGAAGGGTTTTGGCCTGAAACGGTGACTTCCCTGCTTCTTGGATGCTGTTTGACCAGCTGTGCTTTTCTAGCTACACATTTATTGACTCTAGATTCCAGCATCTGCAGTCCTCACGTCTCCAATGAGCTGAATGATCTTTGTGCAATGTAATATTCTATTAAACTAAAACGTCGTGAAACTTGAAAGGGTTCAGATAAGCTTTACAAGGATATTGCGAAGGTTGGAGGGTTTGAGCTACAGGGAGAGGCTGAATAGGCTGGGGCTATTTTCTGTGGAGTGTAGGAGGCTGAGGGGTGACCTTACAGGAATTTATAAAATCATAAGGGGCACGGATAAGGTAAATAGACAAGGTCTTTTCGTGTGTGTGTGTGTGTGTGTGTGTGTGTGTGTGTGTGTGTGTGTGTGTGTGTGTGTGTGTGTGTGTGTGTGTGTGTGTGTGGTGTCCAAAACCAGAGGGCATAAGTTTAAGGTGCGAGGGGAAAGATTTAAAGGGGACCTAAAGGACAACTTTTTCACACAGAGAATGGTGCATGTATGGAATGAGCTGCTAGAAGTAATGATGGAGGCTGATATAGGTATCTGGATAGGTATATGAATAGGAAGGGTTTAGAGGGATAAGGGCTAAATGCTGGCATATGGAACTAGATTTATTTAGGATATCTGGTTGGCATGGATGAGTTGGACCAAAGGGTCTGTTTCCGTGCTGTACTTCTCTATGACTCTATCTATGTCATATGCAGACAGTTAGAATATGTTCATGAAAGAGATACCACTATGCCCAGCTTTTTCTTTTGCACGTTCTCATGCCAAAAGGATGTGTAAGCATTTATTACTCCAAGTATTCCTTTCCCACTAATAAGTTGTTTGGGCAACTAAATAGTGTTTTCTGTTACAGTTATTTAGTTTCATTTTCTCATGATAAAACATAAAATGACTTTCTGATCGAAATTTGGAAAAATATCAAAACAGGATCCAAGGCCAAGCAATGATTTCTTCATTTCTAAATTATTTAACATTTCACTAGTGAGAAAGTATCTGAACTACTTCTATCCTTGACCATCCCATACTAAGTTGATTCCTTTCCTTCCCTGTAGGCATTGAATCCTTTCTGAGATGTGGTTTAATACATAAGGGTTTTCTAGCAGAACTCACCCAAGTGACTATTCCTCACTGTTCATGTGTGAATCTGATCAGTCAATAACAGTAGGCTATTCAATTGAGAGACAATACAAAGGTGAACCTCATCATGTCTTCATGCAATGCACTTTTCTAACTGGAGTTGCTACAGAATAAGGATGAGTAAAATCCTGTCTATATTCCTAGTCTATGTATGCTGAAGCACTCTAATGCCATTGTAGGTGACATTGTTTAACCTAAAATAAAACATGAAGTTGCTGGAGAAGCTCAGCAGGTCTTGCAGCATCTGTGCAAAGAGACATTTGAATTGAAAGGCTCTGTGAAAGTGAAAGGGGCCGGAAAATGTTTCTTATGCCGTTGACATCAGGGGAGGAGGAGCTAGCGGAACACATGGTGAGGTACACAGTGCAAATGACAAAGGAATGCTAATGGTGATTAAGAAAAAATTGAATTACAAAGTAAGTGTTAATGATAGATGTGAATAGAATAAAATAGGTAAGCTCTGCTCAAGCCACTCAAACGTGACAAATGAGGTGAGAGGAATCAACATGATGGATAGTGTTAACTTCTCTGAAGTTATTGAGTCTGGGAAGCTGTAAAGTGCGGAAAACAAGGTGCTATACCTCTAGCATAGCTGGAAGCGGCAGCAGGCCTAGGATGGAAATGTAAGCATGAGACCAAGATAGTCTGTTGAAATGTCAAGTAACTGGAAGATCAAGGTGCTTCTTACATATGTAAAACGTTCCACAAAGCCACAGATGTTACCAGATCTATAAAGCTTCTCCTGTGCTTTGTCTTTATTTCAGATTTCCAGCATATGCAGTAATTTGCTTTTATTATTGTCTAACTTGACCTGGATTGGGTATCAATGTGATTTATTGGTATGTAGGCCTCTCATCTACTTACTGCTCTAATCAGCAAATCATTGGAGAAATATATCTGAAATGTGTGGCTAGCAATTTAGAAATAAGCATTGATCATCATTGTGCAGATCTAAATTTTATTGGTGGTCGGACTATACTGCACCCAAAAAAGCTACATCTCAAAAATGCTATAGTGCAGATGGCTAAAGGACACCAATTAGGCTCAGATGCATTCTACAGGAGATCCTATTATAGCTTAACTGTGCACCACTGCCCAACTTTACTAAGCAATTGAAAACTTAAACAGATTTTGTGTGCTTTTTAATTACCTTGTGTTCCTGTGTACTTTCAAAGACTTCTGTTGTCCTGGCAACGACTTGCTCTTTATCTTTGACTTCTTGTTCCAAGACAGCAGTCCTTGTTCGCAGTTGATTTATCAGCTTCTCCTTCTCATGACATTCGGCATCTAGTGTGGTGTTTTCCCTCCTCAGTGAGTGAACTTCCTGTTTTAACCTTTGACATTCCTAAATACCATACAAGAGGGCATATAATTTAAAACTTTTATTTTGAACAGGAAATATACTAAAAATTTAATATATATGTGTATACGTGTGCACATTAACCTGATTTAATACAGCAAAGATTAATTCTGTATCAATGGCACAGTGTTACATTGTAGCCCATTGGCCAATCTGCTCTATTTAACAGCATTAACCTTGAAAGCTAATTGCTTTGCTTTTCTTTTAAAAATAAAGCAATGAGAATACATTCATATATAAAGCTTAAATACTATTAAATAGGATTTTTCACCTCTTCCATGCTAGATACTTTGGCTTTCAACTCTCGTATTGATGATTCAGATTTGTATTTCCTCTCTGTTAGATCCTTGTTGATAGCTTCAATTTCAGCTAGCCTGCTTTCTAAGTGCTGTACTGTTTGATTGTGTGCTGCTTCTGTCTCCTTCTTCTGCTGCTCCAGTTGATGTTGATACTGTGCTTGAGCCTGGAAAGAAAGATAAAATCAGCAACACTTAGGATTAGCTAAGGAGAACAGCACAACAAAATTACATTTATAAATCATAAAAACAAATGCAGAGAGATTCTTTGACCTAATTAGCATATCCCTCCCTAGAAACAGACAATATGAACTACTTGGAATTATGTAATTTTTGTTAAATGAAAGAATTTACATCTTCAAACGCAACCACAATACAAATGCAATCTTAACATAAAATAACAAAATCCTAGTAACATATCACTGTTTTGAGTGCAGTTTTTGCTTTAGAAAAAGGGAGAATTGTTCTAAAAACTCTCAACACTATCAATTTGCTGTTACTCTCTCTTCAGCACCTGAACAGAAAAAAGCACTGCTGTAGGCCATAAATCCAAATTAATGTCACTTTTACATAGGTCAGAAAATACTCAACATTCGCTATCAACAAGAGCAACCAGCAGGTAGAACACAATAGGGAGATGGGTGGAAAACAGCAGATAAAGAGAAAATTTTTTCCATTAAATAAGGAGAGGGAGGAAAAACACCATCCCAAGGCAGTCCACTCAATACAATCTCCGATCCATTCAGTCATTTCACTGACCTGGTATGCAATTTATACTCTACCTCACTTAATAATTAAAGTTCTATATTGATACACCCTGATCCCAAACTTAATCAAACAAAGCATCAGATTCATTCAACACATTTTTTTACTGTTCAACCCAAACCTGCTTACATCCACAGATGAAGAAAGATTTGTTCTTAGAAAATCCAGTTGATTATGTGCTCTGTGACACAACTGGAAACTTCCTTCCCTCTTTTCAGGAAAAAAGGCATTAATAAATATATTGACTATCATGCATTTTAAGCACATCCTACAGCACTTTGGTCATCTTGAAAACCAGATTAAATCCAGAGAAAGGATTAATGCAAATTATACACTCTTCAGCAAAAACAATACAAAGGCTGACTTTTTGCTTGGGGTACACGATGGCTACCTAGAAATATATGAGTGCAGCTTGCCTTAGACTTTTTAAAAAACACATTTATAAATTAAATGTGAGCATTTTTGGCAACATCAGCATTTATTTACTATCACACTTGCCTTTTTGAATCACTACTGATTTATCCACAGAGCTGTTAGGAAGGGATTGTGATCCCAAACAATGAAGAAATGGTGTTGTATTTTCAAGTCAGTGTGGTGGGTGACTTCGAAGGAAAAACATTACTGACAGTGGGATCTCATAGTTTCATTTATTTAAATAATTATGAAGAACTCAGAATACAAATGTGACCATGTGACCATGTGATCCTGGCTACATGTGAAAGATAGCCACACATTCAAAGTTGCTTCTGCATTTAGGGCAAATTTGCAGCCAAACTATAAACACCTTCAAGAGACAGTTGACAGTATCATCACGGGTCAGAGTTAGGAAGATTGCAATTTTTAATCAAAATCACACAAATGATGCTTAGAATATGCAGCAATATAGGGTTACTAAAATTTGATCCAAATGCTTCCCCAACCTCAGAAGCCTGTAATCTGGACTGTCTGAGAAGGGGACACCACGCTGTGAGAAAGATCATGAACATGGTTGCAAAACACCTTCAACACACAAAGAAAGTTTGCTGAAAATACATCCTAAATGTCACTGCTTCAATGTTTTTTTGCAATAGCATAGCTGCAAATCATCTCAAGCTGCTGCAGCTGTACTTTGGTATGTATGATGATTTTTGTGTTTTTAAGGCTTATAGGTAACACTACCCATAGTGTTACCTATACAACTTTGTGATCAGATTAAAACAGAGAACTGAAAAAAATTATATTGCAGCAGTGATGAAAAATGCAGGTGAAAGCACAGAAGCAGGAAAAGCCCTTGGACACTGTCACAGAATCTCTACGGTGTGGGAACAGGCTTTTCGGCCCAACAAGTCCACACCAAACCTCAAAGCATCCCACCCAGACCCATTCCCCATAACCCACCTGAACACTACAGGCAATTTAGCATGGCCAATTCACCTAGCCTGCACATCTTTGGACTGTAGGAGGAAATCAGAGCACCAAGAGGAAACCCACGCAGACACGGGGAGAATGTGCAAACTTCACACAGTCACCCACGGGTGGAATCAAACCTGTGTCCCTGGCACTGTGAGACAGCGGTGCTATCGACTGAGCCACCAAGCCGCCCCATATCCTAATCCTGCTAAAATGGAAAATAACTTTCTTTGCTTTGGGAAATTGGTTACACCAAAAAACTTAGCCAGGGATCTCTATGACATATTTACAAAAAAATGTGCTAAGTAAAAACAATTAATAGTTTTGGTAAGAACAAATTAGACTGCTATTCATATGGTTAGCTCTGCTGCACAGGAGAGGAGGAACAAGTGTAAGAAGGCTATAGTAATAGGGGATTCAACTGGAAGGGGAACAGATAGACTGCAATGAGACTCGAGGATGGAACTTTGCCTCCTAGGAGCTAGGGTCAAGGATGTCTCAGAATGGCTACAAGACATTCTGGAGTGGGTGCGTGAACAGCTAGAAGTTGTGGTACAAATTGGTACCAATGTGATGAGAAAGAAGAGGGATGAGGTCCTGAAATCAGAATAGACAGAGTTAGGAATTAAGTTAAAAAGTAGGACCTCTAAAGTGGCGATCTCAGGATTGCTACCGGAGCCACATGCTAGTTAAGAGTGGAAATAACAGTATACTTTAGGTGAATATGTGGCTGGAGAGGTACAGCAAGGGGAAGGGCAAGGTTTCAGATTCCTGGGGCACTAAGACAGTCTTTGGGGAAGGTTTGAGAAGTACAGGCTGGACAGGTTGCACCTGGGCAGGGCTGGAACTGATTTCTAAGGAGAAGTACTTACAAATCTGGTTGGGGAGGGTTTAACCTAAAAAGACATGGTACATATACAGGGAGATAGTGTAGAGGAAAATAACAAACAACAGAATCAGAAATAAGAAACATAATGGGTAGAGAATTGAAGCTACAATGCAAAAGTGAACAGGACTAAAAATGTTAAGCCGACAAGAGTGAAGGCTTTCTGTCTTAATGCGTGGAGCATAGCAATAAATCAGATAAATCAGGGTGACCAGGGATGGGAACTGAATATCTGGGGTATACCATTTTTAGGAAGGACACACAATAGAGGATAAGGAAGTGGGATAGCATTGCTGGTTAAAGAGGACATTATTGCAATAATGAGGAAGTGAAGGTGAACTAGAATCTGTATAGGTAGAGCTTAGAAATATCAAGGTTAGAAAACGATAGTGGGTATTTATTGATAATATTTGGGAAAGCATTGAACAAAACACAAGCAATCAGGGGACAGCAGTAATTATGGATAAGTCAATTTGCATATAGATTGTGAAAATCAAATCAGTAACAATACTTTGGAGGAGGAATTCCTGGAATGTGTATGAGATGGTCTTCCAAATGAACTACAATGATATGAGCTACAAGCTGGAGGTAGTGTACTGACATGGATAGATAACTGGCTAGCAGACAGAAAACAAAGAGTAGCAATAAAAAGACCATATTCTGAGTGACTAGTGACCAGTGGGCTTTTGCAAGGATCAGTGCTTGAACCAGTGCTATACACAATATATATTAAATATTTAAATAAGGAAATAAAATGTACTCTTTCCAAGTTTGCAAATAACTCAAAGCTGGGTGGGAGGGTGAACTGTAAGCAGAATGAACTGTGAGGAGAATGCACGGATGATTCAATGTGATTTGGAGAAGTTGGATGAATGGGCAAATGCACGGCAGATGAAGTACAACGTCAATAAACGTGAGATTATCAACTTTGGTAACAAAAACAAAGGCGGAGTATTATGTGAATGGTGACACATTGGGAAAGAGGAAGGTGCAACCAGACCTGCGTGCTCTTGTACACCAGTAACTGAAAGTAAGCATGCAGATACAGCAGGAGGTCAAGGTGGCATACAGTACTTCATAGTGATAGGATTCGAGTACAGGAGTAGGGTTGCCTTGCTGCAATTGTACAGGGCTTTGGTGAGAACACATCTAAAGTAGTGGGTACGGCTTTGGTCTCCTTATCCGAGAAAAGATGTCCTGGCTAGGGAGGGAGTGCAATGAAGGTTTACCAGGCCAGGTTTACCGGAGACTCAATTGGACTCACCACATAAACGCAGTGGTTGCAAGAGCAGTTCATATGCTAGGAATAATGCACTGAGTAATTCACTTCCTGACTCTCCAAAGCCTGTCCACTATCTACAAGGCACAAGTCAGGAATGTGATGGAATGCTCCACACTTGCCTGGATGAGTGCAGCTCCAAAAGCATTCAAGCAGCTTGACATCATCCAGGACAAAGCAGCCTGCTTGATTGGTACTACATTGACAAGCATCCACTCCCTCCACCACTGATGCTCAGTAGCAGCAGTGGGTACTATCTACAAGATGCATTGCAGAAATTCACCAAAGCTCCTCAGACAGCACCTTCCAAACCCACGACTACTTCCATCTAGAAGGACACGGGCAGGAGATATATGGGAACACCACCATCTTCAAGTTCCCCTCCAAGCAACCATCTTGAATTGGAAATATATTGCCGTTCCTCCACTGTCGCTGTGTCAAAATCCTGGAATAGCCTCCCTAATGGCATTGTGGGTCAACTCACAGCAGGTGGACTTCAGCGGTTCAAGAGGCAAGCTCATCACCCCCTTTTTAAGGGCAACTAGGGATAGACCATAAATGCTGGCCAGCTAGTGATGCCCAGATCCCACATATGCATAACTAAAACAAAAGACTGATTCCTGGGATGGTAGGACTGATGTAAGGAGATAGATTGGATTGGTTAAGATTATATAGACTGGTGTTTAGAAGAATGGGGTTTGGAGGCGGATGGGGAATCTCATAGAAACCTACAGAACTTTATCAGGACTAGGCAGTTTAGATGCAGGAAAGATGTTCTCAATGACCAAGGGTCACAGTCTAAGCATACAGGGTAGATAAGAAGAAATTTATTCAGAGAATGGTGCTCCTGTGAAAATCTCTTCCACAGAGAGCAGCTGAGGCCAAAACATTGAATAATTTTCAAGAAGCAAACAGATATTGCTCTGAGAGCTAAAGGGATCAAAGGGTATGGGGCAAAAGAAAAAACAGGGTATGGCGTAGGATGATCAGGATGATCAGCCACAATCATAATGAGTGGTGGAGCAGGCTTGAATTGTTGAATGGCATACTCCTATTTCTATTTTCTATCTTTCTATTTTCAAAGAACAAGCATTCACTCTGAAATAATGTGATATTTCTAGAGTCAGCCTCAGTGTTGAACAGAGGTCCTGTATCGTTTGTGGGTTTATCGTTCCTTCAGGGAACTTGTGATCTGTTCTGAATTAGAAAGGTTTCTCTGTCCTGAGTGACAAAGGTCTGGCTCTGGTAGGTTCCTTTATTTACACTATCATATGCTTCAAGGTAAGTGCAGACTATTCTTTTTCTCTTCTCACACTCTAGCATGTGGCTACTGATGTCACTGTTGCATCATCACACACCCCACCACCTCATTGTTCTGCACCATATTAAGCTGTCAAAATGCATCAACAGATGCCCCAAAGTTGGAGTCTTTTGTTATTGATTTATCATACTGGAGACATAGTTAGGCTCGACTCCAGCACCAAACTTCAACATCCTGCAATCTGAGCCCAAAAAACCACAGGGCAAGGAGAGAGTGTCAAATAGCAGAGACATTGTAGCAGGCACAGATGAAGATACTGCATCTCAAAGTAGCTCCAAATTTTGCTGTCTCAATCAAATGCCCCATGCGAAGGTGCAAGTGGGACAGCCACCATACCATAAATTAAAGAGGCTTAGAAGCAGAAGTTATTTTTATGTAATTTCTCAGAGGAAACCCTTTTCCAGATGGCTGCAACATGTGCCTCATCATCATTCCTTCCTCACCCATGGGGAGAGAACATAGAGGGAGCATTAAATTTGGCAGCAGAATATCCTGCATCATAGATGTAAAACACTAAGGAAGGAAATAAGAATTTTTAACAAATCAAATACTGCTAGCATAATAAGGGACAGAAATTTGATTTTTGATTTCACACAGAGCTAATAATTTAGACTGGGTTTCTTTTCTGTAGCTAATGATTGCATTATGAATCCATATTTACTGAGATATTAGCATATGAGCTCTGCTGTACTAGCTCATTGGGAACATATATTTAGTAATTCTGATTTTTTTTTGAACTGAGTTTACAAATGATCACTGAATTTGCCTTCCTTCCTAAATTTTTAACAACTCTTAACTTGGGGACCGTCAATGTTCAGATCTTCCACTTCTGTGTACCTTGGTTACTCCAATTCTATGTAACTGCATAAAATAGATGTCATGTTTTATAAACTTGGATATCATTTCAAGATTATATGATAGGGGATTCCTAGGTAGCTCCATGCAACAGAATTCATACTTTAGCATTTCTACAATGTTCTCTATCTGTATTAGAATGTCAGCCTCAATGAGCTTTGGCATTTCTCAAAATTAGGTTTCAATTTCCATCCTCACAATAGATTTCAGCACAATCCTGAACTGTACAAAAACAATGCTGCGCAGTTAAGAGGAGCCATACTTTAGATGAGGCAAACAACTAAGATGAGCATAACAAATCTCCTGGCATTATATATGTATATAGGCTAACATTCCTTTCTTGAACAACATTAGCCAAAACAAGTTAATCACTTCTATATAGTGCATACACATTTACTGCTGTATTTGACTAACAGTAGCTTTACTTCAAAAATTGATCAACTAACTGTAAATTATTCGAGAACATGCTTAACATGTGGATAAGGCACTAATAAGTGTTAATTATTTCCTTACCTAAGTTTTTAAATGCTGTTTTATATTTTGGCTTCCAACTTTACCATGCATTTTCTCACCTGAGAGGCCTTCTCCCGTTCTGTGGTAATCTCTTGGCTGTGCTTGTTTGCTAGCAAGTTTGTATGTGCAGCCCATTCATTACGTAATCTATCCAGTTCTTTACTTTTTTCAGCCAAGGTCTAAACATGAAAATTTAGCAGTAAGTACAGATTCACTAAAATAAATGAAGACTACTTTAGTGCACTGAACTACTCTTACAGTTGTATTGTTTTGTTCCTGTGAATAAAAGAGAAAACTAGGCATAAATTTACCGTTTGGACTGTAAATAGGGTAATACAGTATTCACATATTTAAGTGGATCATTTTCATTCTTAACGTATGCTCTAATCATCTATTTAATTCTGCCAATTAAAAAAGTTGGATACATTTCCTTGAGACATACATTAAACTAAAGGAAAGATTTTCTCCAGCATATATCAAAATGCATATTGGGAAACTGGATGTTTCATTGTATGAGCTGGGTTTTGTTAATCTTAGTGGATGGCAAATCATGAATGGTGACATACAATTTCAAAATATTCATTCCCAATACGTACCAATAGTGATGAAGCAGAAATAGTCTACACGATCTAAACAGAGGTTAAATTACTAGATTTCCTTACTACGTTGGAAGTTTTTCTTATAAAAAGATATTGGAAAACACAAGAAATCTCCCAGAAGACTTCACTGTTCAGAATACAAAGGGCACATTAAAAATCAGCACGAACACAAGCTCATTGATGTACAGATAGCTGGGGATCATCAAGCTTCTCACTGGTCAGGGAGAGATCCCATCCAGAGTGAAACACAGCCAGAGTGAGTAGGTAGTTTCAGGAATTTCGATGCAACGTGGAAATTTAGTGCAAAGGGGAAGAGGTGCTTTTTGCTTGTTTTTTTTGGCTCATAGTCTGTAAGGTCTTTTTAAGGTCAAACTGGAGCCCAAGATCAGGGGCCCAGCACAAAGGAGTGACATCACAGGTAAACACAAAGTTCATTCGTTGGTGATAGCTATTAATTTGACAATTATCGGTTACTTTCAGATTGAAAGTAAACAGGGGAAATATTTAGAGGCTACAAACTAAAAGACCAGTATGAAATTTTTAAAAATCAAATTAAGAACAAAGGAATTAAAACAGAGATGCCAGGTCAGGCATTGTGTTGCAAATACGTGATGTGGGAGATGATGGACCCCATTGTGTTTCATAGTGACCACATGTGTGGCAAGTATTGATTGCTTGAGGAATTCTGGCTTAGAGCTGATGAGCTAGAGTCTGAGCTTTGACACAGTGACATATCAGGGAGGGGGAAAGTTACCTGGACACTGTGTTTCAGGACGCAATCACACCCCATATCTTAAATTAAGTCAGTGGACAGGGACAGGAGGATATGACTATGAGTGAGGCAGGTAGAGGGATCCAAGCGATGGTGCTGAAGCAGCCTCAGCCCTTGAGTTTGTCTAACAGGCTTGACATTCTTGTTCCCTATGTGGATGACAGTGAGGGTGATAGGGATCATTGATCATTACACCATGGTACAGAGAGCCATTCAAGAGTGGGGAGGGGGATTAAAAAAAAAAAGAGAAAACATAGTTGTAATTAGGGATAACAGTAAGAGAAATAGACACTGTTCTCCGTGGCCAGGATCAAGAGTCCCAAAGGCTGTGTTGCTTGCCAATTGTCAGGGTTCAGGATATCTCATCTGGGGAGAGGAATTTGGAGTGGGAGGGGAAAGATCCAATTATACGTGTACCAATGATATAGGTAGAAAGAGGAAAGAAGTATTTCCTGCATTTTCTGGAAATTTCTTTATTTGGCAATTGATTGATTCTGAAAGTTCAAAATTAGCTCATGATAAAATAAATCATTAGCAGTTTAAATCAGTAATTCCATCTAAGTGAGTTTCCATGGAGGTTGATGGAATCAGCACTAGAGAATTAAATCAAAAATTGACAAATTTGTCAATATCAAGCTACTGGAAGTTCTAACTCATTCAGGGCTTATGTATGACATGTAGGTAATACAGTACCAATTAATACCAACACAAAGGAGGCAGATTTAGGTGCTAAAGACATACATGTCAAAGCCAATTAGTTTCTTGCAATTATAATTGTTGAGGGATTACACTACTAAGAGAAAACTAGTAATGGAACCTGATGACAGAGCAGAGGTGACCACATAGGCAAAAAGAAAGTGAGGAAACAAAATCATAGAATAACTATAGTGCAGAGTGACTATTCAGCATCAAGTGTGCACCGACACTCTGAAGAGCATCCTACCCAGACTGAGATCCAAATCCAACCCCTATCCAATTTACCCCACATTTATTATGGCTAATCTACCTAGCCTCCATGTTCCTGGACACTACGGAGAAATTTAGCATGGCCAATCCACCTAACCTGCACATCTTTGGATATGTATCGAAAAATATGAAGGAACCAATAAATGTGAATACATGGAGATGGACCTTGAGAAGAAAGAATGGCAAGAATGGAATGGTCAACAGTTTGAAAGTCAATGCACATATTAAATTGCTGCCATGGAGGAGTTGACTGTTTACTCCATATCCTAACTGTTACCTCATTCTGCATTCATATACCCTTCAGTTCAGTTTTCTTTTGTTCATCAACAAAAGGGTTAGAACCACTGCATTGCTAAAGACATGAAGAGAAATTTTCTAAAAAAAAGAGTCAGAATCCTGATAGTGGCCAAAAATGCATGTCAGCAACACAGCCAGCAAGCAGCATTACCTCCCTTTGATTTTACAGCTGACAGGTTGGCTGTCCCCCAATAAGATGACTGGCAGCATTTCCATGGCACCATCAGCAACAATGGCCACTGCTGAGGAAAGCTTGAACTCTCAACTTACACTAGATAGGCTGAAGAAATTATTAAACTAATATTAAAATTATATTAATGGAGGAGAAGTTCCAGTATAATTGTTAGGACCATGGAGCTCCCTTCCCTGCTCCTGGTCCCATGTTTGAATAAAAGAAACCTCCCCCTCTCGGACATCACCAAGAATATGTCTGCATTCAGCTGGAGGTTTATCCATTGTCAGAAAATGTTTACAGCCTGAAAAATGTGGTGCTTAATAGGGCACTTAGATTTTTAATTTGTTTCCCGTAATATTGTGGCAACAGGAAAATTGTTTAAAGTTGGCCTCACTGCTGGTAAAATTCACCAAAGGAGGAACATGGTTGGAGCAGTATTTTGGACAGCTCCTCTTAATTTTCCTACATCTCTCCAACCCCTCTTGCTACGATCATGCTTTGTAGAGGCCAGCAAATTCTCATCATCTTGTCTGCCTTTTGTTTTAAAAAGTCAGAACAGTTTAGGTCAGATTAAGTCAACAAATCTTCATATCTGACGTATAACAATGCAGGCTGCCACTATACTGCCGAAAATCAAGATTTTTATTTACAAACCTGTTGAGTGATGCTTAATCTTTTTGTTAAATCTTCTTCTGTTCTATGCAACTTTTCTCGTAGAGAACTATTTTCTATCTGAAAAAGGAAATAACTTAAATTTGTTAGCCTATTCAAGGGTTTCTAAATCCATCAACTTAATAGTCAGCATTACTCACAGCACAGTACTAAGTATAACTTGAAATATACTTTAAGTGGTATGTCATTTTCTGTTTAAACAATATATCATGAAAGTGAAATTTACACTTGAATTTAGCAACATTGTACTCTCATCTTTTTCTCCGTAGATGGATTCTTTTCACTCCTGCTATATAATTTTATTATTTTCGTCAGAGATCATTCACAAATGCTGAGTTTTATCTGAAAGAATGTGGCTCTAGAAATAATTCAATTTGATCTCTGCGATAACATTTTACTGGATTAGAGAACAGTTATCAACAAAAGGAGGACTAACTGAACACATTTCTCCTCAATGGCCCCATTGCAAATTCGTTAAATGAGATAACTCAGGTATACAAATATAGAAAGGGGGGCAAAGAGGTAATAATGATGCTAGTCAAAAGTTAGTCAAAATCATGAACCTAAAGGACAGAAAAACCAGGTTGGACATGTTGAAATTTTACAGCACCTTGGATTCAAAAGTCATCTTTTACCCAAAGTACAATCTTCCAAGAACAAAAACAGACTGGACACAGAACACAGTGAAAATGTCCAAAGCTTAATGTGCCTACAATCACCAGGTGATCTCTCATCTAAGAAGCAACCAAATCCTAATTTTCCTAGCTTCCAGGTTCAGACAGAGTGATACTATCTCAGCAACTGGAGGTTGCGGTACTTCAAAGTAATGGCCAGTTAATTTCTTCTATCTTTAGGCCAATCCGATGACAAATTAGGCCAATTTACTTTATTATTCTCTGCCTTGGCCTCTAAGTAACTTAAAGATACTGGGTTGTCAGTATTTATCTAGGTTTTCATTAATTAGACTGTATTGGTACGGAACTTTTCAACAAGAAAACTAAAAGGGGAATTAAAGTTTTGACTAAAAGGAAAGAAAACATTTGCTGTTTTTGTTCATAATCATATCTTGAGAAAAGATTACATAAATTAACAGATTAATTTCAGATTATTATAACACAGCTTTTACAGAAATGTTCCATTATTGCAATAATTAACCAGAGTAACTTAAAGAACATATTTAATACACACTGGAAATAGGCATTAGAAACGAACCTTCACATTTTGAAGGCAGATAGCTAAATATTTCTTGACATCATTGTCATTTCCCGGAAGCAGCTTTAAGGAGAGGTGGGTGAGGTGCTTGAATGGATTGGTTTCTACTATGTCTAAACTTGCAGGCATGCAGTCCAATGCATGATACTGGGTTACCAACTGAAGCATAAACCTACAAAAAATCAATAATGGAAAGCATTTTAAAATCAGAAATTGTTAAAATACAATTGGACAAGAATAAACTTTCATCTATAAGGTGCCTTTTACAATCTCAAGATGCCCTAAAACACTTCAGATAATTAAGTACTTTAGATGTCCAGTC
The DNA here is from genome assembly GCF_021869965.1 of Rhincodon typus. NCBI lineage: Eukaryota > Metazoa > Chordata > Chondrichthyes > Orectolobiformes > Rhincodontidae > Rhincodon > Rhincodon typus. The sequence goes on from NC_063334.1 coordinate 51,213,378, forward strand.
GTTGTCTGCTTCAATGTTTTTCATTTCATTAATTCACACACAGCAAGGTTCCACTAGCAGCGTTAAAATAAATGACCAGATAATGCACTGAAGTTATATTGGCTGAGGGATAATTATTGTCTCGGATAACAGGAAAACTTGCCTGGTCTTTTGCCATGGAATCTTTTACAACCACCTGAGAGGTAGTTGGAGCTTTGGTTTACTGTACCATTTACAAACTAGCAATCTGCTTTATAACACACTTCATATATGCAACTTGTTGGAAAGGTGATGCATACAATGTTGTCTCTCATTTCTACTCATGCAGACTTCTAGCACTAAAAGCCTTCATCTACGCAGTTGAACACTTCATTAACGTAGAGTTATTTCAAAGTCTTTAATAGCAAACGGTGCCAACGGCTTCCTTAAGGCTGCCTTTTCAGTAATTCTCAATCAAGAATCATTTCAGTCTGGATCACGCAACTCTCAAGTGTCCCTGGATATTCTAGCTGCACATATTCTAATTGTAACTGAGAACAGGAAAAGATGACAAGAAAGATAGAACCATTTATACTAGATGCCAAAGATAAAAGGCATGACTCTAGTAACTTTAGTCACCGCTTGGTCAATGGCTGGAAAATGAGTGGCACAGAGCTTGAAATTTCTCCCTGCTATCCCCTCAACCCAATGGTCAGCTACCAAAAAGCTTGATCAAAGAGGTAGATCTTATGGAGTGTCTAAAAGGAGAATGTAAAGTAGAAAGGCTGGGAGAGCGAATTCCCAAGTTTCCAGACTAAGGCGGGTGAAAGCACGATAACCAACGTTAGAATAATTAAAACATCAGCTGCTCCAGAGAACAGAATAGAGGAGCATCGATATCTCAGAGTTGTGGGGCTGGAGAAAATGATAGAGATATGGGGATTTAAAAACATGCATTTGACTTTTAAAAGCAAAGCACTGATTACATAAAAATTGAATAAAGAAGCAACAATCTGATCAGAAATTGAAATTGAAACTGAAATTGAAGTGTCTCCGCTAGAAACAACAGGATGAATGATAACTCCAACAGATCTGTAGATCCTATTCATAATAATGGGTCACAACAGATGTATTGCAGTTATTTAGTACACTAGGTAACTCCTCTTAATTTTTTATAATTCAAGGTCAAAAAATTCAACGGTTTCATAAACATGTAAAGGATGAAGGCAACTACTCATAGAAGTGAATCAATAGAAATTCATACTTCTGTTCAATTAGACAATCCATCAAACCCACCTTGGCACCACTTTGCTTTGTTCCCGGATACACTGGTCCAAAAGCTCTATGAATCGTTGTGGAAAAGCAGAAAATTCTACCAGCAGTCCTTGCTGATTCTTTAAACTGTAAAATTAAATAGTTAACTTAATTCTACATAATACAATACTTCCAGTACAAAGACAGGTCATCGCATCAAACAAGAATAGATCCTGATGTTCCATATCAGCAAAGCATTCTATTCCTTTCACCATCAAGTCTTTATCTAGCTATCCTCTTAGACATACCTATGCTATGTGCCTCAACTACTCCCTGGGGTAGCAAGTTCTTTATTTGAGAAAAAAATGCACCCTATCAAACCCTGTCATAGTCTTAAGAAGCTCTAGGTGGTCATTTCTCAGCCTTCTTTCCAAAGAAGAAAAAGTCCTATTTCCTTCAGTATTTCCTGATAGTTCTCAGTTCTGATATCATCTCTGTAAATCACTTTTTGCACCTTATCCAATATGAATATGGATTATTTCTGCAATTTGGAAACCAGAACTGAACACAGTAGGTGTGACCTACCCAAGGTTCTATACCTCTGTAGCAATAATGGGATTTATGAACCCATATCACTGGTTTGAAACGTGATGCCAAAACTATTCTTTCTTTCCAATAATTCTCAACCTCTCTTAAAGTTGTCAAGAAGAAACGGAAGAAAGGTTACTGCTTCCAGTCTCAAATCTATCCATGTAAGAGGTAGAAATAATCACAGAATCAAAACTACAAAATATGCTGAAATCTAGCATTGCTCATTATTTCTCATTATTTACTAAGGTTGCGACCTACTGACAATTCCACACCATTACTTCCAGGAAGTAATATGAAAAAGGGGCAAGGAGCTGAGCCCGATCTGGTGGACCAAGGACAGTCTGGTGGTGTCGCTAGGCCTACTGGTCTGTGTCATCATCGTCATCCTGGCCAAACTGCAGGTCATCATGGCCATTGCCATCAACTGCCGCTTCCACTTCCCCATCTTCTACCTGTTGGCCAATCTTGCGGCTGCCGACCTCTTCTCCAGTGTGGCCTATATGTTCCTCATGCTCCACACAGGCCTGCATACCATTCAGCTCAGCGTGCGCACTTGGCTCTTCTGGCAGAGCCTGCTGGACATCAGCCTGACCGCTTCAGTCGCCAACCTTCTGGCCATAGCCATGGAGCGCCACCAGACCATCTTCCAGTTCCAGCTACACAGCAAAATGAATAACCAATGTGTGAGCATTCTCATTGGCTGTGCTCCAAATGGAGCCATTCTCACTGGCTTCATCCCACACTTTGGCTGGAATTGCATCTGCCATCTGTCTACATGCTCGCGGTGGCTCCATTCTACAGCCAAAGCTACCTTACCATCTGGGCCGTCTCCAACCATGATGCTGAATTATCTTCACATTTACTACTATTAGAGCAAAAAACACAACGCATATCCTGCAACACGTCATTCCAACAACAACACAAAGACACCATGATGAACCTCATGAAGACTGTCATCATGGTTCTGAGTGCGTTTGTGATCTGTTGGGCCCCAGGCCTGGTGGTGTTGCTCCTCGATAGGGTGGATTGCCAAAGCTGTGACATCCTGAAGGTGGGGAAGTATTTCTGTTGCTGGCCTAGCTGAACTCCCTGATCAATCCCCTGATCTACGCGTACCGTGACACGGAGATGCTGCATACTTTCCGCTGGATCCACTGCTGGCCACGTAATTGCAGCAGTACCTTGCAGGATCCCGTCAAATTGCACGTTCTCATGCAGATGCTGACCTCCACACAGCAGGCCTCCACCTCTCGGATACACTCCACCTTGTAAACATGGTGCCTAAACAAACCCAGGGTGCCCCCTACTCCCCAAACTGGCCTCCACTGGTATACACCCACACCCCAAATGCCCCTGAATATGCCCCCATAACCCCCAGGGCTTCTGGTTACACAGAAAGGTCCCACGTGAGGTGAAACCTTTCCAAAGGTCAACGTTTTGCTCTGACAATGCAATCCCCACCCTGCGCCCCACAGCATGGTGAGGGGTTATTTGGGTGTGAGAGGGGGTTCCAAGTCAGTGTCTTTTCTCCTGGAGGCTCAGGAAGTTTCTGGAGTGGGGCCCTCCGTCCAAAATGATCCACTAATCAAGGAGGAGGGAGTTGGGGGTTATACTGCAGGCTGCAAGAGGCCCTTCCTGGCATTTACTATCCCCTTTGCAGCATAACTGCTCCCGCTACCTCTGGTCAAGTAGGAAATACCCCAGCAATTGGTTCCTGGGAGGGACAGAGGGGACCCTCCAATATTTTCCATCGGAATTCCGGGATCAAGCAGCAGTCTCAATGTCTCCAATATTCCTGTGCCTTATGGACGGACCTTCAGTAAGCAAGCCTTGATGGAATTGTATTTGATTCCTTGTTTTTGGAGCCACGGGATAAGAGGGAGGCAGAGGAATGTGGTGCACCTTTTCCAGACTTTGATTTTTTTGTTTTAAAGAAGAAATTGACTTGCTAGTAAGAACAGTGTTCTGACGATCAGTGGCTGCAAGATTTCACATTTCGTTCCCAGTTTCTTCCGTGGAACCGCACAGGAAAACACCTTCAAGGGGATAGGGATGTCACAATAAATTTTAATTTTTTTAAAAAGAAATCAGGTTTGCCATCAACATTCCTGATCACCTCAAACAGGAACTTTAAGAGCACATCCCTTAAAGGCTTCACACTTTTATCACCAGGTTGTAAAGAGCACAGTATTAATTTAGTAATGACCAATCTCAATCTCACACATAGATGAAATAAATATGTCTCCAGGCCAAATTTATAATCTAAGTTTAACAGAATATATGCACGAGCAAGATTAATAGACAGTAAATATTGTCAATACATGGACTACTTCAAAAATATAATGTTGAGATAGTTAAACATTGAACTTAACAAATACCACAGAATACTCAGAATCCTTATTTCCACAGTCGCTTATGAAACGAACTATGAGCCTTTAAGTGCAATAAATTTGTTTTCACCATAAGGATGTATTCCCAACAGAACTAAAGACAATAAAATTGCAATTATAATGCACCCATTTCTGTGTAGTAACTTCCAGATTTCATACGTGTGCAGTTAACCCACTTAAGTAACCAAGCTCTTTCGGACTTTGTTCAAATAAAACCTCACCAACAGATCTGATCAACTCCTGTAGGTGATTTGCAGTATCTGTTCAGTGAACATGCCAGAAAATGTTAAGTCTGATGTAAACAGGTGTGAATGAATTTTTAATAGTTTATCAGTCTTAGTTCCTGACTGAAATAAAAAAATTTCTGGATCTGATAATCTAATTTAATAAACATAGAGACTCCTACCTTCATAAGTTAGCATTGGTGATTTAATTCAAAGTGTTTTATTTTATCCCTCTAGCTTAGTTTCATCTTATTTTCCCCATAAAGTCTGTATGTACATGATTTAAAGCTAATTTGTACGTCCTTCTTTAAAATCTCCATGTCGCTTCAATCCAAAAGGTTGCAGAGCTTTGCTATGGCCTACCCTGCTCAAAAATGCTACAGATCCCCTGTAGACTGTATGCCCTGGATCAGACTCACAATGAGAGCAAATCTATGTGAAAGCTGACAAAAACTCAGTAACTACTGGCGTAGTGAATAGTAAGTGTCAATCCTTCACCACTGGCCACAATCTGGCTCTTATCTCAATGGCCCAGATAACCACTGGAACAGAATATATTGGAGTTGCACATTAGGACCATGTGAAATCTACCTGCAGCTGACTCCACTGGAATGGTCCAGTAAACTGAAATTCCTGATGGGCAATTCCCCTGCATTTGGAACCCTCAAAAAACCTTCCTTAAAGTTGGAAACCTGAGGATTCTGACCCACTCAAACTTAATAGTCAACGAGGAACAATTAGAGGGTTAAAAACCTATTCTAATTTCAGGCAACTAATGAACTGTACCTTGAATTCAGCACCAAACACGCCTGGCTGGTTCAATAACCTTTTCACAACCCCACCCCAAAATGTCATGACCCCATCTCCAGCAGATCAAACACTACCCCACAACTCAACCCATCCTGACAATCCTCATGTCAACATTCATCCTACCTGTACCCACTTACCTAGCACCCTATTCATCTCACCACCGACAAGGGTACCACTTTGCTACTCTACATGCTCACTCTTTCACATTAGCTGTCAAAGTCTAGACATATAAACCATAGAATACAACACTCCGTGCAGTGAAAACGGGCACATTTTCAATGAAAATCTTCTATGCTGCTGGATCCGAGATTTCCTGGACCGGTTCATAACTTAAAGCCCGTCCAGGAATCTCTAGCACAGAGGTCATCTAAAGGTAGTTCACAAGTTGAAGATGCCAACCTGAAAGTTATAAAACAAAATAATCACCACCTTCAAATCATCCTTAAAATTTATTTAGCAATAACTTATTTAATAACTTTAAGATTGGCAAGTTAGGAAAAACCTCAACTGAAAAGAAATATTATAGCTGACTGAATAAGAAAATTGAAGACTTGCATGAATCTGACTTCACAAATCAAATAAATAGTCACTAGGCATGCAAAATGAATTACAGCATTTTAAATTATTCCTTGTTCCATCTCATAAACTTGCAACATTTTCCTGATAAGAACTTGGGACAAGAATCCAAATTGCAATAGCAAGGTACATAGTGAACTATTATGAGTTGTAAGTAAGTTAAAGAACCTCTTCAAAAATACTTAGCACAGGAGACAAACAGTAGAAATAATTTTACACTCGTCCTTGAAATGGTGCCAATTCCCTGCATTTGCCTTGTCTGTTTGGATATTAATCCCTATGGAGAATGAAATAGGGGTAACCCTAGTCTTGACTGTTTTTCCTTCGAGTTCACCTCTCCATATAACACTTCTGTTCCACTTGCAACTAGCATTTTCTGAGCAACTAGTATCACTCCTTTTTATCTGTGACGTTTAGCTTGTAACACCAAGAATCATTAAGTGATTAGCTTTCAAGGTGAATATTAAACAACCTTTAGTTATATGATAATCAGATTTTGATGTATTCATTCAATTGATATCTGCATCTTTTTTGACCATTTCCTTGTGAGCTTTCAGAATGGGGAGGTATTGGCTGTAAGTAACAAAAACAGAAATTGCAGGAAAAAACTCAGCAGGTCTGGCAGCTTCTGTGGAGAGAAAGCAGAGTTAACATTTTGTGTCTAGTAGTTGTAAGCAACACAGCTAGCAAAAAGCACTCTTAGATTCTATTTCTAATTATACCATCACAAACCACACAACTCAAAAGCAAAACTAACTCAGTTAATTTATACAAAAGCAAAGTACTGTGGACAGTGAAGATCTGAAGTAAAAACAGAGTACTGGAGAATGTCTGCAGGTCTGCTGGTATCTGTGATACGGTTCGGTCGGAGAAGGAGAGTTAATGTTGAGCCCAATATGGACCCACTTTAGAACAAAAGAGGGGTGGAAATGTGATGAACTTTGTGCTCATGAAGAAAAAGGAATAAATTAACATTTATTCTATCGAATACTAGTTGCAAGACTTATAACTTACCCTTGAAAATCTTCTTCACCAATTGTAAGGTTATACAAGAAAAATGGATCTGTGTCATCAGTCAATCGGATGGTTAACTCCTAAGACAGAGCATAGAAATTATTCTTATAAAAAGAATAAACTGGAATTGATCTTAAGTGTCAATCTATCCTAATTAAAATGCATTAGTGGAAGAGCAGACAGAAAATAAACACTTTTGAAACTGTAATAGCCTGTGCAATGAGGCAATGTTAGTTATTTAACATACCAAACCATTATACAGCCAGTCAGTCTTCGTACTTTTCAATTAGATGCAAATAAAAATCTGCAATCATATAGTGAATGTAAAAAAGTGCAAAAATATTATTATATCCATGAAGCAAATTTAACTACGATAAAATTATAATACAAATTATGTGTTACTCAAAAATGCCAAAAGTTCTCAACTGAATTTTGTACCAAGCACAGGCACACTTTTTATATTTTACAATAATTCCTACCTCATTTGTGAGTTGGAGTACATCTAATGTCATTAGCTATTGAATAATTGACACCTATGACGCTGATCGATTTCACATAACTCACCACACACCTTCAATTATCTTAAAATATCTTAGTACCATTTATCAACTTGCACATTTTTACTTTCACAACTAATCTCACTAGGTACCAAGCCCTGAATATAATAATTTGCTGTCTGCCATCACATGATGACTTACACCTGTCCCAAATCTCAATTTTCTTATTAATTACGTACAAAAATGTAGCTTCTACTGTGGTGGAGGAATATGCAGAATATCTTGGGCCACACCAGTTAATGTTCTGGATATTCAAGTCCACCGCTGGTTTCAAGGGTCGCAGTGCTTATTCCAATTATTTATGCAGAAGTTTTAAAAACAAGACCATCAACCTTGCATGTCAAAAATTACATAAACAAACAAAATTTTATTTCTGGTTAACATAGCCATCTAAATACATGACAACATAAATAAAATTTAACTTTTAAATACAAAAGTAAAACATAATGGGGACACTTTTTAAAATGGCAGCAGATCACTATTTCACTATTCACATCTCTTTTAGACAGTATTTGTTTCTTATCCCTCTGATTCTGCCCTACCAACACACATCAGTTAATGTCCCTTTACTCTTATCATGGACCTTCCAATTTGCATTTTTTCATCCACTTAAGACTTATTATGTTTATCAGTTCTGATGAAAGGTCATTGATCTGAAATATAAATCCTGTTTCTTTCTCATAGATGCTATCTGATCTGAGAGTTTCCAAATTTTGTCAAATGATTGGTACAAACTGCTTGAAGTTTTCTTTTCCTCTCCCCACTCCCCATCAATTATTTTAAGACAGCAATGACGGATTACCTTCTGAACTGTGACATGGAGGTGCCGGTCTTGGACTGGGGTGGACAAGGTCAGAAATCACATGACACCAGGTTATAGTCCAACAGGTTTACTTGAAAACACAAGCTTTCCGAGCCTTACTAACATCTGGAGGAGGAGTAAGGCTCGGAAAGCTTGTGTTTTCAAATAAACCTGTTGGACTATAACCTCGGGTTGTGTGATTTCTGACCTTTTGAACTGTGGCAATGCTTTGATAATACTTCTACAATGATGTTAATAGGCAATTTTGCATCATTGTTACTAACAAAGGGATAAAATTAAAATCAGAGCAGTTTGTTTCTTGGAGGGTGATGGTGTTTCCAAGAAACTAACTGTCATTGTCCTTGCTGGTGTAAGAGCTTGTGGCAATCTCAAAAAGGAAGTTTGCTGGGGTGCTGCAATGTCTCCCGTAAGTAGTGCACACAACAGCCACATTGCAACACTGTTGGAATGTGCGGATGGCAGATCCCATACCAGGAAGCGTACCATCCTGGATGCTGTTTCTTTTGCTTGGTGTTGTGGCTTCATACTTCCAGTGAAGTGTCATGATGTCACAGTGATTATGAGAGTCATTTTTTATTACCATCCTGTCCTCACAGGACATTGCATTTCCTTATGTTATTAAAATTCCAATTAAGATCCTCATTCCTGCTTCAAATTTATCAATAGTCTTACCCTCTCTGTCTATCACCTTTTCCAGCATGACAACAGCCACACCTCATTTTCTCTAGCTGTATCTTCTGCACATCCTTTTCCAAATTCCCCGAAGAACAACATCACAAAGTTGTGATGCTTTCAGCTGTACAGAACCCAGCTATCACTTCCTAAACTACTCCACTTCCAATTTTTGCTGTCCTCCTTAAAACTCATCTGTTTGATCAAACTTTTGATCACCACTCTAAATATGCTTTTCTTTCATGTGGCATCTACTTTCGTATGATCAAACCTCAATAGAGCACCATGGGATACTTTCTACCTCAAAAGTAACATATAAAAGGTGAGTTTACTGTTATGCTTTGGTGAAGAACGTATTAACTATATTATGTAGAGATCAAACTACAAAATATCACTTACGGTACCTTTTTGTGAACTGGATTAGAAGAGCATTGCCATCCGACAGTCAATCGAACATTTTCTCTCCTGTAACAAGAAATTAATAGAGTCATAGAGATAAACAGCACAGAAACAGACCCTTCAGTCCAACTCGTCCATGCCGATCAGATATCCTAAAATAAATCTAGTCCCATTTGCCAGCAATTGGCCCATATTCTTCTCAACCCTTCCTATTCGTATACCCATTCAGATGCCTTTTAAATGTCGTAATTGTACCAGCCTTCACCACTTCCTCTGGCAGGTCATTTCATATACGCACCACCCTCTGCGTGAAAGAGTTACTCCCTTGGGTCCCTTTTAAGTCTTTTCACTCGCACCTTAAACCAATGCCCTCTAATTTTCGACTCCCCCACTCCAGGGAAGAGACCTTGCGTATTTACCCTATCCATGCCCCTCAGCATGGATTTTATAAATCTCTATAAGGTCACCCCTCAGCCTCCAATACTCCAGGGAAAATAGCCCCAGCCTTTCAGCCTCTTCCTATAGTTCAAACCCTCCCACCCTGGCAACATGCTCGTAAATCTTTTCTGAACACTTTCCAGTTTCACAATATCCTTCCCATAGGACGGAGACCAGAACTGCATGCAATACTCCAAAAGTGGCCAAACCAATGTCCTGTGCAGCCACAATATGACCTCACAACTCCTGTACTCAATGCATTGACCAATAAAGGCAAGGATATCCAACACCTTCTTCACTATCTTATCTACCTGCTACTCCACTTTCAAGGAACTATGAACCTGCACTCCAAGGTCTCTTTGTCCAGCAAGACTCCCCAGGGCCTTACCATTAAGTGTCTAAGTCCTGCCCTGATTTGCCTTTCCAAAATGCTACACCTCACGTTTATCTAAATTAACCTCCATCTTGCCACTTCTTGGCCCATTGGCACATCTGATCAAGATTCCATTGTACTCTGAGGTAATCTTCTTTGCTTTCCAATACGCCTCCAATTTTAGTGTCATCGGAGACTTACAAACCATACCTCCTATGTTCACATCCAAATCATTTATATACAAGGAAAAAAAGCAGTGGACCCAGCACCGATCCTTGTGGCAAGGCGCTGGTCACAGGCCTCCAGTCTGTAAAGCACTCCTTCACCACCATCTTCTGTCTTCTACCTTTGAGCCAGTCCTGTCTCCAAATAGCTAGTTCTCCCTGTATTCCGTGTGATCTAACCTTGCTAACCAGTCTATCATGAGGAACCTTGTTGAACACTTTACAGAAGTCCATATTGATCACATCCACCACTCTACCCTCATCAATCCTCTCTGCTACTTCTTCAAAAAACTCAATCAAGTTAGTGAGACATGATTTTCCATGCACAAAACTATGCTGACTATCCCTAGTCCTTGCCTTTCCAAATACACGTAAATCCTGTCCATCAGGATTCCCTCCAACAGCTTGCCCACCATCAATGTCAGGCTCACCGGTCTATAATTCCCTGGCTTTTATGTCCACCTTTCTTAAATAGTGGCACATTAGCCAACCTCCAATCTTCCAGCACTGCATGCGTAACTATCGATAAAAATATCTCAGCAAGGAGCCCAGCAATCTCTTCCCTTGCTTCCCACAGAGTTCTAGGGTACACCTGATCAGTCCTGGGGATTTATCCACCTTTATGCATTTTAAGACATTCAGCACCTCCTCCTCTATAATATGGACATTTTTCAAGATGTCATCAATTATTTCCCCATGTTCTATACCTTCCATATCCTTCTCCATAGTAAACAATACATGTTGATATCTCGCTCATCTCCAGCAGTTCCACACATAGGTGGCCTTACTGATCTTTAAGAGGCCCTATTCTCTTCCTGGTTACCCTCTTGTCCTTAACGTATTCATAGAATCCCTTTGGATTCTCCTTAACCCTATTTGCCAGCTATCTCATGTCCTCTTTTTGCACTCCTGATTTCCCTCTTAAGTATACTCCTACTACCTTTATACTCTTCTAGGGATTCACTCAATCCCTGTTGTCTAGACCTGACATATGTTTCCTTCTTTTTCTTGACCAAAACCTCATTTTCTCTATTCATCCAGCATTCCCCACACCTACCAGCCTTTCCCTTCATTCTAACAGGAACACACTGTCTCTGGACTCTCGTTATCTCATGTCTGAATGCTTCCCATTTTCCAGCCATCCTTTTATCTGCGAACATCCATCCCCAATCAACTTTTGAAAGTTCTTGCCTAATGCAGTCAAAATTGGCCTTCATCCAATTTAGATCTTTAACTTTAAGATCCAGTCTATCCTTTACCATCACCATTTTAAAACTAATAGAATTATGGTCACTGGCCCCAAAGATCTCCCCCACTGACACCTCAATCTCCTGTCCTGCCTTATTTCCCAAGAGTAGGTTATGTTTTGCACCTTCTCTAATAGGTACATCCACATACTGAATCAGAAAATTTTCTTGTGCACACTGAACAAATTCCTCTCCATCCAAGCGCTTAATGTTTTGGCAGTCCAAGTCTATGTTTGGAAAATTAAAACCTCCTGCCATAACCACCCTATTACTCTCAAAATTAACTAAGATCTCCTTACAAATTTGTTTCTCAATTTCCTACTATTGGGGATATCTATAGTATAATGCCAAGAAGGTGATCATCCCTTTCTTATTTCTCAATTCCACCCAAATAACTTCCCTGCACATATTCCCGGGAATATCCTCCCTAAGTACAGCAGTAATGTTATCCTGAATCAAAAACGCCACTCCCCCTCCTCTCTTGCTCCCCTTTCTATCCTTCCTATAGCATCTATACCCTGGAACATTAAGCTGCCAGTCCTGTCTATCCCTGAGCCACATCTTTGTAATTGCTATGATATCCCAGTCCCATGTTCCCAACCATGCCCTCAGTTCATCTGCCTTACCTGTTAGGCCTCTTGCATTGAAATAAATGCAGTTTAATTTAGCAGTTCTAACTCATTCTCTGCTTTGTTCCTGCCTGCCCTGATTGTTTGATTTACTCCTTTTCCCAACCGAATCAGTCTCAGGTGGCTCTCTTTCCTCACTATCTCCCTAGCTGTCTCTCCACAACCCCCCTATAAAAAAGAAACAATACCAGATGAACTTCCTAGCATTGACCTAGGCGCTGTTAATTAAAAAAGCACACACAACCCTATCAACGATGTAAAGTCCTTCTTCCTAACAACTGGGGCCTTGTACCAATGTTGAGAGTTGACCCACAGACTCATCAAGCAACTAATACTCAACAAATCATATCTTACAGGCAATGTCTGGTAATCACCATCACCATTCCTAGATCTATCCCACTGGTAAGACACCCATCAAAATGTGGGGGCAGCACATGGTATGTGCAGCATGCAGGGAGTTGCCCTGGGAATAGTAGACATTGACTTGACCCCACAAATACTTTCGGCATCAGGTCAAACATGGGCAAGGAAATCTCCCACTATTCCCCTCAGTTGATGAATCAGGTCTCTTTCATGTGGAATATGAATTAGAAACAGTACTGAAGATGGCAAGGGCATAGGATGCACATTAGGTCGAGGACTTCAATATCAATCACTGGGTGGCTTGGTAGTGCTACTGCAAGGTCCACATCTTTTTATATTTCTGTATTTTTAATTGGGAAAAAGGAGTGCTTTTAAACCAAAGATTGTGAAAAAGATTGCTGCATTTTTAAAAAGCAACCTACCAACATTTATTGTAAGTGATGTTCACACTGCTGTTTGTTCAAACAGTGGAGAATGATTAGTTGGAGGTGAACTGGCACCAGGGAGCATGCATAAAGTGAGATTCAGCCAGCAAGTAGTTAATTGGTTTGTTGAGTGGTGACCACTTGTAGATGACAATGGCCTTCTGCCTGCCAACAACTTTATGATTTACTCCCAGGTAGCTGAACAGCTTGTGGATATGAATGGTACAGCCAGAAGCCTTTGGATCTCAAAGCTAAGTGTTGGTGTTTTTTTGCAATAAAAAAATGCCTAAAGTCTGAAAAATGCTTTATTTTATTTTTCCCTCACTAGTTGCTGGAAGCTGCTGCTTTTAACAAAATCAGACACTTTTTTGTGAACCTATTGCTCTGAGTCTCCTGCAAGCAAGTGGAAGTACTGGCAGTGTGGAGCAGCCAGTCCTGGCAAGCCAAAACGATCATCTCAGTGAACTTTGTGAGAAGGGATGATTGAACGGTCTTCCCAGTTTCTCTCTAAGCTGAACACTTTTTTTTTCACTTTTATGTCTGTCTGCATTTGTGTGTAGGGGGGTTTATATCTGGCTTAGAGTTTTAACTAGTAGAATCACATGTCAACTATTCATAGTTGTTTGCCTCCAGATAAAACTTGTTTATTTTTTTACAAGACAGTAATTAGTGTTAAGCACGGAAACCTTGTCAGGATACCTACAAATGAAGTGTCAATCTAGTTAAGTTATGTTACTTACATTAGACAAAACACATGCATCAAGATGCAACAGAACATAGAACAGTACAGTACAGGAACAGGCCCTTTGGTCCACCATGTCTGTGCTGACCATGATGCCATTCTAAACTAATCCAATCTGCCTGTACATGGTCCATGCCTGTTCACATGTCTGTCTAAATGCCTCTTAACCATTGCTACTGTATCTGCTTCTACCACATCACCTGGCAGCAAGTTCCAAAAACCTACCGCCCCCTGTGCAAAAAGAACTTTCCTCGCACATCTCCTTTTAAATTTCCCCTCTCAACTTAAACATATGCCCCTAGTATATGTAATTTCCACCCTGGGAAAAAAGTATCTGATTATCCACCCAAGCCAGGCCTCTCATAATTTTATATACGTCTATCAGGTCACCTCTCAGCCTCTGACACTCTAACAAAAACAATGCAAGTTTGTCTAACTTCTCCTTATAGCTAATACATCCAATCCAGGCAATATCATGGCAAACCTCCAAAGCCTCCTATAAAGTGATGACCAGAACTACACACAATATTCCAAATGTGGTCCAACTAAAATTTTACACAGCTGCAACATGTCTTGCCAACTTTTATTCTCAATGCCCCAAATGATGAAGGCAAGCATGTGTACACCTTTTTAACCACCTTATTCACCTATGTTGCCACTCTCAAGGACCTATGGATTTGTACCCCAAGAGCCCTCTGTGTATCAATTGACATTGTATCATTGCCACATTCTGATCAAAATAAAAACCAGTAACACTAAAGAATTCATATTAATTTTCCAAAGTTTATTTTGTAACACAGATATTTAAATGTGATATAAATATATACACAGGATTAACTACAACATTTGAGTTACTTACAACATTAACTACAACATTTTAGATTAAAATCCTTATAAATTATTTAGATCACCATCTGAATCAAGAGTTCATCCCAATAGCCTGACTGAATAACATCATTATATGTTTCATCCTCATTATCATTATCGTTGGTAGTACATCAACTTAAGCATCATCATTTCACAAGTCATCTTTCTCAATACTGTTACACAGATACTATTCAATATTTTAGAATTTGACAATATTGTGACCAGGTTAATTCAGCACATGTATGACCCATTGTCACAATATGCTGTTGAGAGTCTTCAATAACTAAATGGCAGGAATATGTGAACATTTTTTTAGCTCACATTCACTTGTTCCACATCTATTAGATACTGTACTAGTCATACAGTCCTATTCATGTAACGGTCCAAAAGTCTTTCAAATGCTGTAACTGTACTTGCAGTACCACTTCTGGCAGTTCATTCCACATACGAAATACACTCCGTGTGAAAGTCTTCAGAGGTTTATTAATGCACACATCAGGGCCGAACAATATTTTTAAAGTGCACCAGGAAGAACTTCAAGCCAGAGATAGTAGCAACTGCCAATGCTGGGGAATCCGAGATAACAAGGTGTACAGCTGGATGAACACAGGAGGCCAAGCAGCATCAGAGGAACAGGAAAGCTGACATTTCGCGTCTGGACCCTTTCTGAAGAAGGGTCTAGACCTGAAACGTCAGCTTTCCTGCTCCTCTGATGCTGCTTGGCCTGCTGTGTTCATCCTGCTCTACACCTTGTTATCTCAGAACTTCAAGCCAGAGTTGGTTTAGTTCACATCAATAACTACATCATTGACAAGGTAGGATTTGAACATGTGCAAGAAGCGTAAGCATTTTGTGTAGTCCTCCTGGTCTGAAATTCCACATATCTTTGATCCATTTCTTTCAACACCTTCATCTATCCAGCCTACCTTGTGACTGTGATCAACATCACCTTTCTGAACTTTCTTTATGGAGACTTGAATATTACAATCAGCTTTAATTCTATGCTGTCCACTGTAAGAGGTAGAGCTACAGTGATCCATGTCTTCTCGTCCCAGCTGTCTTTACAATGGTAGTAATTTTCCAACCAACCTTGAAAAAGTTCTTCTTTTTATGTTCCATCCAGAATTGCCAGTGCAGACCAATCAATACACATTCTTTTTTGAAGTTGTATGACAAAATTATGATATTTGAAGGTTTTATTGTTGAGCTCAAATGATAGATGCTGTGAAATTTTTGGTTTCTGTTAGAATGCCCTTTCATGAACTGGCCTTGAATTCTGGAATACTATCTTTCTTCACTTGTGTGGGTGTGGAATCAGATGGCTCCACAGTGCTAACATTACAATTTTCTCAGTACTCATTAACACATCCTGCCAGTTCCTTTGCCAGGTGAGACCATTTTCTCAGTCTTCCTCTGCTGGCACATTTCTTCCTTCACCTTTTTAGTTTATTGGATATCTTTCTCCAGTCTTTATTTTCTCAGAAATACTAAACAATTTTATTATTGCGCAATTATTCTGTTTCTCAGTGAATTTACAATCTTATTTTAAATTAAGCAACATACTTCCCACGCTCAATCCATAGTACTATGATAGATCATGTGATACACATTACTCTTGTTGATTAGTTGGGAAATTTGCTAGAATTGGCAGAGGGAAAATCTAAGAGATTCCCCTATGTACCTTTAAGTTAATGAACTATAGGAAGTATGATTAATGATCACTGTAGTATGAACTCTGAACATCTAAAGTTGACTTTTATGGGCAAATTAAGTAGTCCACTCAAGACAAAAGTCATACTGTCAACGTTTATATGATAATTATTTGGTTTATTACCCATCATGGGCTTATTCTTGATTCGTATCTTCTAATTTCAGACTTAGTTACACTTTGTTGTCGAAATATTTGTTTAAAAGTTATATTTTATGTTTGCGGCTATACAATTTTCCAGGTTCCCTTTGGGCTAAATGCCCTTTTAAGATATTTCTCTATATTCCTATATTCATCCAGTTAATTACTTAATATTTCTCCATATAGGATTTGCAGAGTTTATTTGTTCTCATTTCAGTTTGATTAATTTCTTAGATCACTTTAATGTTAGGTCATAAATTCATAGTCTGCATAAAGTGCTGGAAATACGCAGCAGGTCTGGCAGAATCGGTGGAGAGAGAAAGAGTTAACATTTCAAGTCAATCACATCCAGTGTCCTGATGAAAGAT
The DNA here is from genome assembly GCF_021869965.1 of Rhincodon typus. Lineage (NCBI taxonomy): Eukaryota > Metazoa > Chordata > Chondrichthyes > Orectolobiformes > Rhincodontidae > Rhincodon > Rhincodon typus. The sequence continues at coordinate 51,230,171 of NC_063334.1, forward strand.
CACGGATCTGAAACGCCAACTCGATTTTTCTTGCCATTGATACTGCCTTCCTATTTCTAACATCTACAATATTTGCTTTTGTTTCAATTATTCTTCGCCTTTATTAAAACTTCCCATTTCTCATTCCAAAGTAATGCTGTAAATATGGACATTTATCATTGGGCAGTCCAAAACACGGATCTTGGACTAGTTGCAGCACTATTTCAGCAACCCCTCCAGGTCTTGGCAATCTTGTCCACAAAATCAATGCAATTCTGTATGTATTGATGCTGATATTTCTCATTCAACGTATATTTTTTAAAAAGTGGTAGCGTCCCTACATCTGAACCAAAAAATGAGGTTCAAGTCTCACCAGGTGTGTGCCAGAGCATATCTGAACAGAGTGATTTAAAATATCCATAAAAACTTTGTAACTAGAAGTCTCAAAAGAGTTTTTTTAAGGTATTGTTGATTAATTCATTGTTGAATAAAATAAACAACTTATATTTATGTAGTGTCTTTAATATAATGAAAGGTCGCAAGGCATTTCACAGAAACATTATCAAACCAATTTTTAGGCATCAAACAATGAAGAGATATCGGCTCAGATGCCTAAAACTTGGGCAAAATAGTAGACTATGAAAGAGTACCTTAATGGAGGAACACTATCTGTTGGTTGTCAGTCTTGTAATATTGAAAAATTAATAGAAACATGGGGAAGGGCATTAGGTCAATTGCTCTTGCTGGCAGGTATGACAGACTGATTGGCGTCCTTCTGTGCTATAACGATTCTATGTTTCTATTCTATTTATAGAGCCAAGGCTTCCTCAATTGCACCTAACCAGTCTACAGAGGCAAGAAACTGAGGCAAACTAATTGTCATTCAACTCTAATGTGGTCTCATCGAATAGCCTAGAAGTTGTTGCTCAACCAAGTTTTTACACAGTTAACAAAAAAAAAATCCATGTTTACAACAGCAAAAGACTAGAATAGTCCTTAGAAAATGACTTCTATTCATTTAATGGTTTCCGCATTATTTGAAGCACTTCAAACACGCATAGCTAATACAGCTATTTTGAACAAAACAAGAAGTCGTTCCTGCAGTAAGTGAGGCAACTGATCAATAATCTGTTCAGGTGATAGTTCAGGAATAATATGGACCAGGAATACAAGAAAATTTGCTGCTCTTTGAAAGACTTGCCTCAGAATCTTTTACATCCACTAGAAGATGAGACTGCAATTTAATAACTTGTGAAAGATTGCACCTCAGATGGGTGGATGTTGATAATGCAGATTCTCTGTTTGGATCTTATCTGTTATATATTTATATACTTATTCCACCCAGTCCAAACTGCGAACAACCAGAAATGTGACCCCTAGGCTGAGAAATGCTTCATAATATCAATAAAGATATGTTCTAGTATAAATCATTAGAAAATACTCAACTCCTTACATAAATAGTCTTACATTATCACATTCATTACTGTCTTAGGCCTATCCAAATTACCGTCATAGGCAAAGATTTATTTTGACATCGGTGTTGTAAATTGGGTCACCGGCCAATCAAACAATTCATCCAAATAGTAAAGACGTTATGATCCATAGTTTAGACCAGCTTTCATTTGATTCTTCCAGCTTGTTTCCAGTTAACAGAAAAAAATTTACAAACTTAAAGTTAGATTTTGTGTAATTATAGTTTAAAATGTTCATTAACTGTAGGCAACTTTACAAGATTTACTACAAAACTTCCAGTCATAACAGCATTTGGTGTTTTTTTAAGCAATGAATTCAGAATAAATCCACACTTTATTTCAGAAGAAGGCAGTATTTTGTACGACACTCAGTTCAAAGACAGCAAAAATAATAAATTGAGATTACAGCACAGCTGAAGTCAACAGTAGCTAAATTCATTGAATTATGGGGAAACACAGAAAATAAAAGCAGATGTAACAGAGCCATTTGCCCTGCTCTGCTATTCAAAATCATCATGGCTAATCATTCAATTTACTACCCTACTCCTACTTTCTCCCAAACCCTTTGATTCCTTTAGCCCCAAAACTGTATCTAACTCCTTGAAAACATTCAATGTTTTTGCCTCAACTGCTTTCTGTGATGTGGCAGAACAGCTTAGAATCTCAGGAACTTGAGCTTGCGTAGTATCTTCAATACAAAACATTTATAATATCCAAAGTGAAGCTTTAAAGTAAAAATAAAAGAAAATCAGAAATTTCTCAATAGCACTGGATTATCCACTGATGCCTTTGCATGCCTTAAATGACTTCAAGTTTAAAAAAAATCCAGCCTCAGTTTTGACAGATAATAGTTTTGACCAAAGCTATAACGATATGTGACGAATTTGAATTTGGATCTTGCAGTAACAGCATAGGAGTTGTGTTTACACTGCCAAGATATGACAGTCCAAAGTACTGAAGGATGTAGCAACAGACAGTAGATGCATTGGTGATTATCTTTTGTAATTGAATAGATTCAGCAACGATTCCTGCTGACTGGAAAGTAGCAAATATAATCTACATTAAAAAGAAGAGAGTGGAAAACTATACACCTGTTAACCTGTAAGGAAAATGTTAGGACTTTTGTATAGAGGATGTGATAATTGAACATTTAGAAAAGAATGGCAAAATTGTGGAGAGTCAACATGGATTTATGAAAGGGAAGTCATACTTGACAATGTGGAGTTTCTTGAGGATGTTAGTTATAGCATACACAAAGGGGAACCTGTGGATGTGTATATTTGGACATTCAGAAGCTTTTTGAAACAATCAGACAGAAAGTTAGTAAAAAAATAACAAATTAGGGCACACAGCATTAGAGGCAAAATACCCACCCAAATGGATGGAGATTTGGTTAACAGGCAGGAAAGAGAGAGAATAGGAATAAACAAATCATTCTCAGGATGGCAGGCTGTCACTTGTAGGATACCACATGGGTCTGTACAATCATCCATAATCTACATAAATGATTTGGATGTGGAGACCAAGTGTAATATTCCCAAAGTTGGTGATGATACAAAACTGGATGGGAACGCAAATTATGAGACTTTAAGAGAAGTGGACAGGCTAAGGGAATGGGCTCAAAGAGGTCAGGTAGCATATAGAGAAGTATGAAGTTATTCATTTTTGTTTTCGGGGAAAAAAAGACAATAGTTTTGAAAGAATGAGAAATTGACAAGTGTGGTATCCAGAGATCTGGATGTCCTTGTCCATGAGTCACTAAAAGCTAGCATTCAGGTGCACCAAGCAATTAGAAAGCTGAACTTAATGTTAGCATTCATTTCAAAGGGATTTGTGCACAGAAATAGAGATATAAAAACAAAATACAGCAGATGCTGGAAATCTGAAACAAAAATACTGCTGGAAAAGCTCAGCAGGTCTGGCAGTATCTGCAGAGACAGAAAAAAAGTTTTTGTTTCAAGTTCGGTATGACTGAAGAAATCATTCAGGATTTCAAATGTTAACTGTTTCTGGCTCTACAGATACTGCCACACCAGTTGAGTCTTGTCAGCATTCTCTGTTTGCTACATAGCAGATATGTCTTGCTGCAGTTGTATGGAGCTTTGGCAAGACTTCACGTGGAGTTTTGTGCGCACAATTCTGGTGTCCTTATATAAAGAAGGATATACATACCATAGAGGAAAAGCAGTGGAGGTTTGCCAGATTAATCTCTGGAATAGCAGGGTTGTTTTAATAGTAAAGTAAAGAGGAAACTGGTTCTGCAGTTATTAGTCTTCTGAATGGACCTCTCAAATTATAAATTTAATGTGATCTCGCTTCCTGTGCGCCTTCTCTGTAGCTAGAGCATTGTATTCTTCACTCTGTTCTATTATCCTATGCACTTTGTATGGTATGATCTGCCTGTACTGCATGCAAAATAAAACTTTTCACTGTACCTAGGTACATGTGACAATAATAAATCAAATCAAATCTGGAGTTTTGAAGACTAAGAGGCAATCTCACTGAAACTTAAATTTCTTGGAGGGCACAACAGGGCAGATACAGACGGGATGTTTGCGTCGGCTGGTGACTCTAAAACCAGAGAACATAATCTCAGGATAAAGATCAAGCAATTTAAATCTGATATGAAGAAGAATCTCTTCACAAAGAGGATGATGAATCTTTGGATGGAGAATTCCAAGGGAGCTGTATAATCTCAGTCATAAAGCAGATTAAAGGCAAAATTCTACGGGTTTCTGGAGACTCATGATACTAAGGAATATGGAGATAGTGTGGATAAATGGCATCAAGGAGATGATCAGCCATGATCTAAAATAGTGAGGTAGGCTTAATGAGCTGAATGATCTACTCCAATTCATATGTTTTCAAGGGCAATAAATGCTGGCCTAGTCAGTGACACTCAATCCTGTGAATGAATAAAAAGAAAATCCAAACATACATCTATCGCAGTATCTTCATCAACCTTTTTTGCTAATGCAAAGAACTCAATCAAATTAGTCAGACACGTTTGCCTTTAACAACTCCATTATGCTTCTCTATTTACGAGAATTATCCTTGCCAATGGTCTTTAGTAGTGTTCCCAGCACTGACATTAAAGCAATGAGTTTACAGTTGTGGGAGCATATCTGTTAACTAAGGGTTAATGGGTTGAAATAATCTCATTAGGCCAAGCAGCAGTGACCATCATTCTAGTTTACCTGAACACTTGTTAACTAAGGGCTAATGGATTGAAATTGTAATCTCATTAACTGCATCTTGTTTGTTTGGTTCTCTGTAAATCTTGTTACTATTTTGTGACTATGTGTCATGCGTCCACTGATTGATCCAACTGCCAGACAGAACAATTTGCATCTATCCAGATATTTATAAATCCTGCATGTGTATTATAACCTGTTGCTCTTCTCAAACTAATAGTTAGGGTATCAATACCATGCTGTCAGTAGGAAAACCAGTCCTTGTACAAGTGAAACATATTGTTTAATTTACAAGAATGTGTCTGTGTGGTGCTCAAGGAACCCAGTCGTATAATCTTCGACATAGTTACCAGATTTATCTCCTTCCCCTTTTTTGAACAGGGTTGTAACATCTGCAATTCTCCAGTTCTGACATCAGTCCCCATCAAATGAAGTTCTAAATGTTACGGACAGAGCTTCACTTCCAGCATTCCAGCTTATCGCAGCAACTTAGAATGAGTTCTATCGGGACCACATGATGTTAACTTTGAGTTTCAGTATAATAAATTATTCAGTAATGTATATTATTTCAATCTAATTTGAAATCTCCATGTTTCCTACCCCACTATACTTTTACCCTCTTTTGTCAAATACCCATTCAATATCTCAGTCACGCCACATGCATCCATAAAAAGATTGCCTGTTGCCCCTATTTAGCCTCACTATTTCTTGATCTTTTCTTATACTCTGTCCTCTTATGCTCTTTTATATACCATCTCTCTACCTTTATCAATTTGCTACAGCACTCTCTCTGTCAGGTTTTTGACTGTGCTCTCTACTTTGCATCTGTCATAAGCCACCTTTCACTATTTTGTTTTAACTTCTATACCCTTCAACATCCAGGGAGGATTAGGTTTGGGTGCTTCATCTATTTTTCTTCTTATGAACTCTGAGATACTGAGAATATTAGGTTGTACTCTGCCTTGAAAGCCTGCTGTTACTCTTTTACTATTTTTATGACCAATCAGCTCACTCGCGTTAAGATTCCTCCTCAAATCACTGAAGTTGACCATTTGACAAAATCAGGAATTTTCACAATTGACTGATTTTTGTCCCTTACCGCATTGCTTTAAGCCAAATTGTATCAACAAGGTTTAGCACAATCTACTCCCTATAAAACAAACTTCAATTACCCTAGTTAATTCCCCTCGATCCAGTAGTTACTTCTTGCACTTGAAACAATGATTCAGGAAATTCTCCCGAACACTAAGGTTTAACCTCCAGTTACGTAAAACCCAGGTTCCCAATCACCAACTAAGTCAGATTGAACGCCATAGCCTCACTGCAGCACTGATAAACTGCAAGACTCCAAGCTCATTCTGCCAAAGCCCAAGACAACCATCCTACGCAAATAAAGCAGAGGTCTGCCCCCCAAGTGCAACTAAATCTTAAATCACACACATTCCCCCCACCAAAATATACTGACAAATAACTAAAACTTAAATATATAGAGATAGGAATATACATTATATATCTCTACCCTTTTACAACCTTCATTGAATAACAAATAATGAAATCCATTTCTTAAAGCACCTGTAAAAATCTTCCTAATAAACAACTTAATAAACCTGGAATTTGAGATAGTAGGAACTGCAGATGCTGGAGAATCCGAGACAACAAGGTGCAGGGCTGGATGAACACAGCAGGCCAAGCAGCATCATAGGAGCAGAGAGGCTGACGTTTCGGGCCTAGACCCTTCATCAGAAAAGGGGGAGGGGAAGGGGGTTCTGAAATAAATAGGGAGAGAGTGGGAGGCGGATAGAAGAGGGATAGAGGAGAGGATAGGTGGAGAGGAAACAAACAGGTCGAAGAGGCGGGGATGGGGCCAGGAAAGGTGAGTGTAGGTAGGGAGTTAGGAAGGGGATAGGTCAGTCCAGGGAGGACGGACAGGTCAAGGGGG
>NC_063334.1:51237154-51278189 GCF_021869965.1 Rhincodon typus
CAGAGGACAGGGAAGTTGACGTTTCGGGTCGGGACCCTTCTTCAGAAAGGTCTCAACCCGAAACGTCAACTTCCCTGCTCCTCTGATGCTGCCTGGCCTGCTTTGCTCCTCCAGCTCCACACTGCATTATATCTATTACAATCCAGGAATTTGTCCTGCACAACATTAGCACTAATTAGGTTTACTCAGTCTATATTTAGATTGAAATCCCTCATTATCACTGAAGTACCATTAGTTACACATACCTCAAATTATAGAGTTATGGAGTCAGAGTGGTACAGCACAGAAACAGGCCCTTCGGAACAACTTCTCCATGCTGACCAGATATCCTAACTTCGTAACAGCACTACTTATATCCATAAACATCAACCTAGCCAAAGAAACAAATGCCACACTGCCAGACGAATTAAGTAAGCAGACAACCCAGGACACCAACAACATCAATAAGGACACCACTGTGAAACTACTAGATTTGTGCCTCACAACCCACTTCATCTTCAACGACAATACATATAAACAAATCAATGGAACACCAATGGGATCCCCAATATCAGGACTGATTGCAGAAGCAATAATGCAAAGGTTAGAACTGACAGCACTCCCCACCATACAACCCAAACTTTGGGTCTGATATGTAGGTGACACCTTCGTGATTACTAAATGCACAAAACTAGAAGAAACCCACCAACACATAAACAACTTCCTAACTGGGATAAAATTCACAGAAGAAGAGAAGAACAACCAACTACCCTTCCTGGACATAATGGTAGAACGCAAAAAAATGGAGAACTCCAGACTAGCGTATGTAGGAAGACCACACATATGGACCAGATACTCAATTACGCTAGCAACTATCCCAACGCCCACAAACAGAGCTGCATCAGAATACTATTTAAACAAGCCACAACACATTGCAGCAACCTAGAACTATGCAAAACAGAACAGGAACACTTGTACAGACTCTTCAAAAGAAATGGATACCTGGAAAGCACAATCCGCCGTTACCTCCGTGACAGACCACAACAGGAAGACACAACACGACCAGAATCACTTATCACCTTACCATACATCAAGGACATTTCAGAGATGACCACAAGACTACTCAGACCCCTAGGTATTACAGTAACCCACAAACTAACAACTACCCTACAACAGCTATTGACAAATGTAAAGGATCCCATACCCAAAACTGGGGTAATATACAAAATACCATGCAAGGAATGTGAGAAACACTACATAGGCCAAACCGGAAGTACATTGACAATACAGATACATGAACACCAACTAGCCACAGTGAGACACGACCTACTTTGACTTGTCTCACGACACATAGACAACAAAGGACACAAATTCGACTGGGATAACACAACCATAGTCGCAGAAGCCAAACTGGGACAAGCCAGAGAATTCCTGGAGGCCTGGTATTCCAACCAGAACTCCATCAACAAACACACTGAATTAGACCCTGTGTACAAACTACTGAGAAACAAAACTGGAAGTAATACTAACCACCCCAGCCAACCAAGGCACATAAATAACAAGTGGGACAGAACACCAATGCTTCATCGGAAGCACACTGACAATGTTACCTAGCAGGGTGATGAAACATTTGCAACCAAACCCACCAGCTTGGCGAGCATGTCTACAACCTCAAAGACAAGCATACAAAAACACCTTCGTCACTACCCTGTATACCTGTGACTCTACCTTCAAAGAACTGTGAAAATGCACCCCAAGGTCCCTCTGTTCATAAACACTCTCCAGGACCCTACCATTAAGTGTATCCTCTGCCCTCTTTTGCCTTACCAAAATGCAACACCTCACATTTATCTAAATTAAACTCCAATTGCGATTCCTTGGCCCATCAGATCAAGGTCCCGTTGTACTCAGATAATCTTCCTCACCATTGACTACACCATCGGTTTTGGTGTCCTCTGCAAACTTACTAATCATTCCTCTTATATTCACATCCAAATCATTTACATAAATGAAAAAAATGCAGGGGATCCAACACTGCTCTTTGCCATACATCACTGGTCACAGGCCTCCAGTCTAAAAAACAACCCTCTGCACCAGGACAAGAACCCTCCTGTTCCTTCGGTTTCTGTTTTTTTTGGGGCGGCATGGTGAGTCAGTGGTTAGCACTGCTGTCTCACAGCGCCAGGGACCAGGGTTCAATTCCACCCTCAGGCGACTGTCTGTGTGGAGTTTGCACATTTTCCCCGTGTCTACATGGGTTTCCTCCGGGTGCTCCGATTTCCTCCCACAGTCCAAAGATGCGCAGGTTAGGTGGACTGGCCATGCTAAATTGTCCGTAGTGTTCAGGGATGTGTAGCTTAGGTGGGTTATAAGGGGATGGGTCTGGATGGGATGCTCCAAGGGTTGGTGTGGACTTGTTGGGCCGAAGGGCCTGTCCACACTGTCGGGATTCTACCACCCTGTTTCCTACCTTCAAACTAATTTTGTATCCAAACGGCTCGTTCTCTCTGGATTCCATGTGACCTAACCTTGCTAATTAGTCTACCATGTGGAACCTCGATGAATGCCTTGCTGAAGTCCATAAAGACAACGTCTACCACTGTGCCCTCATCAATCTTTTCACCTGTTCAAAAAAACTCAATCAAGTTAGTGAGACATGATTTCGCATGCACAAAGCCATGCTGACTATACCTAATCAGTCCTTGCTTTTCCAAATACATCTCCTCCAACAACTTATCCACCACTGACATCAGGCTCACCGGTATATAGTTCCCTGGCTTTTCCTTATCACCTTTCCTAAATAATGGCACATATTAGCCATTCTCCAGCCTTCTGGCACCTCATCCGTGGCTATCAGTGATACAAACATCTCAGCAAGAGGCCCAGTAATCACTTTCCTAGCTTCCCACAAAGTTCTGGGATACATCTGATCAGGTCCTGGGTATTTATGCATCTCTATATATTTTAAGACTTCCAACATCTCCTCCATTGTACTTTGGACACTAAGATATCACTATTTATTTCTCCAAGTTCTCTGGCTTCCATATGCTTTGCCACAGTAAATACTGATGTGAAATACTCATTTAGTATCTCACCCATCTCCAGTAGTTCAGCACGTAGACGGTCTTGTTGACCTTTAAGGGGCCCTATTCTCTCCCTGGTTACTCTTTTGCCCTTAAAATATTTGTAGAATCTCTCTGGATTCTCCTTAATCCTATCTGCCAACACTTTCTCATGTCCCCTTTTTGCACCCCTGATTTCCCTCGAATGTACTCTTACTGCCCTTCTCCTCCTCTAGGGATTCACTCAATCCCAGCTGTCTACATCTGACATATGTCTCCTTCTTTTTCTTGACCAGAGCCTCAATTTCTCTAGTCATCCAGCATTCCCTATACCTACCAGCCTTGCCCTTCACACTAACAGGAACATACTGCCTCTGAACTCTTGTTATCTCATTTCTGAAGGCCACCCACTTTCCAACCATCTCTTTACCTGTAAATAGCCTCTCTCAATCAACCTTTGAAAGTCCTTGCCTAATCAAAATAGGCCTTATTCCAATTCAGAACTTTGACTTTTAGATCAGGCCTATCTTTTTCTTAACTATTTTAAAACTAATAGAATTATGATCACTGGCCCCAAAGCGCTCCACCCACTGACACCTCAGGCACTTGCCCTGTATTATTTCTCAAGTCCTGATTTATAATGTGATTTACATAGTCATTGTTGATTAATGGTCTATAAACAACTACCTACTTTTTTTTGCCTGTTGCTGCTTCTTAATTACATCCGACTCTACATCTTGAACTTTAGAACCAAGTAATTTTTCACAACAATACTAACGTCCTCACTAATTAACAGACTTTCCCACTAACTTTACCTCACTTCCTGTTCTTCCTCCATTTTTCATGTACCCTTAGATATTCAGATCCCAGCTTTGAGTTCCTAGTAACGATGTGTCTGTAATGGCTATCAGATTATAAATATTAACTTCTCTTTGAGCTGATGATTTGTCTGTTTTGTTATGATCATTAGCTCAGTTGACTGGATGGCTGGTTTGCAATGCAGAGTGACATCAACAGCATGGGTTCAACTCCCACAGTGGTTAAGGTTACCATGAAGGACCCCCAAACTCTCACCTGGCTCGAGGTTTGGTGACCCTCAGGTTAAACCACTGGCACTTGTCTCTCTAATGAGAGAACAGCTTATGGTCTGGTTGGAATATGGCAATTTTTATCTTTACCTCTGTTATGATGCAGTGAGCATTCAGCTACACAACCCTTAATTCATTTTTATTTTACAGTTTTTGTAAATTCAGGTCCAATCTATGTGGACTCTCTTCAGTTTACAATTACTATCGCTTCCTGGTACATTATTATTACCTTTACCACTATCCAGATCAATTGCCTTGTCATTTCCCTTTAATTTACTCAAATTTTGCCTGAGCATGATCCTATACATTTCTGCCCCATTGACTTTAAAATTCCCTCAAGTAGTACTAATTCTCTAGTTATATGACTTGCTCCAGCACAATTCAGGTGATGTCTGTCCCAACAATACAGCCCCTAATTTCCCCAATACTGGGTCCAGTATTAGAATTGAATTTTCCCACACCTTTCTTTCAGCCATGCATTCACCTCTCTAATTTCCTCTGCGCTGTGGCAATTAGGTATAGTAGGCAGTTTGGCCTCTCAAGCCTGTTCCACCATTCAACAGGATCATGGCTGATCCGACATTCCTCACATCCACTTTCCTGATTCTTCCCTGTCACCCTTGATTCCCCTACTGATCAAGAATCCATCTACTTCAGCCTTAAATATACACAAGGGTTCTGACAGTTCTCTTTGGCAAGGAGTTCCAAATACTCTCAACCCTTTGAGAGAAGAAATTCATCCCCATCTCAGTCTTAAATTGACTTACCTTTCATTCTGTGATTAAGCCCAGGCTCTCGATGAGGGGGATAACCCTCTCACCATTTGCCCCTGCAAAGTCCCTTAAAAATTCTATATGCTTAAATGAGATCACCTCTCATTCTTCTAAGCTCCAATGAACAGAGTCCAAATATGTTTAGTCTTTGCTAATCAGACTATTCATCTATACCGGGAATCATCCAAGTGACCATTCTCTGAACTGCCTCCAATGAAATAACGTGTTTTCTTAAATAAGGGAACCAAAACTGTTCACAGGACTCCAGATGTGGTTTCGTTTGCACCTTGTACAACTGCAGTAAGATTTCTCTACCCTTATACTCCAACCGTCTTGAAATAAAGACCACCCTTCCATTAGCCTTCCTGATTCATGCTACACTTGTGTGCACAAGTACCCCCAAGTCTCTTTGTGTTGCAGCCTTCTTCCTCAAAGTTATTAATACATTTTGTAACAGTTATGATCCCAGTGGTGACTCCAGTGGAACCCCACCAGTTACAGATTGCCAACCTGAAAAAGAATCCCTCTTCCTACTTGCCTTTTTCCGTCCACTAGCCAATTTTCTATCTATGCCAATATACTACCACCAACACCCTCAGTTCTTATCTTGGGGACAACCTTTTGAGATACTTTGTCGAGCATCTTGTGGAAGTCCAAATACAGCACATCTGCTGGTTCCCTTCTATCCTCAGCTACCTGAATTCTTTCTATCAGCGAGAGTGAATGGTGTCTATTCCTCTGACTATGCTGATCCTTATTAGCGCTACATTCCTTTCGACTCCCCTGACTCAAATGGTATCTTGTCCCATGATGAGTCTACTTATCCATTCTACAACACTTGCTTTTGTCCATACAAGCTGCACAAGCTTTGAACCCATTGGAAAACTACAAGGACGGAGGCTCCACCATCCTAATTTCTCTATTACCTTAACTGCCTGACTCTCAGTCACACTCTCTTGTCACTGACTACTGACCAAATCAGATCACATTAACTAAGGGGCGGGGCATTGCTGCCTTCTGGAACAAAATGCCCAGGTCACTTACCTCCTCCCTGACACACTGCTGTAGATCAGCCTCCAGCTCAAAAACTGAGCTTAAACTCAAGATGTAAATGCATGTGCAATGAATTACTATGGTGTCCAGGAACCTCCAGATGCTGGAGTCATGACAGATCACCTGCCCTGACATATTTATTATGTTTATTGAATGCATTTGTTTATAACATTAAATTACAGTTCCCCATCACACCTAACTCTAATTTCACACACTATGCTTCAAGCAACACTCAGTTCAGGCTTTCCTTCCTCCTCATTTCTTTCCCTAAAAAACATCAGTGAACCAGTTAAGTTTTATGACAATGTCACGGTTACCAATACTGAGACTACCTTCCAGATTTATTAAACAATAGTGGAATGCGAGCCACTTCCCCAGAGCACCAGCCTGGGTCTCTGGATTAATAGTGTACGGACATTACCACAAAACTACTTTCTGGATAACTACAACTATTCCATTACTGATGATGTGGAGGTGACAGTGTTGGACTGACATGGAAAAAGTCACAAATCACAAGTTATAGTCCAATGGATTTATTTCAAATCACGAGCTTTCAAAGCACTGCAGCCGTCTGAAAGCTTATGACTTCAAATAAACCTGTTGGAATATAACCTGGTTTCATGTGACTTCTGACTTATTCCATTACTGAAGCACACGAGCAATAAAATAAAAAAGTTTGTACAGTGCAAGATAAAGAAATTCAATAATTACAGTAATCCTCAACATCCTTTAAATATCAGGAAGACTTAGACTTTCTAGTAGGCCACTTTACTACCTTAAGTTTTTGTGTCCTATTTTTCCCACCAATATTGACTAAATTGCATGGCAAAGAAAGCAAATGGCAACTTATTTCCAAGTATATACCAATATCTCATACTTAACCACTCATAGAGATCTAGTAAAAAGCAGACTGACAAATCAACTGTCTTTCATTCAGTTAGGAAATGTTAATACACACAGTAAAACAAACAGATGCCCTCACGCTTCACGTGATGTTTGCATATTGATACATTCACACCTGCCCATCATTATATTGTCTGTACACACATCTGTGGGGCTGGACATTACAGGGATAAGAAGGGATCAGGCCATGGAAACAATGACATTTTAAAATCAATTCATGTCATCAAACTTAAGAATGATGGTAGAATGGCTGTTGGCTTGAGTACGGACATTGTAAAGTTGAGGCAACCCAAAAACTTCCCTCAACTTTACACAGGATAGAATACTGCAGTGGCTGGCTAGCCAGAAATTTGTTGAACAACATCTAGAAGGAACAAGTAATGATTTATTTTAAAACAAAATTAATGAGAAGAAAACAGTAACTAACCAATAATTAATTTTGAAAAGAAACCAAAAATATTTCTTTAATCAAAATTTAATTTTTTAATGTCCTAATGATTTTGGAACATTTAAAAGGCATCTAACTCAAGGCTTGAGAGGAAGAAATAGAAGAATTTGTTGGTAATATCAGGTGGAAGAGAGGTAGTACAGAACATAAACACTGGCATAGTCCATCTGAACTGAATAGCCTATTTCTGTATTGTAAATACTATGCAATTCAGTAATCTGTTCTGAGCAATACATAGCTTAAAAACAATTTGAAATTATTTCAGACATAGTAATTCTTTGTTAATCACAGGTGCAAATCAGATTAATTATGAAAGGTTTTGCATTTGCGTAGCACTTTATTTCATAGGACAAAGAGCTCCACAGTTAGTGAATTCTTTATGAAATGTGTTTGCCAACAGTAACTACATCAGCAAGCCCTTAAAGTAAAAGACCAGTGAATCTGCTTTTGGTGGCCTTGATCAAGAAAGCAGAGGAGTGGTCAGGAAGAATGAAAAGGACATTTCAATACATGCTACAAAAACAAGGATACTGGATAAACACCGGAAGGAAAAAATAATTGCTATCATAGAGGAAAGAGCCAGTGAATGAGGATTTGTTTTGAAACAGCCAACAAGATGAGAGGACCAAATGAGCTATCTTGGTGTTGCGGTATTCTATGATTCTATAAACATAAATTATAAGATTAAGTGACTAACTTCGAACCACTCTTAGGTCAAAAAAAAAGGAGGCACACATAAGGTTTAGGAAACTAAAGACAGACATAGCAGGAAAAAACTCAAACGAGGAATGAGGAGTGCTAAAAAGGGCAATGAAATGCCTTTGGCAAACAGGATTAAAGAAAATCCCAAGGTGCTTTATACATACCGAAAGAAGCAAGAGGGTAGCCATGGAAAGGGTAAGTCCAATAAAGAAAAAAAGGAGGAAATTTATGCATGGAGCTGCAGGAAGTGGGTGAGGCCCTTAACAAATACTATATGTCAATATTCACAAAGGAGAAGGACATGGTGGATGGTGAGACTAGAGAGGGGTATGTCGATATTCTAAGGCATGCTAATATAAAAAATGGAGGAAGTGTTGGGTGTTTTGAAAAGCATTCAGGTGGTCAAGTCTTCAGGACCAACTGTGATCTATCCCAGAATGCTGAGGAAGGCAGCTTGAGGAAATTGCTGTGGCCTTGTATGAAATCTTCATATTCTCTTTAGTCACAGAGTCCCAGAGGATTGGGGAATTGCCAAAGTTGTTCCTTCATTTAAGAAGGGCAATGGGGAAATTCCAGGAAACTACAGACCAGTGAGCCTTACATCACTGGTAGGGAAGTTATTGGAGAAGATTCTCAGGGAAAGGATTTACTTACATTTTGAAAACTACGAACTTATTAGCGATAGACAGCATGACTTTGTGTGGGGAAGGTCATGTCTCACAAACATGATAGAGGTTTTGAGGAAGTGACAAAGATGCCTGATGAGGGTAGGGTAGTACATGTCGATATGAACTTTAGCAATGCCTTTAACAATCTCCCTTATGGCAGGCTGATAATAAAAGGTGAATCACATGGGATCTACAGTGATCTGATAAGATGGTTACAAAACTGGCTTAGTTATAGAAGACATACAGAAGAGTACTGGTAGGAGGGTATTTTTCTGGACCAGTGGTGGGATCCCTGGCATTTGTAAAATATATAAATGATTTGGAAGAGTATGTAGGTGCACTGAATAGTCTGGTTGCGAATGACACAAAGATTGGAGGAGCTTTGGATGTTGAGGGGAATTACCAGAGGATACAACAGGACATACATAGGCTGGAGACTTGGGCGGAGAAATGGCAGATTGAGTTTAATCCAGACAAATGTGAGGTGATATATTTTGGGAGATCTAATATAGGAGGGAAGTATACAGTGAATAGCAGATCCCTTAATAGCATCAACATTCCAAAAGATCCAGGTGTACAAGTCCACCGATTGCAGAATGTGGCAACACAAATCGATAAGGTTGTCAAGAGGCATATAGCACATTTGCCCCGACTGATAAGGCATATTGAACTGGGAAGCTATTTTGCAGCTGTATATAACTTTAGTTAGATCACATTTGGAATATTGTGTCCGGTTCTGGTCCCCACAGTACCAGAAGGACGTGGAGGCTTTGGAGAGGATACAGAAAGGGTTTAACATAATTATGCCTGACTTAGAGTGTATTAGCTTTAAGGAGAGATTGGACAAACTTACTTTGTTTTCACTTGAATGTCAAAGGATGAATTGCAACCTGACTGAAGTTTACAAAATTATGGCAGACATGGATAGAACAAAGAACAAAGAACAAAGAACAAAGAAAATTACAGCACACAAACAGGCCCTTCGGCCCTCCAAGCCTGCGCCGATCCTCTATCTAAACCTGTCACCTATTTTCCAAGGATATGTATCCCTCTGCTCCCTGCCCATTCATGTATCTGTCTAGATACATCTTAAATGACGCTATCGTGCCCGCCTCTACCACCTCCACTGGCAACGCGTTCCAGGCACCCACCACCCTCTGCGTAAAGAACTTCCCACGCATATCTCCCTTAAACTTTTCCCCTCTCACCTTGAAATCGTGACCCCTAGTAATTGAGTCCCCCACTCTGGGAAAAAGCTTCTTGCTATCCACCCTGTCTATACCTCTCATGATTCTGTAGACCTCAATCAGGTCCCCCCTCAACCTCCATCCTTCTAATGTAAATAATCCTAATCTACTCAACCTCTCTTCATAGCTAGCGCCCTCCATACCAGGCAACATCCTGGTGAACCTCCTCTGCACCCTCTCCAAAGCATCCACATCCTTTTGGTAATGTGGCAACCAGAACTGTACGCAGTATTCCAAATGTGGTCGAGCCAAAGTCCTATACAACTGTAACATGATCTGCCAACTCTTGTACTCAATACCCCGTCCGATGAATGAAAGCATACCGTATGCCTTCTTGACCACTCTATCAACCTGCGTTGCCACCTTCAGCGTACAATGGACCTGAACACCCAGATCTCTCTGTGCATCAATTTTCCCCAGGGCTTTTCCATTTACCGTATAGTTCGCTCTTGAATTGGATCTTCCAAAATGCAACACCTCGCATTTGCCTGGATTGAACTCCATCTGTCATTTCTCCGCCCAACTCTCCAATCTATCTATATTCTGCTGCAGAATGGATGGTCAAAGTCTTTTTCCCAGGGTAGAATGTCAATTACTAGGGGACATACGTTCAAGGTAAAAGGGGGTAAATTTAAAAGAGATGTGAGAGGCCAAAGGCATCTTGACAGATATATGAATAGACAGGGAATACAGGGATACAGATTGTATAGAGGCACAAGGTTCTTAGTTTAGAAAGCACACTCATGGTGGGCCAAAGGGCCTGTTCCGGTGCTGCACTTTGCTTTTTGTTCACTCCAAAAAGATGTCAGGACATCACAAAATGCGGGTGGAACAACCTGTGCAATACTTCAACTTTTAGCTACAATTGGCGTTGTTCTGAAAGACTGTCTTGATCCAAATTACAAAGTCACCAGCTATACATTATCAGTATTAGCATGTTTGTTCTCCAGTATTCAATAGCGTCATATTTTGTATTCAATCCAAACTGGCCTTAGTAGATCAAGGAGTCTAACCTTACAACAGTCAAGCCTCACTACTGAACACCGATAAACATCAGGAAGCAGAAACCCTTGGGCCATTCATTCTTCCTGACAGCATCACAAGCAGTTCATTAAATCTACCTGAATTGTAGTTAAATCAAGGCAAGAAAGCTCACTGAACAGACTACACAATCGGCAAAAGTTTTCTACTTCAAACCGCAAAAGCCCAAAATAAATTCATCTGTAAAGCACGACTCAATAAAATGTGGACATCAATCGTCACTTTGTACATTGATCGAAATGATGAATAGGTATCCAAGTAAAACAAACATAAATCATGACTGCAACTATTTATTTGACCAACAAGCTACCATACAATAATAGAAAGTGTATTTTCGTCCTTCTCCTAATTTGAATTATCTTAGAGTGCCACGATAACAGCAAACTTCTTGTCATTTTAAACTATGCAAAGATTGTATGAATTATATTTTCAAAATTACAGCAGGATTCACCTGGTGACCTGTCTGGTTATTCGAAGTCGTTGTTTCTTTCACATGGACGAACTAACCACCAATAGAATTTATAAATACAAACATCACAAGTGATGTCAACGGGATTAATTCCAAAACTACAGAAAAAAGATCGGAGTGCGGAGATGGTACAGGAGGAGTGCTAAACCGTACAAAATGAGTGTAATGGAAAACAGTAGAGACTGAACGTGGGGAGCTGCTGCTGAAACCCACCTACCCCAATATCGTTAGCACCGGAAAGAGCAGCTTCAAATCTCAACTAAGTGCTGTCCAAAAGCAAACCGGAATAATGGCATTAAACGCACTGCAGCTTTAAAATGAGGCGCAGCGTAGTAAGCGAAGACACTATTAACTGATGGGGATGAAAGTCTCTCCTCAGCCTCACCTGTCTTCACAATCCTTGCACTTGATGAGGACGGCGGCGCTTTGACAGAACAGCTCCTCGGCCATGGTTTTGGGGGTTCGAATCGTGAGGCCACTTTCACCTCATGGTCAGCCCCTGAGAGAATATCCGGTCGGTGAGTGAGTGACTACACGGCGTTGCCTTTCCCTCTCTCACATACTGGATGGCTCGGTCCCCGAGCCCCGCTGCTAGCTCCAGGTGAAGGATGTACTGGGCCCGTCGCTCTGCTCACTCCCTCGGTTGCCAGGGGTGACCGTTCCCGGCCGTGTTCCCGCCACCTTCACAGCACCGCCAAAGAGCCAGCCCCGACTGCCGGGCGCCAAGAGGAAAACGCCCATACCCGTTTTTTGCACCCTCGGTGCTTCCTGCTGCCCCCTCTTGGCCGGGATGAGTATCCGGCAGCAATTGCGCTCCCAGTGTAGTAAATTCCTGCTGTTCAACGCTGGAAAAGCGAGCTAAAATGCAATACAGAAAACGCTGGACTCATCCAGCAATTCTTGCAGCATCTGAGGAGAGGGAAATAGTTAACATTTCTGGTCAAGACCATGGATCAGAACTGCTGAAAAATCATTATCCTGAAACAGAAAACTAAACTCTTGTAGTTTTTATTCATGGAATATGGGTGTCGTTGGCAAGCCTGGTATTTATTGCCCATCCCTAATTGTTCTGGAGAAGGCGGCGGTAAACTACCTACTTGCACAATTGCAGTCCTGGGTGGTGTAAAGACATCCACAATGCTGTACCGTTAGGAAAGTGGTTACACAGAGTTGTACGAAGTGCCTCTGAAAGAGTTAATTTTGGAGCTGAATGAAGTTCTACCCAATCAGACAATCTTGCAGTCTTTGGGTGGAGAATCGGGCAGTCATGCACAAAATCCCAATCTGGCCGGAAGTGTTAGTTATAGTTCGTGATTGTAAGTAGTAAATGTAACGAGTCAATCCAACTTTAGGATTGCTTTTTTAAGTGTCAGGTGCTCTCTTTCAAGGGAGGACAACAAATTAAAAGCTTGCATCCACGAGATGTGGAAGGACAAAGGCATTATAGTGGATGTCATAGCATCATCCATGCTAATCTGACTTGGACAAAGTGGTGGAAAAGAGATATTCCCACTTAGTTTGTGTCATCTGCAATCTTGCAATATTAATGCTATTCTCTCTTCAAACTATTAATATACATTCAAATAGTTGGGGCCAAAGCACTGATCCCTAGAGTACCCTACTTAGTATCATCTTCCATTCTGAAAATGACCCATTATTCCTACTCTCTGTTTCATGTTTCCTTAATCATAATTCTTAATCAATGTCAGCATATTAGTAGCAATCCCATGTGCTTTGATTTTGTATAGTAACCTTATATATGGGACTTTTATCAAAAGCTTTCTGAGTATCTAAACACGCCACATCTACTAGCTCTTCCTCATCTATTCCACTGGTGACTCCTCCAAAAACTCCAGTAGGTTTGTCAAACATGATTTTCTGTTCATTAATCTGCATTGATCTTATGTAATCCCATTGGTATTTTCTCTGTGTTCAACTTTTCTATTCTTCCCACTGAAACAGACAAACGTTCTCCTTCCCATATTATGGAGATGGAGTACACCATCAGCCAATTTTTTGTCTACTCATCTAATCTATCCAAACCTTTGTATACCCCTTAGAAATTGCTATCAGTAAAATTAATTCCTTGGACCATGTTAGAATTTTGGGATATTTCAGTTTCAGCTTGGTCATTTTGAAATACATACTCTCCTTGCAGTATTTCTAAAAAAGGTCAAGTGTAATAATAAAGGTTAACTTTGCATCAAATACACAATTCTGAAATATGTGGGAGTGCCTGTGTAAGAATGTAATTTTGACCAGAAGTTGTTTTTGATGAAGCCTGTAATTTGCTGTCACAACAGCGAGTGTGGTGAGATCATATTTACCTTCTGTAGCAATATACACATTGGCAATCAGTGCAATTAAAGGTTTGATTTATATAAACAAAATTTCCACATCCATTGTATTTAAAAACAACTGTTAAGCCATAATATGTTGGACTTCACCCCGTTCATCAGAAAGTATATACAAGTTTGTGCAACTAGTCTTTAATTTACAAGATTCATTCATAAATTATTTACCTAATATAATTTATCTGGAAAGTTCTTTGTTAAAACAAAAATACGCTCCAATCTATGTGCGGTGCTTAGCAGTTCAGTGAATAATAGTTTTAGTCTAAATCTCAACTTGTTTTTGTGCCAGCACCAAGACTGGATTTCCACCTCCGTAATATTGTCTGACTTTGTGCCGTCTCAGCTTATCTGCTATTGAAATGCTTATTCATGCCTTTGTTATCTTCGGAATTGATTATTACAATCCTTATCATATTTCTCTCATCTCTCCGTGGTTTTGCCCTTCATATCTCAGTAATCTTGTCTATACTCTCAAATCTCTGTGATATCTATATTTCTGTAATTCTGACTTCTTGGCATTCCCTGGTTGATTCATTCCATCATTGGCAGCCGCGCCTTTATATGCCGAGGTCCCAAGCTCTGGAATTCCTTCCCTTTACCTCTCTGCCTCTACCTCACTTTAATCCCTTAAACCGTTTTTTCAAACCTACCTATTTAACTAAGCTTTTGGTCATCTAACCTGTCTCTCCTTATATGGCTCCCTTTTCTTTACCTTCATTGCGTGGGTATTTAAATAGCTATTCTCAGAGCTGTGACCTTACTAGTTCACGCACTAGGACATCAGGCTGCTAACATCACAGAGTCGAGTGTTAACAATTGCTTTTTTAACTCCTTTTTTTGTATACTTCTTGAAGTCCAAAATACAAAATTCTTCAAAGGTGATTTTTCTGCTGATAGGGAGTAGATTGTAAGCCTCCTAATTATTTCTTGCTGTTTAAAGTTTCTGTGACAATCGTGATAATTTGATGAGTCCTAAACAAAAGTACGCCAGAAAGTGCTTGGATTTACATGGGCAGTCTTTTTTTTTTCTTTCCTGTAGCAAACTTCTGTTAAGAGACATATTTTTGAGTTAAAAATTAATATTCTGGCCCTTCAGAGTTTTAATCCATTGTCATGACACCTACCAATAATTTCAATAATCAGGACTCGTACTTGACTCATTACTGCTGCAGATGTCACTTCCGAATCTCACAGTTTGCACACGTTACCAGCTATTCAGTTATGGTAACAGTGCCACGTAAACACCTTGCACCACACTCACTGACACAATTCCGTCTCCCTTTGCAGGATAAGGTGGCACACAACTGGAGGCAGCTACAGTCAACCTGTGGGGAACTGCATATTCTTACATTCATGGTATAGATGATGCTTGCCATCACTGGTGTGGCTATTGCTGAGGATGTGACCAGCAGTGAAACTGAAATGATACAAGATGGTGGAACTTGCATACCTGATCCTCCATCTTGAATGCCACATCCCTTTGGGCTTACATGGTTGGGGAAGGAAAGCCCATTCAGCAGGTGGCAATGGGTTCAGTCTGCAGCATATCCTGTAACACAGATGGATGTAGCTCTGTCAACAGGCATTCATGTGTCACTGTTGACTACACAGAGGTTGATCAAGACTGTCCAAATATCAGAAGCATTTGAGTACCCCACAATGAACATTTTATAGAATCGTGGAATCCCTACAGTGTGGGAACAGGCCCTTTGGCCCAACAAGTCCACACTGATCCTCAGACATCCCACCCACACCCATCCCACTATAACCCACCTAATCTACACACCCCTGAACACTATGGGTAATTTAACATGGCCAATCCATCTAGCCCATACATCTTTGGACTGTGGGAGGAAACTGGAGCACCTGGAGGAAACCCACGCAGATCTGCCTTGTGCTTATGTTTGGTGCCTATCTGTGACAGCATCTAGTATTATTTTACTAAATTTCTGCAGGAAAAGAGAATCCACTGTGCAAAAGAAAGGGTCCAGACCAGTGGGGGAATGCCATCACTCTCTATTCTTCCACTCATGGAAGAAGAGGCTCTAGTATTGGTATCATTCATGGTAGCTGCTCTATTGCAGACAGTGAATCGGACCATAAGGACATGTGTTGTCTCACAATTTGGTACAAGGGAGCCTTGGATTTTCATGAGGATGGTGCTGCTGTTACCTCCAGTGCACATGCATCAATCTGAACACCTGAAAGTACATCTTGGAAGGGTGAAACCCTTTGACCTTCCTCTTCTCTCATGCAGGTCGAGAACACAAGCAAGGACTCCTGTCTCCATCAGATAATCACCACTGCTGAGAAGGTGGAAGGGACTTGTCATACCATTCCCACTCCATACCCTTCATTAGTACAGGATCTCCCTCTCAATTGAGTATCCACTTGAACTCAGATTCAGGGGTTACAATGTCACAGTGAGAATGTCACAGGTGCAGCCAACTAGCCAATAGTAAGATCACTGACAGCTCAAGGAGTGTGAGAGACTATGCCCATGCTGAATGCCAGGCTGACAATGTGTTTCTGGAGTGCAGTGTGGTGGTAGATGCTGGACACACAGTGTGAGTTGCATCAAAATCTGGCAGAAATGCCAGAGGGTATCAACACACTGTCTTGAACATTGGACAAGGTCAAAAGTCACACAACTCCGGGCTATAGTCCAATAGGTTTATTTGAAATCACAAGCTTTCAAAGCACTGCCCTTCATCAGGTGAGGTGAAGAGAGCACCCAGGCACTGATTTTATAATCAGAGAGATCAAAAGGTCATACAAATGGTGTGAGTGGAGTGTCGACAAGACAAATAATAGGTCTCTGCAGGTGATCAAGAGTGCCAGACGGTGCGGCAACAGCTGAATAACAAGTAAGGGATGACGTATAATCTGATTAATTGAGGCAGAGAGATAATTATAAAAAATTAAAAATAAGTTGGTGCTGGAGACAACCCAAATGACTGGAATAACACGCTAGGTATAAGAGTCGCATGCCGAGGGTCTAACCATCTAATCTTACTTGTCACTTTGGTTAGACCCTCAGCTTGCGACTCTTATACCTACCATGTTATTCTAGCTGTTTGGTTTGTCTCCGGTACCACCTTATTTTTAATTTTTTACAATTATCTCTCTGTCTCAATAATCAGATTATAGGTTATCCTTTACTTGTTATTCAGCTGTTGGCACTTTACTCACACCATCTGGCAGTCTTGATCACCTGCAGAGACCTATTATTTGGCTTGTTGACAATCCACTGACACCATTTGTATGATCTTTTGATCTCTTTGATTATAATGTCTGCGCCTGGGTGCTCTCTTCACTTCACCTGACGAAGAGGCAGCACTTCAAAAGTTTGTGATTTCAAATAAACTTGTTGGACTATAACCTGGTGTCATGTGACTTTTGACCTTGTCCACCCCTGTCCAACACCGGCAGCTTCACATCTTGAACATTGGAGACATCTATTCAGAGCAGCAAGATCAGGAGCCTGCCCTCACTTCAGTTGCCAACAAAAGGGAAACAGTACATAAGAGAAGTCAAAAGAGCATTTACAAAGACCACTAGATACACTTGGGCATCTCTAATGAATACATTATTAAGGAGTTACACACTCTGTCCATTTATATTTCAAACAGATGTATGGTACTTTCTGTCAATATTTCTATTCATTACCTTCATCAACATTCATTTCATCTGAAAGTAAACGTGTATAATGACTCACTCCAAGGGCTTTCTTGGAGGGATCATTGTATTTTTGGTCGCATTGCCCATGCCAAATAGTAAGGATTCAAGTGGGAAAAGTGAAGGGTGACAGTTTAATTGACAGGAAGAATGAGGCACGAAAAGCCACATGAAACATGTACGTATAAGCTGTTTCTTTGCTTCCACAGTGCTGATGTCATTGCCATTTCCGCCACCTCCAGTGAGATGCCACCACCAGACACATATTCCCCTCTCCTCCCTTGTCCGACTTCTGCATGGACTGTTCCCTCTGGGACACCCTGGTCCACACTTCCTTCATCCCCAATACCTCCCCACAGCCCTACGGCACCTTCCCCTGTAACCGGCGAAGGTGCAACACCTGCCCATTTACCTCCTCCCTCACCAGTATCCAAGGGCCCAAACATACCTTCCAGGTGAAGCAACACTTTACCTGCACTTCCCAGAATCTAGTCTATTGCATTCGCTGCTCACAATGTGGTCTCCTCTACATTGGGGAAACAAAGTATAGATTTGGCAACCGCTTCGCAGAACATCTATGTTCTGCTCGCAAAAAAGACCCTGAACTACCTATTGCCTGCCACTTCAACGCACCACCCTGCTCCCTGGCCAACATCTCTGTGTCTGGCTTGCTGCAGTGCTCCAATGAAGCCCAATGCAAGCTGGAGGAACAACACCTCATTTTCCGCTTGGGGACCCTATGGACTTAATATTGAGCTCAATAATTTTAGGGCCTAAACTCTCCCATGTCCCAGCCCCCTACCCCACACACCAGGCCTTGTTACCACATAGCCTGCCATTACACATCTACAGTTGTTAGTCACTAACAGTCCCCATTAACAACTATTCACCCTCCCAGTCTGATCGTTAGCAACTCCTTTGTCTGTCCAACTGTTCTTCTCTCTCTTTAAGCTCTATCCTATCGTTTACTCCCTACCCCATCCCGCTCCCTTTTTTCTGCATATAAATTGACGTTTTCCCAGCCACCATCAGTTCTGACGAAGGGTCACCGGAACCTTTCTGAAGAGGGGTCTAGGCCTGGGGCGTTGGATCTTCCTGCTCCTCTGATGCTGCTTGGCCTGCTGTGTTCATCCAGCTCTACACCTTGTTACCCCGAAACGTTAACTCTGTTTTCTCCTTCACAGATGCTGCCAGACCTGCTGAGCTTTTCCAGCAACTTTGTTTTTGTTCTTGATGTCATTGCATCCTTCCATCAGTTCTTGGTGCTCTTCAGAATGCAGTGTCTGTTCACCAACTTCCTTCACATCCTCCTTATCTGAGGATATGTTGTACTGCACTGTTGCTCAGATCCTGTCAACTCTGTTGTGCCAACATGTGCAGAGTACAGCAGGACACATTGATCTATGAGATCCTTTCAGTTGCTATTGAAGGACATCTTTGGATTAATCCAGGTGCCTGAATCTCATCTTAACACGAGTTATTACCTGTGTTATTAGCTCAGATTGTCACATGGAAGGTGTTGTATTTCTTCTCTGTTTTCATCTTCTAGTTTTGAGGAGGAACCAGTAGTCATCTCCTTGGATTTGTGGATTTATCATTCAATTTGATCTTTATTATTGTCACATATACCAAGATACAGTGAAAAGTATTGTTTGGCGTGCTATCCAGGCAAATCATACCTTACGTAAGTACATCAGGGTAATAAAACGGTTCTGAGGAAGGGTCACCAGACCCAAAACGTTAACTCTGATTTTTTCTTCGCAGATGCTGACAGACCTGCTGAGCTTCCAGCAACTTCTGTTTTTGTTGTTGTAGTAGAACAGAATTCAGAATTTGGTGTCACAGCTACAGAGAAAGTGCAGAGAAAGGGCAACTTTTATATATGAGCAGTCTATTCAAAAGTACGATAACAGCATGGAAGAAGCTGTTCTTGAAATCTGTTAGTACATGTTTTCAAACTTTTGTACTTTCTGCCCGACAGAGATGGTAGGAAGGGTCCTTGATTCTGTTGGCTGTTTTCCTGAGGCAACTGGAAGTATAGAAGGAGTCAATGGAAGGAAGGCTGGTTTTCATGATGGACTGGGCTGCATTCATAACTCGCTGTAATTACTTGCGGTGCTGTGCAGAGCTATTGCCATACCAAGCTATAATGCATCCACCATTCATGCTCAGTAACAGTAGTATGTACTATCTACAAGGTGCACTGCAGAAATTCACCAAAGATCCTCATACAGCACCTTCCAAACCCATGACTACTTTCATCGAGAAGGACAAGGGCAACAGATACATGGGAACACCACCACCTGCACGTTCCCCTCCAGGCCGCACACCGTCCTGACTTGGAAATATATCACTATTCGTTCATTGTCAATGTGTCAAAATTCTGGAGTACCCTCCCTAAGAGATTGTGAGTCAACCTTCAGCACGTGGACTGCATGTCCAAGAAGGCAGCTCACACCAACTTCTCAAGGGCAACTACGAGCTGACAATAAACGCTGGCCAGTTAGCAATGCCCCTGACCTACAACTGAATAAGAAAGAAGGGTGCCTGCTTTATGCAGGAGGGTGCCTGTTGTCCCCAAATCTGCCTTCTTCCACATCTCCACCCTGAGGCTGCCTTTGAAGGTGATCATGAGACTTATTCGAGGCAGATGCTGTGACTGCAGCTTTCCTATTCTCCAGTCCTCCTCCTCAATAAAGAACCTACCTCCTGATCACACAATGCCAATGCCTGGTGGACACTTTCAGGCTCAAGGACCTCTCTCACAGACACTTCTTTCACCCCGCTAACTACCATCAGCCCCTTTCAGTCTCTTTCATTACACCAAAGTGACAACAGCCAAATTACAGTCTGGCAACATGCCCCAAAACTCTGGCAGAGGAAACTCCTCTCAACACTTGATGGATTCTAAATCTATGGTCTGAGCCTGCTGCTTCTTTGCAGTTGCCATTTACATGCTATGTGTCCTTTGTACTTAGTAAAAAAATTGAGGCAAGTGCATAAATCACAGCTTATTGGCACTTTGTGACTTAATTATTTTTGTCAGATCTGCACACACATTTGTCTCACAATGCTGTCTACATCTTGTAAAACATGGAACTGACTTGATGAACCCTGATCCAACTCTTCTGTATGAAATATTACATACCACTGCCCCCCCACAACTCCAAGGTCCGCCTCATTAGGCCTCTAGAATCAAGTTTGTAATCAATAGACCAGATTAATGTGATTCAGTTCTGTTAATTAGCAAATTTAATAAAGACAAAATGCTGCATTTGTTCAAAGTAAAATCAGTCACACAGAAATGCAAAATTCTACTTATGAATCCGGGAGGTCAAACACAATTCCCTCAATCATTCAAGACTGTGATAAATTGATGGTTCAATGTCATTGTGAGAAAGCTGTCAGGCTTCTGTGACTAGCATTCAATTCTATGAAGACTTTCATAAAAACTGGAGTAAAATACACAAAGACTAGCATTTCACTGTGTAGGTTTGATTCAAATTGAATGAGAATTTCAATAAACATTATTTATTATCTTGTAAACTGGATTAATCCATCAAAGATTTCCTTTGTTCTTTCTGTAAAAAAAAACTTTATTGCCAAATAAATTTATAGCAATATGTAAGCCAGTTCTAGAATTCAGAAACAGCAGATTTTAAAGAATCAGCTAAACATTTCAGTTTTGTACACACCAGGACTGCTATCCAACAAAAAGACTTTGTTAAAGCATTTTCTTTCTCCAAAACCCCGCCTGCCCAGTTGATTTATGTGTTACTGCTAATTCAGAATGTAAAAATGCCTTATCAGATGGATTAGAACTCTTCAATATGTCATTAATGTATAACTACAAACTAAATAATATTGATAAATACATAAGTTGCTGGAAAAACTCAGCAGGTCTAACAGCATCTGTGAAGAAAAAATCAAAGTTAACATTTTGCGTCTGGCGTTCTGAGTTCTGAGGAAGGGTCACCGGACATGAAACGTTAACTCTTGCTCTTCCAGGCCACTTGCTCTTCCAGGCCTTTATCTTGGCCAGCACTCTCTAACACCTCAGGTCATGCTCCATGGCCACTGACCATCTGCATACCCTCCCATCCATGGAGGTTAGCATCAGTCATGCACTAGTTCAGTACATCATCATTGCACATCTCTGGCTCGCTTAGAATACAGTTCTCCACTTCAATGCTGCACTTCGGAGCACACTTATACCTTTAATTGCTATGCCACTGCCAAGCAATTTAGCACACAGGGACATATGCCTGTCCGAAGCATTAGAGCAAGGTTCATCTCAGGGACCTTCACTTGCTTTCTTATGCTCACTTCGCAGGTACTAAGAGGCTCAGATCATCTCTACCTTGCCTTGCCTTTTTGCGTTTTCCTGCTTCATTGCGAATTTACTTCAGTCTTGCCTTGCATTTTTATAACAGATACAAAGCCAGATAGCCTGTCGTAGTCATCAGCAGTGATCAGTCAAAGGAGTGATTTTGTTGTACAGCGCTGTGTTATATCAATGTCACACCTACAGCATGTTCCAGCAGCTGATACAGCAAACACACTGAACGTGCTGGAAACAAATGGCCAGGATATAAAATTTACGGGGAGTGATCCTCAGTCAGCGGTGATCCCCCAACAGTCAGTTAAGGGTAATATCTAATCTCAGCCGCGAAGATCAGAAGCTGAATGTCCTTGACCATTGAAGTGTTCCCAACTGGGAGGGAACATTCCTGTCTGGCGATTGTTGTGTGGTGTCCATTCATCTGTTGTCGTACCGTCTGCACAGTCTCACCAATATACAATGCCTCAAGGTATCCTCCAAGCGTCCTCCAAGGTGGTCTTTGAGATACATAATAATGCAGAAATGTCGAGCAGAAACTGATAGTTCTGCACCCATGAAGACGGTCTCAACTGTGATCGTGGCCTCATGTCGCACTACATGTGACCCCACCATACTGTTCTATATCTGCAAAGTCTTCCTTACTCTTCTGTTTTGACGCCATTACCTTTATAAATTGTTATGATCTCTCTACCTTAATTAGTCTGTACAGTTTTGGATTACTTATTACTTTGGTTAGACCTCTGGCTTTGACTCTTGTACCTATCATGTTATTCCAATCATTTGGCTTGTCTCTACAACTACCCTATTTTCTGCATCATTTAATCAGATTATAGGTCATCCTTTTGCTTGTTATTCAGCTATTGACACTTCATTCACACCATCTAACAATTTTGATCACCTGCAGAGACTTATTATTCAACACTCCACTCACACCATTTGTATGATCTTTTGATCTCTCCGCCCTTGATCTCTCTGCCCATAAACTCTATGTCTGTGTGTCTTCTCTCACTTCACCTGACAAAGGGGCTATGCTTCGAAAGATCGTGATTTCAAATAAACCCGTTGGACTATAACCTGGTGTCATGTGACTTCTGACTTAATCTCAGTCCAGGAGTTGGACACAGTCAGTCAGATACTTGCGTTGGCCAGATCTATGACATCACAGTTCAGAGAGTGGGCCACAATCAGTCCTGCAGGTCCAGTGCAACCAGTCAACGGATTAGTGGGTCATCATTCAGGGAGCTGCACAGATTCTGTCAGGGGCATGGTCTGTCATCAGTCAGGGCTGTATGTCTCAGTCAGTCAGAGAGATGGGTCATGGTCGGCCCTGAAAGTCTCTTCATTGCAAGTCAAGCACATTATCAGAGGCTACTGCTATAGTAGGGAAGTTGAGTAAATCCATTGTAGGGATTGGAGGTTGCATTCCAGGATGAAGAAGGGACAATAATTGTGTTGGGTGGAGGATGATATTGTCTTGGAGGACATGAGTTACTTTGGGAGAGGGAGTCATCAACATCACTAATACCCTGGCTTCAGTAGGGGTTCAGTATGTCATGATGGTTGGCATGGTTAAGCTGTAGGCCTGGAGCTCAGGAGGTAATTTGGAGAGATGAAGAGATAATGAAAGTGTTGAATGAGAACGTGTAGAGGCTTAGAACTGATGGTCAGCAGGAAATGCAAGGAAGAAAGAAACATGAACATTTGGGATGTCACCTAGATTATCAGGTTGAGCTTCTGACACACTTTGTGATGAACAATCTGTGTTGTCTTCTGACCCTATCTAAATTGCAAATGTGTAATAGAAATGAAAATTGGCTGCCACCACACCTGGAGTGGATAAAATGCTTTTTAAAATCTTTCTGAGGACATAGGATGTATTTGTGAGCAATGTGAGGCCCTTCAAAGGGCAATTGGATTATTTAGGATATTACACAGTACAAGTTAAAGACATCTGTTATCATTGAATTATGCATGTGAGACAAATGCACTGACACATGCATGTGGATTACAAATCCTGGTCAAAAGCAATCTTGACTATGTAAGTGATTATTACAACTTGGTCATAGCTAGCTCTGGGAAGCAGAAGTAATCATAGGTGACTTTAAAGTGTTGCCGGTGGGTCACAATTCAGAAAGAGAACCTAAAATTCCATAAGACTGCACAAGAGAATGGAGCTGATTTCCCTACCTTGAACTGGAACTATTCACCAGTATGCTCTCATGTTCAATGTTGCCTTTTATGGATGTTGGATGTGTCAGTGCTGTCAAGATTTCAGTAATCCTGCTGCACTTACATTCTCCAGCTATATGTACATGGCATGACCTGTGCTCCATACATTGAAATAAAGTCCACTATGGCAAAGGTTCATGCAGAGGCATTCTATTTCCCTCCTTGTTGGTGGAGTCCTCCATGTCCCACCATGTGGAAGACTATGGTAATCTATCATTTGTATATAATGTGAATACTGACTGCTTTCTTTACTCTGCAACTGTTCTAATTCTGAATTCCCCGTGCTGGTTCATTGGAAGCATAAACAAAGGATCCAGCCAGAGCAGGAGTCATTGTCACTGTGGCTGTGAGGTTGCAATAATACAGAGAATTTGAGGTGGAATAGATGCAGCAGTGCTGCTGATCAGCCTCCACACGAAGAAATTGGAGCTGAAGGTCCCCTCAGGATGTGGAGGAGGTATAGGATGTCCAGAGTCTATTACCCTCAATGACATTTCCCCCAAATTAATGAGGCAAATTGCCACCTCTGACGAAGGATGTCATAGGACATCATTACAGAACTGTGTCATCTGCTGGAGTGGGATTTGTGACCTGAAGGGGTCATGGTTATTTTGTCCCAGTGGCCGTCAAGATGACAATTGATGATAAGCTTTTATGCAAATTGTTCCTTCCAAGGAACCACCAGAGACCTGGATGGGATCTCTCAATCCTCAACCCGCAAAAGGATCAAGGCAGTTCCAATTGCAGTTTGTGACAGATAACACCACTTCATCTTGTTTTCCTGTGACAATCCTAGGCAGTAGGCTTTTCTAATATAGCTGGCTTCCACCAGATACAGAGCACTATAAACTGTACACAGGTCACATTAAGAGTGTCACATCATAATAATGCAGCTGACTGCATCAACAGGAAAGAGTTCCACTCCATAAACATACATGTTAATTGTGATCACTACCACAGAAGCTGCAATGATGCCTATATTCCTGGAATTTCCATGTTACTATTTCAATAATGATGCCTAGATCATAAGAAATAGGAACAGGGGTAGGTTGTTTGGCCCCTCAAGGCTGCTCCACCATTCAATAAGATGATTCCACATTCCTGCCCTTTTCCCATTACCCTTGATTCCTTTACTGGGATGGCTGCTGAGAGAGAAGGGCTACCCTCTGCAACCATGTGTGATCACTCTGTGACATAACTCCTGAATCAGGCTGAGCACAGTTGTAATTTCACTGATTCGTTATCTTCTGAGAGAAAACATTTCTGCTTATCTGTTTTAAATGTTCAACCCCTTATTCTAAGATCATGCTCTCTAGTCCTAAACTCTCCCACAAGGGGAAACAGCCTTTCTGCATCTATCCTGTCAATTACCCAAAGAATCTAATATGTTTCAATAAGGTTACCTCTTATTTTATAAATTCCAATGATTACATGCTCAACCTACTCAACTCTCCTCATGACACAATCTCCCCATACCTGGTATTAATCTCGTGAACCTTCTTTGAACTGTCTGCAATGCAGTACATTGCAGTGACACAGTGGCTCAGTGGTTAGCACTGCTGCCTCACAGCGCCAGGGACCTGGCTTTGATTCTAGTCTTGAGTAACTGTATGGAGTTTGCACATTCTCCCTGTGTCTGTGTGGGTTTCCTCCAGGTACTCTGGTTTCCTCCCACAGTCTAAAGATGTGCAGGTTACGTGGATTGGCCATGTTAAATTGCCCATAGCGTCCAAGGATGTGCAGGCTAGGCAATTAGCCATGGGAAATGTAGGGTTAGAGGGGCAGGATAGGGGGTGGGTCTGGCTGGAATGCTCTTTGGAGGGTTGGTATGGACTCAAATGGCTTGCTTCCACATTGTAGGGATTCTATTATTCTATTTTGCCTTAGATTAGAGGCCCAAAACTGATCACAGTATTCCAGCTGTGTTTTGACTAGTACATTTATAGTTTCAGCAAAACTTCCCTACATTTGTACCCCATTCCATTTGAAATAAAGGCCAATATTCCATTTGTCTTCTGTTTTACCTGCTGAACATAGACACATGCTTTTTGTGCTTCATGGATGATGACTCACAAATCCCTCTGTTTTATAACTTTCTGCAGTTTTTCTCCATTTAGCCCATATCCAGCTCTATTCTTTCTGTCAAAATGCATGACCTCATATTTTCTCCACATTATATTCCATTTGCCAAAGCTTTTGCCTTCTTACTTAACCTCTCTATATCCCTCTGCAGATTCTTCGTATCATCCTCACCACTTGCCTTCTCACCTATTTTTGTGTCACCCACAAACTTGTATAATACATTCACTGTCCTCATCCAAGTCATGTGCTCCCAATCCCCGCCACGCATCCCCCCCCCCCCCCCCCCCCCCCCCCCGCCCCCAGCATTAATCCTTGTTGCGCTCCACTGGTTGTCATTCTGAAAATGCCACACGGATCCCAACTCTCTGCCTTCTATGAGTGAGCCAATCCTCAATCTATGGTATATTCTACCACCAACACCATGGGCTCTTATTAGTAGCCTTATGTCGTACCTTATCAAACACCTTCTGAAAAGTTCAAATATATTAGATCCACTGCTTTCCTTTTATCCATACTGATTATTACCTCTTCAAAGAATTAGTGTAAATTTGTTGGGTATTATTTCCATTCTATGAAGCTATGCTGATTCTAATTGATCATATAATGCTTTTATAAATGCTCTTTTATTACATCCTTTGTAATAGACTCTAACATTTTCCCAATGACAGACTTAAGCAAAATGGGCCACATTATCTGTTTTTCGTCTCCTTAAATAAAAGTGTTACATTGTTTTCCAATACTCTGGGAATTTTCCAAAATATAAAGGTTCTTGGAAGATTACTAGCAGTGCATCCGCAATATTTGTAGTTACTTCCTTTAATATCCTACGATGCATCCCATCAGGTCCAGGTCTTTAGGTTTTAGCCCCATTAGGTTTAATAAGACCATAAGACATAGGAGCAGAATTTGGCCATTCGGCCCATCAAGCCTGCTGTACTATTTGATCATGGCTGATATGTTTCCAAATCATGTTCTCCTGTTTTCTCCTCACAACCTTTGATCCCCTTAGTAATCAAGAAACTATCTCTGTCTTAAATATGCTCTATGACTTGGCCTGCACAGTCCTCTGTGGCAATGAGTTCCACAGATTAACCACCCTCTGGCTGAAGAAATTCCCCCTCATTTCAGTTCTAAAGAATCGTCCCTTCACTCTGAAGCTGTAGCCTTGGGTCTTAGTCTGTCCGACAAGTGGAACTATCTTCTCCATGTCCACTCTATTCAGGCCTCTTAATATTCTATAAGTTTCAATCAGATCCCAATCCCATCCTTTAAATTCAATTGAGTACAGAACCATAGTCCTCAACTGCTCTTCATATGACAAGCAGTCAGGATCATTCTTGTAAACCTCCTCTAGACCCCCAAGGACAGCACATCCTTCCTTAGACTCGAGTTCCAAACTGCTTATAATATTCCAAATATGGTCTGACCAGATCAGCTTCAGCATTACATCTCTTGTATTCTAGCCCTCTTAAAATAAATATTAACATTGCATTTGCCTTCCTAACTGCCAACTGAACCTACCTATTAACCTTAAGAGAATCTTGAACTAGCACTCCCAAGTCCCTTTGGGCTTCAGAGCTCTGAAGCCTTTCCTATTTAGAAAATAGTCTACACCTCTATTTTTTCTATCAACATGCTTGACCTCACACTTTCCCACATTAAATTCCACCTGCCACTGTTTGCCCACAATCCTAGCCTGTCCATGTCCTTCTGCAGCCTCCCCACTTCCTCAACACTACTTGTCCGTCCACCTATCTTTGTGTCATCTGCAAACTTGGTAACAATCCCCTCAATGCCTCCATCTAGATTGTTAATGTATAATGTGAATCATTGTGGTCCCAAAACTGACCCATGCAGAATCCCATTGGTCACAGGCTGCCATCCCGAAAAGGACCTCTTTATCCCACTCTCTGCCTTCTGCCTGTCAACCAATCCTCTAGTACCTTGCCCCTAGCACCATGGGCTGTTATCTTATTTAGCAGCCGCCTGTGTGTCACTTTGCCAGAGGTCTTTTGAAAATCCAAGTAGATCATGTCCACTGGCTCTCTTTTGACTAACTTGCTCATTACCTCCTCTAAAAATTCTAATAATACAAGAGCATTTCTTGCTATCATATTTTATTTCATCCCATTCCAACATAGCTAATCCACACCCTTGCTTTACTGCCTCTCAAAGAGCCACATATCCCTGAATTTAGTTTCCAGCTTTGATCTTCATGTGACCATGTCTCCATAATGGCTCTAAGTTAATATCTATTAACATATGTATGTGGTGTTAATTCATTTAGTTTGTTCTGAATACTATACACATTCAAGTAAAGAGCCATTAATTTTGTCTTTTTACCAAACTGTTTTTTTTTATGTTTGTTATCTTTGCCTTTCCTGTCCCACTCTGGGTATCATTATCCTGATAACTATCCTGTAATACTGCCATGTCGTCTTGCTTTGTAAGCCATTGTTTTCCCTCTTCCAAAGCCTTCCCACTCCCCAAACTAGTTTAATCAGTTAATTAGATTAACCAGTCATAGTAAGAGAAGGGGTATAAAGAAAAAAACTTTGTAAATGAGTCACTACCACAGCCAGGATAGAGGAGTTTTGTCAGTTGCTCCAAAATCATGCCAGAAGATTTACTGATGGATTACCCACCTAACACAGACCTTGGTTCGTGGTATTTCTCAAAACCAGTGTCAGTGTGAGTTGTATTTTTGCTTAGAAGTATAATGAAGGTGTAAAACGTGAAGTGTAACTGAATCCAAACAGTTGTGTTCCAATGATATCTACACCAGAGCGTTCAACCCAGGGAAGGGGTTTTTTACACCTCTCATTTATGGTTCATGTAAAACAAAATTGCACTGAGAAACAGGGTAGATCTAATATGCCCAATTTTAAAATGAATTCAGACTTTCTTTGTTGAGTCTAATGCATAACATTTATCACAAAATGACTGACAAACTATAGGGAAAAGTTAGACATTTTTCACATGTATTTAACTGAATTCTACAAACATCAGAATAACAAACGATATTTTTCAATATGAATAGTTATTTTCACCATTAGGTATTCATGTTAAGCAGAGTCAGTATGCTTCTAAGTCATTTCCATACATTCTACAACATTTTCTACAAACAATATTTTATGTTCCACTCTGAAAAAGTGCAAAAATAAATTTGAGAATACTTAAAATATAATTATAAAAGCAAATTGCTATATGTTAAATGCAATACAACAAAACTAATATTACAAGATGTTAAAAGATATTCAAGCATACCCAGTATTTTTCTTCATTCGATATCTTTTGAAATTCAGTTCTTCCTTCTATTTTCTTCTCTTGGGCTACATCCAGCGAAGGCAGTGAGATAGAGTTTCAAATTCAGCAGCAACCTTTGAATCCTCATTCAAGGGCTATTCTTTCTGTGCAAGCATGGATGATGAGTATCGTATGGCTACCACAACCAAACTTAACCCAGGCAGCATCTGACATTCATGCCCATGCACTTCCAGCAAGTCATTTCAAGGAAACTTCCAGCAATATTTCTGGAAGACTGAAGCCAATTAGAACAACCATTGTTACTTTCCTGGCTGAGACTGGCACCCAGCAAGGGTCAGAATTTGAACAAGAAACCTCTTGGTTTGTATGCTCAAGTGTGACATATTTACATTTAACTATCTTTACATTATTGCCTCACATAGTGCATAGATTATACCATAACCAAAAAGGAGTTCCATTTATTTTATTGAAATTATCTGTTTAGTCTGGAATAACTTACTTTGGTGTGAATTAATTAATCATATTAAAAAAAATTGATTTGGTTCAGCTTACTTGTATGATATGATGCTAAAAGTGATCATTTACTTTCAACATTTCTGAATTGGAAAGTAAGATGAGAATTTTTAAACATTCTTACAAAACACCTACTATAAATTTAAATCTGTGACATTATTCATGACACAAACATTATGGATATATTTTTTGTCATGATGGTAAACAGAAATTCAGTTGATAACATTAAAATGGTTTTCACTATGCGGGAATAGCAAAAAGGGCCCTGCTATCCAATTTCCACTTTTTCTGCTCGTTTAAAGTACATTCATTGACAGATTCAAGGAAAATACAGAAAGGACTAGTCAGTATTCACAGCGACCTACCAACCCAATCTTCTCCTGTGTTTAGCAATGTTTCTGACAGTTGGCACAAGATCAGTCAGACTCATTTTGCTGTGAAATAGTCAAGTCTTGAAAGTACAATTATTGTCCACTAGAAGATGAAAAAAAACTGCCACATTCTTTGGGACTGTTGTGAAATACACCCACTGAATGAATAAAGTTGTTTATGTTTTTCTTTGTAGACCATGACAGAGAAAGGAAATAATGGAACAGTGTGCTAGTGGACCTTCCTTCAACTGAGGGAATTAATGGATGATGAAAAGTTATTTCAAACAGTGAATTATTTTTTGGAACTTTTAAGTGTATCCTGAATTATACCATTGTATTTTTAATTCACAAATGTCTCATATCTAGAGGATAAGCATGTGAATGCTGGACCAAAGTGAATCTAAGTGGTCTCATTTTACAATAAATGAAATTAAGAAAATACTATGTATGAACGGCTTCAGGTGATCTCTTAAAATAGCTTTCTAACTATAACTAGATTCTACTGCAACTTTGTGAATTAAATCAGGCCAAGACAGACACAGAAAGTATGCATAGTTTTTCATAAACTTTCCTTTATAACTGAAATAACTATAGTACATTCATGTTAGAAATATCCAGATTGTAATATTATTGCTCATCTTTTTTATTTGGTCATGTCACCATCTGAGCATTTACTTCAATCAACAAACCACCTTCTAGTCAGCCCTTGAACTGTGCCAGAAATAAAAGATAACCTACTTATAGCAACATGAATCTCTAACTATCCTCTATATCCTTAATCAGACTGAGATTTGTTCTAATATCCAATTGCTAGCTTTCTTATGTCATTTTCTTAGTAGAGTGGATTGATTCTTCACAAAGCGTCACACAGTTTTGTTCTCTTTAGATTCAGTTCACATTTTGATGAATTTTCATAGTGCATGTTACAGCTGCAGACTTAGAGATACCCTCGTAGTATAAGCAGGAACTGTTTCTGAAGCAAAGCAAAAGAAAGATTGTTTTATTTATTGATAAATAATCATAGAATCCCTACAGTGTGGAAGCAGGCCATTCAGTCCATCGAGTCCACACCAACCCTCTGAAGAGCATCCCACCAAGACCCACCCGCTACCTGATCCCTATATTTCCCATAGCTAATCCACCTAGTGTGAACATCCCTGGAAACTATGAGCAATTTAGCATGGCCAATCCACCTAACGTGCACATCTTTGGACTGTGGGAGGAAACCACAGCCCCCAAAAGAAACCCACACAGATGCGGAACGTCCAAACTCCACACAGGCAGTCATCCAAGGGTATGTGCTGTGAGGCAGCAGTGCTAACCACTGAGCCACCATGCCAGTGTGAGCTGGTTATGAATAATTTTAACCTTTGCACCAATAAGCTGGTGGAATAGATCACCTTGATCTTTATGGAACACACCCAAATTTTATTCTCCAAAGGGTCACAACTTAAAGAATAATTTATTCAGGAATTTGTTGGTGAGTAACACACCTTGGGTCTGGCAAAATGCCTGTCCACCCATCTACAAGGCACCAATCAGGAGTGAGAAGGAATACTGGCCTGGATGAATGCAACTCAAACAACACAAAAAGCTTGACACCATCCAGGATGAAGCAGCCAACTTGATTGGCACTCTATCTACCACGTTCAACATCTGTTCTCTTCATCACCAATGCACAGTGGCTGCAGTATGTAACCATCTACAAGATGCACTACAGCAACTCATCAGGATTCCCTTGACAGAACTTTCCAGATCTGTCTGAACAAGATAAAACAAAGAACTGTGGATGGTAGAAATCAGAAACAAAAATAGAAATGGCTAGAGAAAACTCAACAGGTCTGGCAGCACGTGTGGAGAGAACTAAGAGTTAACATTTCAAGTCCAGTGACACTTCTTCAGAACTGACTGTAGCTAGGAAAGGGTTGGTATATATGCTGAAGATGGGGTGAGGAGCCCAGAGGTCTTGTTTTTGGGGGTTGGGGTAAGGACACTGGAGAAGGTGCTCAGGCCCTAAAATTGCTGAACTCGATATTGAGTCAAGAAGGCTATCCTTGCAAGGGCACCAAGCCTTATCACTACACGGGCTGCTACTACAACCAACCCATTGTCAGCTATTGATTCTCTTAGACTGACCTTTACCCATTCCTTTGTCTGTCCATCTATTGTTCTTTCTCTCTCTCTCTCGATCCTTCCCCACCTTTCTTTTATTCACCCTCTTCCCCCCACCCCATCTTCAGCATGTGCACCAACTTTCTCCTAGCTACAATTAGTTCTGAAGAAGGGTCACTGTATCCGAAACATTAACTCTGCTTACTCTCCACGAATGTTGCTAGACCTGCTGAGTTTTTACCAGCAATTTCTGTTTTTGTTTTCCCTGTGCCTTCTACCACCTAGAAGAATAGGCAAATGCATGGGAACACCACCACCTCCAAGTTCCTCTCCAAACCACATACTATCCTGACTGAACAGTAATTCCTTTAATATGTGACTGGGTCAAAATCTGAAACTCCCTTCCTAACAGTATTATTGGTATACCTACTTTCCAAGGACTGCAACAATTCGAGAAGACAGCTCATTACCACCTTCTCATAGGCAGTTCTGGAAGTACCACAAATGTTGGCTTAGCCAGAAATGTCAACATACCATGAATATATAAAAAGGAAAATTCCCAGGAATGTGAAATTATAGGATTTAGTTCTTCTCTTGATTTCTCCCTCCCAGAAGTTGAAGACTTTCAACAAAACTGTAACTACATTTTCATGTTCTCCTCATCTTCAACTCTTTTTAGCTCTGCTGATAATAAACCTCTTCTCCAAAGTTAGTCTTTACCTAGTTTATCAATTTAAAACAGTCTCAAATTTGCATACAAATGAACAGAGCTGCTCCAGCAAAAATTTGAACTGAATCTTCAGCCTTTGTGAAACAGGCTCTGAGGCAGATCGGCGAAAAAAATAGTGCTATTGGCTAATGTGCCATTTCTCCAGTTCTGTTTCATCGCTGGGCTATTGTTGTGTAGCTGGTCTCTCAAAGTTGTCGACCTGCCTGTAGTCATTATGAGTCTGATTAAGACCAATTAAAGGAGTTAACTGAGATTTTCCAATTAGTCGCCAGCGTCCTGCAGGCAGCAGCCAGCCAGCCAGCTTAGGAGTCTGCAGATAGCCACCTAGTGGTTGGCCAGGGAACAAGTGCTCTAGGCAGGCCTAAAGTCCAACAGCAGCCATATGCTACTTTGTAGAGGATTCCCATCTTCTACCCCACAATGCTGGACTGGCTTCTGATTTTAAAAAGATGGAGAAGTGGCATCTCCATATTAAATTTCCCTCTCTCCCTTACTTACCTTCCACTACACCTTCAGATTCAAGTGAACATATCCCCTAACTATTTCATGGTTGCCCCAAGGAAGTTCAATGGTGAATGACTGTTTCCTTCCGGGGATAGGTTTGGAACCCAGAAAGAGTTTCAACCTCTATTTCTAGCTCTGAAGGGAAAGCCAGCCCTTCCTCTTTATATCATTACGTCCCTTTGCAGTTGTAAAGGTGGATTATAAAGTTACTTCAGTAGTTACCTCTCTCTTCCAAATCCTTAAAATACATTTGCATCAAGTCTTTTTCAAATTCTTCTTGATCTTCATCATTTTCAAAGATTTCACTGTGCACCCAGTCTTCAAGTGGATTTTCTCTCAGATCAACATATCTGTTAGTAGGAAAAAGAAAATTAATCTATTGTTTTTATATTACATTGGCCGTTTATTTGGGACATTGAGCACTTTTTTGCATAGTGTTGAGTTTTTAGAAAATATAACTGAGACCTCTGTCTGACCGCCTGCTTTCCTTTAACTGGTACCATGGGATTTTTAAGCACCACTTTTACCAATGCAATTGATAGAGGGGGCCTCCATTTAATAGTTTGGCTGTTTTTATTCACCTGTGGGAAATGGGTACTGCTGGCTAGCCAGCATTTACTGCCTATCCCTAGTTGCCCTTGAAAAGGTGACATTGTCCACATGCTGTAGGCAGACCCACAACATCGTTAGGGAGAAAATGCGAAGATGTTGACCCAGTGACAGTGAAAGTGATGAACTGCAATATATCTCCATGTCAGGATGGTGAGTAGCTTGGATGGGAATTTGCAGGTGGTGATGTTACCATGTACCTGCTGCCCTTGTCCTTCTATATGTAAGTGGTCATGGGCTTGGAAGGTGTTGTCTAATTGTCTGCAGTGCAACTTGTAGATTCAACACATTGTTGCTACTGTGCATGGGTAGTGGAAGGAGTGGATGTTTGTGGATGTGGTGCCAATCAAGTGGGCTACTTTAGACAAACAGGAGGCTGGAAGAACACAGCAATCCAGGTGGCATCTGGAGGAAAGGAGAAGTCAACATTTCGGGTACTACCCTTCTTCAGGATAGTTTAAGGGAGTCCTGAAGAAGGTACTACCTGAAACATTGACTTCTCCTTTCCTCCAGATGCTGCCTGGCTTGCTCTATTCTTCCAACCTCCTGTTTGTCTACCAAGTGGGCTACTTTGTCCCACATGGTGTCAAGCTCCTTGACAGAAGTTGGAGTGGCATTCATCCAGGCAAGTGGAGAGTATTCTATCACACTCCTGGCTTGTGCCTTCTTGGATGGACAGGTTTTGGG
Organism: Rhincodon typus; assembly: GCF_021869965.1. NCBI lineage: Eukaryota > Metazoa > Chordata > Chondrichthyes > Orectolobiformes > Rhincodontidae > Rhincodon > Rhincodon typus. The sequence continues at coordinate 51,272,066 of NC_063334.1, forward strand.
GAGTCAGGAGGTGAGTTACTAACTGCAGTATTCCTATCCTCTGATCTGCTCTTATAGCCACTGTTGAGAGTGAAAAAGGGGAAGTTTATAGTTATCATATCCATGATAAATGAGGGCAACTGCCAGATCTGATTTTTGCTCATAAGTTGTGCAAAAACTGACACTCCTTGACAACTGGAGTTCATTGGTAGGTAAGCTCCTTTGGATATGTCCTCAGACACGTTTAGGGATAGTGGTAAGTTCGACTTTGGAAGTGTTAAAAGTGGACATGATTGTGTGCAAAATGGATAAATTCATTGGAATTGTCAAGCTTTTAAGGCAACTGTTAAGCTGTCTAGGGAACATTCAAACCTTCAAGTCATTTAAATCCCCTACTTTTTAAATTTTGAAAAGCTGCAGCTTAAAAAAATCAATGTCTGCTATTTCACTTGACATCAGTTGACGTAAATCTGAGTGCTTTCATTAAAAGATTTTCCTGCATGACTGATTTCCCATCATATAATCATGGTGGGATCTCTGTCAGTTCACAATTTGTTTGATAGCTTCAAGTCTTTGAAGTGGACTATGAATACAAATACGTATTTTTGAAAAGGATCAAGCAGTTGAAGGAAGTTAAATATAGTTAATGGACTTTTTTTTATCAATGCCAGTGTTTTTAAAATTGCAAATTCCTCAATAGGCACTTGGAAATTTACCTTATATCAACTCTTAGGTTTCTTAGGTAAACCCATGGTAGATATTGGGTGAGTTGGCAGTACACATGAGCTTGCAGTAAATTAACATAGAGGCTATAAGGAACTATGGTGGTGTGTGGAGGGACATAAGTTGGCATTGAGGGTATCGGGGCTATGGGGTTGTGTGGCCCACATAGGATGGCATGAGTTGGCACGGATGGGCAATATAATATTCAACTTCAGCATTAGGAGCATTTTATTGAAAACGGTACCACCTCTTCCCCCTGACATAAGCAAATCCTTGAGTCAGTCATACAATGCATTATGAACACTATGCAAGTACAAGACAATTCAGCTCTTGCAGTGAAGATGAGATGGTGACTGAATCAAAATTGAAAACTGAACAGAGAATTTAAATATAAATTTTAAGAAGGTAAAGAAAAAGATTGCATTCAGCACTTACTTTAAATTGGGGTCAGTTGTCAGAGAAGTTGGTAATTTCTTTATGTCATCGCCGCTGACAACTAGTATCTTTAGTTTATTCATTCTGCACATGACTTTGGGCAGATAGGTCAACTTGTTCTTCTGAAGGTACAGGGACTCTAGCTCAGCGAGTCTGCAAATTATAAAAATAGTGCACAAATGTTCCAAATATTATTTTAAAAATATTCGTATCTAGACTTGTTAATGTCATACAACATATTTTTATCCTAAAGATTTTGAAGCCAATTTTGCAATTGTGTTACAGTGACAATATGCAGTGACTGGATGTTGTGCCTCCAAGAAGGGTTTTAGAAATAAATGGTTAATTCATAATTGTTAAAACTGCTGTTGTGCATTTTGGCCCATGCAAGGAGTGTGATGGATGCATGGGCAGAATTTCCAATGAATTACACCTTCAAAGAGCAGATTAGATACAGACAAACTATTTCTTCTCATGATTTAACACTAGTTCATTCATGACCAAAATTAGGAAGCATTTTTCACATAAAAGTTAATAAGTATCTGGAACAGTTTTCTGACTCTAGGTGGATCTCAAACTAGGAAGGTAGCACTCTGTTTGAAACAAGCAGGAACCAATATTAAATAGTTACACCTATTGAGACAGTTTCAATTAAATCTATTTTAAGACCCTGAGGCTATGTTTACATTCTTTATTTTGGAGCATGTGCGATGGACATTCCATCCACTGGTTCGAAGCAGTAACTTGCCCAATCAATTCTTCTTTAATGGATCTTTTGAGGCTGCTCAGTAAATAGTCTGAAAGTTCTTTTATCATCATTTATACAGAGTCAGGAGGTTTGTGAAATATGTCTAAAGTGGTAAAAGCAAGATAGAGTGACAACGCTATTGGGGTTTAGTTGGAAGAAACAGAAATGGGGCACATGAATCTGGGGAGATATTTTGGTTCAGAGAGCAGAAGAATCAGAAGCAGAGCTTGGAACCTTATTTTAGCAATGAGCAGGTCAGGAATTAACCTGGAGGCAAGTGAAGCTTGCTTGTCGCAGTAGCGGTTAGTTGGCAGGATCAAGAGGGATTTTCCTCAGGAATTACAGGATGCATACAATTCAGCAGAAGCAGTCATGAAAAGGGTGTGAGGAAGAGATATTTGAAAAACTAATTGAAATTCTGGGTAGGGGAAGTATTGGTAAGTGGTCTTGGAATTAAAATACTGACAGGGAAGGGCTGGATGCATATGGAAGGTTGAATTGGCTGTGGCATGATGGAGTTAGCAGTGATTGACTCTGGTAGTGCAAACAAAGGAATGTTGGCTGTGGATGTGGTGGAAGGGGAGTCTGAGAGTATGGCAGCAGTAGAAAGGCAATGGTAGGGCATCTGGAGACTGAATGGGGATTTGATTGATGCAGAAAGATATTGTGATGTACAGCCATTAATTGCTCAATTAAAGGGTTTTCATGCTGTTAGTTTGACAGGGAGTTTAAAGTACTGAGTGCTTGGCATGAGGCTGGTACCACCTCTTATTCTGAGAGGCTGGGTGAGAAATAATTTTTAAAAATTTATACGTTTTCTTAAAACAGAATATAGATAAGCAGATTCACATTGTCATAGAGTCATAGAGATATACAGAATGGAAACAGACCCTTTGGTCCAACTTGTCCATGCCGACCAGATATCCTATATAAATCTAGTCCCATTTGCCAGCAATTGGCCAATATTCCTTTAAATCCTTCCTATTAATATACCCATCGAGATGCGTTTTAAATGTTGTAATCATACCAGCCTCCACCACTTCCTCTGGCAGCTCATTCCATACATGCACTACCCTCTACGTGAAAAGGTTGGCCCTTAGTTCACTTCTATATCTTTCCCCCTCACCTTAAATCTATGTCCTCTAGTTTTGGAATCCCCCACTCCAGGGAAAAGACCTTGCCTATTTACCCTATCCATGTCCCTCATGATTTTATAAACCTCTATAAGGTCACTCCTCTGCCTCCAATGCTCCAGAGAAAATAGCCCCAGCCTATTCAGCCTCTCCCTACAGATCAAACACTCCAACCTTGGCAACATCCTCGTAAATCTTTTCTGAACACTTTCCAGTTTCACAACATCCTTCCTAAAGGACGAAGACCAGAATTGCACGCAATACTCCAAAAGATGCCGAACCAGTGTCCTGTACAGCTGCAACACGACCTCCCAACTCCTATACTCAATGCACTGACCAATAAACGCAAGCATACCAAACACCATCTTCACTATCCTATCTATTCGCAACTCCATTTTCAAGCAACTATGAACCTGCACTCCAAGGTCTCTTTGCTCAGCAACCCTCCCCAGGACCTTACCATTAAGTGTATAAGTCCTGCCCTGATTTGCCTTTCCAAAATGCAGCATCTCATATTTATCTGAATTAAACTCCATCTGCCACTCCTTGGCCCATTGGCCCATCTGATTAAGATCCTGCTGTACTCTGAAGTAACCTTCTTCACTGTCCACTACACCTCCAATTGTAGTGTCATCTGGAAACTTACTAACCATACCTCCTACGCTCACATCCAAATCATTTATATAAAGGAAAAAAAGCAGCGGACCCAACACCGATCCTTGTGGCACAGCGCTGGCCATAGGCCTCCAGTCTGAAAAGCACTCCTCCACCACCGCCTTCTGTCTTCTACCTTTGAGCCAGTTCTGTCTCCAAATGGCTAGTTCTCCTGATATTCCGTGTGATCTAACCTTGTTAACCAGTCTACCATGAGGAACCTGTCGAACGCCTTACTGAAGTCCTTTACGTCACGTCCACCGCTCTGACCCCATCAATCCTTTTCGTTACCTCTTCAAAAAATTCAATCAAGTTAGTAAGATACGATTACCCATACACAAAGCCATGTTGACTATCCCTAATCAGTCATTGCCTTTCCAAATATAAGTAAATCCTGTTTCTCAGGATTCCATCCAACAACTTGCTCACCACTGATGTCAGGTTCACCGGTCTTTTGTTCCCTGGCTTTTCCTTACCACCTTTCTTAAATAGTGGCACAGTGTTAGCCAACCTCCAGTCTTCTGGCACCTCACCTGTGGCTATTGATGATATAAATATCTCAGCAAGGGGCCCAGCAATCTCTTCCCTCACTTTCCACAGAGTTCTAGAGTACACCTAATCGGGTCTGCAGGATTTATCCACCTTTATGCGTTTTAAGACATTCAGCACCTCCTCCTCTGTAATATGGACATTTTTCAACATGTCGCTTTTTATTTCCCCATGTTCTCTATCCTTCTTCACATATAGCTGGTGATTTATCAATTCAGGAAGGAGTTGAACTCAAAGGTGAAATGCCATGCCTAACAAAGTGCAACATTATATCAACCTCAGTAATGTACCTTCAAGAGCTGAAATTCAATTGATGGGAAGATTCCTGCATTGCAGCTCCTGTTGTATTTGCATATAAAGACATGCAGTATTAAATAGGTGCAAAAAATCACATTGTTTGCGTCCTCTTCCATTTTACAAATGGACTGAGCTTTAATGTACAGTCTGTGCACCAAGTTCAAATGATGAAACCATTTTGGATCTTTTACACAGCATTGTTAACATTTAACATTCCGTAGGCTTCAGCACCCCATAATGTGTCAAGCCAGAACCTTGAGAGGACTGAATTATGACTCCAAAAATCATTTCACTTCTAAGTCTGTAGCGAAGGAGGACAGCTTGGAGGGCTCATCCATATGGGTAGAGCTCAAAAATAAGAAGGATGCAATTACCTTGAACTAAAAGCCTCCCAATAGCCAGTGGATGATAAGGACAGATTATGGAAAATGTAAAAGCAACAGTGTTGTTTGGTGGGTGCTTTTAACATCCCATATATTGACTGAGACTTGTTTAGTGCTCAGTGCTCACATGGATTGGAATTTGTTAGCTGCATCCAGGACAGTTTTTGTAATGATATATACATATTCCAACTAGGGGAGGGGCTAGATCTGGTGTTGGGGAATGAGCCTGGCCTGGTGATCAAATTTTCAGTGGGGGAGCATTTTGGTAGTAATGACCATTATTCCGTAAGTTTTTAAGCTACTTATGGATAGGGATAAGAGTAGTCCTCGGGTGAAAGTATTAAATTGGGGAAGGATAACTACCACAATATTAGGCCAGAACTGGGGAATATAGATTGGGAGGCAGCTTTTTGAGGGTAAATCTAAATCCAGCATGTGAGAATCTTTTAAATACCAGTTAATTAGAGTTCAGGAGAAGCACATTCCTGTGAAAATGAAGGATGAGGATGGCAAGATTCAGAAACCTTGTATGACAAGAGAAATTGAAAGTTTAGTCAAGAATGTGAAAGGAGATAGATGTAAGGTTTAGGAAACTGAAGACAGACAGAGACATCAAAGAATACAAAGATAGCAGGAAAGAACTCAAACAAGGAATTAAGAGAGCTAAAAGGGCCATGAAATTTTTTTGGCAAACAGGATTAAGGAAAATCTCAAGGTACTGTATACATGTATAAACAAGGAGAAAGAGAGTAGCTAGGGAAAGGGTTGGTCTACTCAAGGACAAAGGAAGCAATTTATGAGTGTAGCTGGAGGAAGTGGGTGAGGTCCTTAATGAATACTCTGCATTGGTGTTCATAAAGGAGAAGGACATAGTGGATGATGAGTCTCAGGAGGGGTGTGTTGATATCCTAGGGGATGTCAATATAAAAACGGAGGAGGTGTTGGGTGTTTTGAAAAGCTTTGAGGTAGACAATTCTCCAGCACATGATGGAATCTATCTCAGAATGCTGAGGGAGGCAGGTGAGGAAATTGCTGGGGCTTTGTATGAAATCTTTGTATCCCCTTTACTCAAAGGGAAGAATAACCTGCGAGAATAACCAACCACAGGAAGAATAGACTGGAGAATAACCAATGGTGTAGAGCTGGATGAACACAGCAGGCCAAGCAGCATCAGAGGAGCAGGAAAGCTGACGTTTTGGGCCTAGACCCATTTCTGAAGAAGG
>NC_063334.1:51293189-51309513 GCF_021869965.1 Rhincodon typus
CTCAGATTTTCCAGCATCTGTAGTTCCTACTATCTCTTTATTACCTTACCCACAGTTTATATATTATAGCATTTTTCTTCCTTTCACTCAAGAAAACATTGTTTTACTGTATCTGCCTGCTCCTGCTCCACTGAACTTATCTCCGCTTACCTTGACTCTATTTTCTCCCCCCTGGTTCAGGAAATCCCCACCTACGTCTGGGACACCAGCCACACCCTCCACTTCCTCCAAGATTTCCAATTCCCTGGCCCCAACACCTCATCTTCACTATGGACATCCAATCCCTATACACTTGCACTCCCCATGCGGATGGCCTAAAAGCCCTCCACTTCTTCCTCTCCTGCAGGCCCACCAGTCCCCCTCCACTAACACCCTCATCCACTTAACTGAAGTCATCCTTACCCTTAACAACTTCTCTTTCAACTCCTCCCACTTCCTACAGACTAAGGGGATGGCCATGGGAACCTGCATGGGCCCAAGTTATGCCTGCCTCTTCATAGGATACATGGAACAGTCCCTCTTCTGCTGCTATACTGGCACTATATCCCACCTCTTCCTCCACTATATCGATGACTCCCATGAGGAGCTCGAACAGTTCATCCACTTCACCAACACCTTCTACCCCAACCTTAAGTTCACCTGGACCATCTCTGATACCTCTCTCTCCTTTCTGGACCTCTCTGTCTCCATCTCTGGTGACGGCCTTAAAATCGACTCCCACAGCTACCTAAACTACACCTTCTCTCACTCACCTTGCTGTAAGAATGCGATCCCCTACTCCCAATTCCTCCACTTCCACTGCATCTGCTCCCAAGATGAGGCGTTCCACTGCCGAACATTCCAGATATCCTCTTATTTCAGACAATGGCAAAGTTTCATGAAGAAGAGATGGAAACCCACAATATCTCTTTCAAATGGTCAGCATAGCAATCAAAGTGGCCAGTCCAACATGGACCCTGCTGTGGCTGTGTAGGCCAACAGGAAAATCTCACAAAATTTACTCCCTTTTACCTGAGAAGAGTGCAAGCAGCTAGGAAGTTAATGCCTGGGGACAACGGCAAAAAGGCTTGGAGCCCCATTTGATCCTGTTATCAGAAGTCTTGAAGCCCACAGAAAAATCATGCCCTCAGGATGCAATATAGGAATATAGCACCAATTTGGGCATCAGAAAATTTTCAAATAACAATACAATAATGAGCAAATAAATTTTATTATTTTAGTGAAGTTGGTTTAGGATAAAGATTGCCTAGGACACAAAGGATAACTGCACTGCATTTCTTCAAAATAGTTTTTTTTACTTTTGTAAACAATTGAGTCCCTTATATGTATCATATATTGAATGACTGTACAAGTTTTTTAGATTTTCAAAAGATGGTTAAAAGATGGAGTGAACCAAGTCAAAGAATGATAGGTGTCATATGGCTTTGTTCATATTGCAGTCATGTAGCAGTTGATGAACAAAGTGGATTAGCTGATGCGTGTGACACAGAGCAATGGAAAATATTACTCTGGCTTTGGCTATTTAAAAAATGACATAGAACTCTTCAAGAACTGCATGTTGCAGTGAAGATTAGATGACTGTAACTAATTAGCAAATGGAACAACTGTTTAAAAACTTGCCAACATGCCTGAATTGTGTGAAACTTTCCACAATTTCATGAACTTAAAAAGCATTATTCAAGAAATAATCCACAATGAATAAAGATGTTTATGTTACAGTCTGATATGGATGAAGATACATTACTGTTAATTCCATATAACTGGAAATGTTGTTCTGTGATTTCTCAAGTACAAAGCATACGTCTGAGTTTTTTAACAGGAAACAGATATCATAGTGATTCAGATAGCTTAACTAGATAATTCCAGCATGCTTTGATCACAGGAATAAGAAATAGTGGGAAATTTAAGAGATCAGTGAATAATGTAATAAAAGGATTATTGTATCTCTGGAGTTTAGATTTTGTTCTTATGTACATGATAAATTTTACAGATGTATGACAGATTACAAACTAATACTACTAGTAATTAACTGGGATCCTTTGTGATCAGAAATAGGGCATGAAGGGTAATAAAACAAGATGGTACTACAAGGTTAACCTGTCATTGTGACATTAATATGCTACTGGCAGTTTTAGCTGAAGGGAGAGAGATTATTGACTCTGTTATTAGTGAGCTGTAAAGCACAAATCAAAAGAACACAGTGATAAAACTGAATCTATTACCAATTTAATAAGCTACTCCTTTTCTATCAATATTCTGAGCCCTTGGATGACAACCAGCATAGGTATTCAAAATAATATCTGGCAACAGCAAACTTCATGTTAACATTTAAAGAACTATTACTGTATACTGAATAACTATCTCAGTTGAATATTTTTCGAACAAGAGCCAAAACATTTAGCAGCATTCTGATAGTGATGCAGAACAAGGTTGTGTATGGAGATCCAATGAAGTAATATAGTACTATTAACTCATATATCATTGTAACATTAGAATAAAAGTGTTTAAACACAGTTGCATAGCATTCATTTTTATTAACACATCTAAAATAAATAAGTTAACATCATGGCTGTGAACAGGTAAATTCTGGAGGAAGTTCATATTCATGGATTAAGTGTTTACACGTTAATTTAAACAGTAATTTATAAGCTATTATTCTTTGAAAATGGACTGGAATTGAAAAGATTCATTTAAAGCTACATGACCATGGGTCTGAGATATCATAGTTACTAAATGTATACATACAAATCTCAGCTGGATTGATTAGCTTTGACCTTTCATCTGTTTAAATCTAGCTCAGTTAAAACAGCACTGTTGTGGCTGGCATAGTTATCCTCAGCATTCATGAGGCAAGGAAGGAAGCCATTTATAAGAGTTCCTGCTTCGTACTTCTATTCGATGCACCGTGCTAAAAATATGCATTTTATTGACTGGTGAAGACAGAACATGGCTTAGATTCCTCCATTAGGCATTAGTTCACTGACACTCAGTACTGGTTAAAACATGAAAAAGAACCACTTGATTCCAATAGCATGCCCATGTACAGAAAGTCATACAACAATGGTCTGAAATAATGAATGAGCTCCTACATGACTGCTTGGAGGCATGGGACTGGTCCATAGTCAAGAACTCAACAGCTAACCTAAATGAGAATGCTACTACCATCACAGACTTCATCAGTAAATGTGTAGATGGCTGCATGCCAAAGAAGTTAATCTGGCTAACTGTGCCAGCAGTTCTGAGGAAGGGTCACCGGACCCGAAACGTTAACTCCGTTTTATCCTTCACAGATGCTGCCAGACCTGCTGAGCTTTTCCAGCAACTTTGTTTTTGTTCCTGATTTACAGCATCCACAATTCTTTCAGTTTTTATTTAAGTTAATCTGAGTGTTCCCCAACCAGAAACCAAGGATGAACCGCAAGATCCATCCCTTACTGAAGTCCATGTTTGAGATGTTCAAGTCAGATGATCCTGACCTACATAGAAAATCTAAGTACAATCTTTGCAAAGCCATCAGAGATGCCAGACTAAACTAGAGGATCAGACTAACCACACGAACACATGTCGACTATGGCAAAGCTTACATGATAGAATCGGCTACAAAGCAAAGTTGAGTAGAATTGCTGGCAACAATGCATTCCTCCCTGATCAGCTCAAAGTATTCTATACTCATTTTGAACAGAAGGTCAGTGAAATGATGTAATTCCCACAGGAAGTAGTTGATGCCAAAACACAATGTATTCAGGAGGCGACTAGATATAGCACTTGGGCGAATGGCATCAAAGGTTATGGGGAGAAAGCAGGATAAGGCTATTGAGTTGCCCAAACAGCCTCGAGTGCACCAGTACCCATAGTCACTGCCATAGATGTCAGATCAGTCTTATTGAGAGTGTACCCATTGAAAGTGACTGGCCCGGTTGGAGTCTTTGGTTGTGCACTCAGATACTGTGCAGACCAGCTGGCAGGAGTATTCGCAGACATCTTTAACCTCTCCTTACTGTGATGTGAGATTCCCACCTGCTTCAAGAAGACCATTATCATCTCAGTGTCAAAGAAAAATCAGGCAGTGTGCCTTAATGACTATTGCCCAGTGGCTCTGACATCCATCAACTCTAGGCTTTGATCCACTACAATTAACCTACCATTGCAACAGATTCACAGCAGAACTATCTCCCTTGCCTTACACTCATTCCTGGAACATCTGGATAACAAGGATACCTACATCAGACTTCTATTTACTAACTTGAGCTCCACCTTCAACATCATAATTCAAATAAACTCATCTCCAAACTCCGAGACCTAGAACTCTGCTCCCCACTCTGCAACTGGATATTCAACTTCCTGACCCATAGACTGCAAACAGTAAGGATAGGCGACAACACCTCCTCCACAATAATCCTCAACATTGGTGAACCGCAAGGCTGCCTACTCAGCCCCTCACTATGATCCTTATACTCACGACTGTGTGGCACACAAAGTGACTGGCCTAGTTGGAGTCTTTGCCTGTGCACTCAGATACTGTGTGAGTTAGAAGACTCCAACCGGGCCAGTCACCTTCTGTGGGTTCACTCTCAATAAGGTCGATCTGACGTCTGCAGTGGTGACTATGGGTACAGGGGCACCCGAGGCTGTTTGGGCAGGTGATATCATTTCACTGACCTGTTCACAATGAACATAGAATACATTGAGCTGATTGAGGAGGAATGCATTGTTGCTAGCAATTCTACTTGACTTTGCTTTGTAGCCCATTATATCACGTAAGCCTTGCCACAGTCTGCAACTGTGTGGCCTAACTCCATTTACGAATTTGCTGACGACACCACCATAGTGGTAGATGCAGGGAGGATGTTCCCGGTGGCAGGTGTGTCCAGAACCAGGGGTCACAGTATGAGGATTCAGGGTAGATGATTTAGGCCAGAGATCAGGAGACATTTCTTCACCCAAAGAGTGGTGAGCCTGTGGAATTCATTACCACAGGAAGTAGTTGATGCCAAAACACTGAATGCATTCAAGAGGCGACTAGATATAGCACTTGGGATGCATGGCATCAAAGGTTATGGGGAGAGAGCAGAATTAGGCTATTGAGTTGGATGATCAGCCATGGTTGTGAAGAATGCTGGAGTAGCTTGAAAGGCTGAATGGCCTCATCCTGCTCCTATCTTCTATGTTTCTACCTCAAACAACAACAGGACAGAGAATGGGAAAGAGACGGACAGCTTCGTGACACGGTGTAAAGACAACAATCTCTTCCTCAATGTCTGCAAAAGGAAGGAGCTGGCCATTGACTTCAGGAAGCCCACAATGACACTTACCAATTTCTTCCCTTACTAAACTCTTACTAAACCCTTCCCATCCTGGTTATACTGTCTTCCATCCTCTTCCGTTGGCTAAAAGCTACAAAATTTTGAGAACACATACCAACAGATTGAGAACAGCTTCTTCCCCACTGGTAACAGACTAATGAATGGACTTCCTATACATTAGAATTGATCTTTCTCTGCAGCTTCTTTATAGCTGTAACACTATATTCTGCATTCTGTTCTATTAACCTGATGTGGTTATGTAAGGTATGATTTGCCTGGATAGCACACAATACTTTTCACTGTATCTTGGTACATGTGAAAATAACTAATCAAATCAAATGTCTGATAAATGAGTCAGATAAATCTGCCTGTCATGTGGCTCAAGTAGCAATGTTTGTTACAAAGGGTTTATTTAATTTAAATTACTCATCATGAGGTATGCCATCTTGGAGTCACTGGAATATAAAGAGAACCCATTTATGTTCTTCTCTGCAACGGTGGTCTGAGTCTTCCCTTGGCTTGACAAGCAGTAGGATATCCTCCAAAGTGGCACAGTGCACACTAGAGTTCACCATAAAGTGTGTGAGGTGTTCATAAGCTCCTGATCACTGTATGGACTTTAAACATCCATTTGAAATTTAACTCTGGTTGACCAGATTCCCTGGGCCTCTGGGGAGACTGCCAGCTAAAGAAAGGTTGAATTGATGGAATAAGGACCTAAGTATCCTCTCATTTACCTTCTGGATCCATTTCATAGAATCATAGAATCCCTATAGGGCTCAAAGTGGCCATTTGACCCATCACTGACCCTATGAAAAGCATCCCACCCAGACCCACCCCCCTACCCTGTCGCTGTAACTCTGCATTTCCCGTGGCTAATTCACCTAGCCTGCACATCTCTGGACACCATGGGCAATTTTGCCTGGCCAATCCACCTGACCTGCATATCTTTGGACTGTGGGAGGAAACCAGTGCAACAGAAGGAAACCCATGCAGACATGGGGAGAATGTACAAACTCCACACAAAACATCTGACCCTCTCCCCATAAACCTGATTTTCCTCCAGTTGTTCTGAACTTCACTTGAAATCCTTCCAATTGTCCCACTGAGGAACTGCATTGCAGAGCCCTTGTGGTGCAGTGGTAGTGTCCACACTTCCAAGCCAAGAAACCCTGGTTCAAGTCCCACCTGCTCCAAAGTTGTGTTATAACATCTCTGAACAGGTTGATGAGAAAATATCTAACCTGCATTGTGGAAGGCATAATGTTATGGATGAAATGTAGACATAGAAGAGCACAGATTTATGATCGGTTTAAGTGCCATGATTGGAAATCATTTAAATCCCCAACCCTTTAAAATTGAATAAAAAGAGTCTGCAGCTTTCACGTGGGCTTAAACAAAAACACCAGCTTTCAGCATGTATTAATTAACAAGCTATCTGGTCCAAATTAAACAAACAAACAAACATTTGTTTAGATTCCTCCAGTTTGATAATTACAGTAGGGCCCATTCTGAATTCTTGATTTTGTTTCTAATGGTCCAAGAATCACTTAGCTCAACACCAGGCACATAGACATTTTGATTGATAGATTCAAAGATGTTATTAAATAATTAACTGCCTTTAATGTGATCAATGATTTGATTTTATTTTTATACAAGATTGATCACTTTAGGTTAATTACATTTTTGAATGGCTTTCATGAATATGATTGTTTTTCAGTTTTGACTGTGTTTGACTGAAAGGACTGTTAGATTATTAGATTTATTTTCACGTCCTCATGATTTCTGTGACTTGATCATAGTGGATAAAGGGTGAATGGTTATGCAGTGTACATGGGGGCATGGCGACGACATGAGGTTTGAGGGTGCATTGGAAATATGATGTCATGGAAAACTTATTTTTTCAGAGGGCATGAGGGAGTATAGGAATGAAAGAGAAAATGTGGAGCAGTGGGCAGAAGGATGGGTGTGACAGATGAGTACTAGAGGGCTGAGCAATCTTTAATACAATTGGAGTAAAGTCCAGTGAACTGAAGCAGGTCTTCCATCCAGCCCTCTCAGCATGTGCCTGCCTCTGTGGCTGATCCTAAACAGCTTCTGAATGCAGTGGGCAGACTCTATTTGAAACCTGCCTGCCTGGAACACAAACATGCCAGCTAGGAGACTGGTCTACTGGGATGTGAAATTTCCTAACTCAACCTTCCAACCTCTTCAATGAAAATTTAGTCCTGGACACATGTATGAGGGAGAAAGGGATAGAATGTTTTATGGATAGGATTCGGTGAAAAGTGTTGGGAGAAGTCTTGTCTATAGCATGAAACTAGTATGGGCCTGTAGGACTGAATGGCCTGCTTCTGAGCAGAAAATGTTTTGTAAGGTGGTTAAACCAAGATTATTTATTTATAATAAGATCAATAAAGGCTTTGCAAAAAGTGATAACGTCTGTTCTTTTTCTCCCAGGTAACAGTTATTTTTAACCTTGAGTAATCATTTCAATGTTACCACAGTTTCCATATCTACTGTTCTGCTTCTAATTGCTGAAATGAGAATAACTCGAGTCCTTAACCTGGAGATAAAATCATTTCCTGCAACTGGCAGTTCTGCCGCTGGACAATCCAGTAAGTGGGCCGCATGTCTATGTTTATGTATTGAAAATCTATCAGGGACTTCTCCTTATTTCAGTATAATTTAACCAATCAAATTCTAGCTGGCTAGGATTCCATTCCAAACAGTTTCCAGTAAATTTGGCACGCACTTCATTAGGAAGCTGGTAAAATAGTTTGCACTAAAAGATTTTGTCTTTGATTAGATAATACGTAATTGTTATTTCAGTTATGAATTACAAACGGAACAAGTAGATATGGTAATCCCAACAATGTCAGTTTAAAAATAAATGATAACTGGTAGAATCATATTCAATGCAAAGAAGAACTCATCTGTTACCCTAAGTTTTTGTCAAGAATAAAACCATTGGTAAAGTCAACGCTGGACTTGCAGCATATTGGGAGAGGGAAGCTTTTTAGGCTTAAAAAGTCAGGTCAGAATTAATGACCAATCAATAAACTCATGATGCACTAAGGTTATAGCTCCAGCTACTTCCCATCATACCAACTCTCACACACTCAACACCTCCCCACAGCAGCTATTTTGTTTTTGATACCAGCAATGGAAATGAATAAATCCTGAAAGAAGGGTAAGCAACCCTCAACCGGCGGACGTATGTTTCCTTGAAGACCTGTAGGAAGTGTTCCTGCTCCTCCTAGACCCCAGATACAGCTGTAATAGTGTTTGCCTTTTCCATATCAAAGTCCTCACTATTATTCAGTTGCCCAAGGTTTGCAGAAAAACATCCAGCCCTAGTTGCAGTGAGAAAAGAAATCGAATCCAAGGCACCAAGCCTCAATAAGAGAGTTAAATGACCAAATTTGGATTCCTGGAGCAGATTGTCCACTCCTTTTAAAATCAGAAGTAAAAGGGTTTGAGATCATTTTGAGCCTTATTTTAGTTTTTCCTTTAAAAAAACATCTCACCTAGCTCAAAACTATCTGATTTTGCGTTAAAATTTCTTGCCAAAACCACTAAATTCTATATGTCAGATTGTTGTACTGCACCCAGTTTATATTAATTTCAATCAATCCCTTCAAGTTTGGAGAGATGATTATTGTCAAAAACTTACAGATTTATATGTTGGGAGATTGCAGCAGACTAGCCTACTTAGGGCTAAAATTTTGGCCTTGCCAAATTCAGGAATGGAAGTGGTTGGAACCAGAATTTTAAAGCCACTTGGTGTGCCTATTTCTGAATCCCATTCTTGATATCAACCATCATACTTCATAAAACGTAGCTAGGAAATGTCCAGAGTCTCCTCAGTGAGCCAACCCTGACTCTTTGAAGAAAAAGTGCTTGAAGAACAAATTATTGATCATCAATATTCAGTTAAAAACACTGAAAGCCCAACCGGTCATAACACACATTGTCCTAATGCAGGAAAACTTGGCAGCCAACCTCAAAAACCAAGAAAATTCCTGACAGTACCAGTATGATTTCCCACTACGTGTGATCTGTGGGTGAAGCTTTTTCCTGCACCAGTCCAATTCAGTGCATGTGAATGCTCTGGAAGCATGCTCCATCCAGCACAACTCATTCTTTTCGAAGTTAAAATGAGGACTATTCTGTATTTTTATACATTTTTAATAAAAAATTTACAAGTTTTTTTATAAGTACCTTAATTAGACCATACCTGATTGTACGAGAGAAGTTGGGCTTGTTTCAAGGTTTTCAATAACTTCCTCTGTAACCAACAACCAGAAGGTATACAGAAACAGTTCAGAGAAACTGACAATTCCATTGTCCTCCTAGCCCCTAAAAAGCTCTTGGCCTCTGTCAGCACTACCTTCCAGCAGCATGAAATTGTGGATACAGATACAAGTTTACAATAAGAAACAGAGTGATATTTATGGCATCAAACCAGGCTTTTTAGCCTAACATGACTGATATCATTGAATGAAAGATGAGTGATCCAACTAATCTCAGTGCGTAATCTGTAGCCTTTAAAAGTTATGACACTTTTATATAGCCAATTGTATATCGAAGCATTTCTAAATGTGATGAGGGTTCTATCTCGAGCATCCCTCTAGCAAGAATTCCAGATACACTGTGTGAAAAATATCTTGCCTCAATTCCTGTCTAATTCTGCTACTAATTACTTTACGTCTAGATCCCCTGGAACTGACAACCCTGCTAACAGAATTAGGTGCTTTCAATCCACTTTGTCCAGGTGTCTCATAATTTTATACCTTCAACTAAATCTGTGATTCAATCTCCTCTGTTTCAAATTAAATAGTCCCAGCCTATCCAAGCTTTCCTCGTAGCAAAAATCCTCTGTTCCTGCAACATCCTTATAAATGTCTGTACCCTCTCATGTGATCACTTCCCTCCTGTATCATGTTTTGAGACTTTTATACAGTAAAGTCACGATAATCCCGGAGGACCATAGGGCTACTCTTTCATTAGAGAGAGATCACTGATAGTCGTTAAACCTGAAGGTCACCACACCTCAGGTGAGGAGTGAGCTTCAGAAGGTAGGTAACCTTCATAGTAACCTCAGTTAGTATGAGAATTGAACCTGCATTGTATTCATCTTTTTGGATTGCAAACCAGCTGTATGTCTACTGAGCTAATAAACTCCTGTAGTGTTATGTTGCATTTTAAATGCAGCCTAACTAGTTTTTGTTTATATAGTTCTAGCACTGCTCTTATATTCTATGCCTCAGTTACTAATGAAGAAAACCTCATATATTTCCTTATATTTACTTTGTATGACTCATCTGGTTACCTTCAGGAATTTTTAAACATGCTCTCCAAGATGCTGCTGTTCTTTTACCATTTCTCAGTAACACACCATTTAATGTGTAGTCTCTGACCTTGTTTGCCTTCCCCAAAAGTATCATCTCACAGTTCCCTTCAATTGCCACTTTATTCGTCATCCAGCCACTCCAATTACATTTTTATACAGGCTACAGTTTTCTTCCTCACTACGACTGAAAATGGTTCTCATAAAAGATGAGTACATCTTAGGTACAGGAGTTCCTGCCATGGAAGCATGTCAGCTGGGAAGGGATAAACCTATTCTCAAGAAAGCAATCAACACGCATCGAAACTCTGAGGTCATCTATCAATCATCAACTAGAACTCATTAATGGGAGAACAGGCAAGATTTTAAATTACACCAGAAGACATCCCAGACATAATCAGAACAGCATACTGGATAAAGGGAAGAAATATTTGCCAAAGAGTCAGCAGAAAGATCAAGACTCAAGGCAGTCTTATGGAAGCCAACACAGAGAAAGATAAAGGAACCTATCCAGTGTGGGGAAAGCAGTATTTCATCTGCAAACAGCTGAATTGCTTTGCACACAAGTATTTAGCTAGAAAGAAATAAAGTCTTTGGACCCCTGGAGAAAGGTCATCCAATGATTCTAACAATTCACTCTACATCATACAACAGGTTGGCATTGGTTAAAGGTGATAAATGGCTTACAGTTAGAATAAGGACTGCACAAAGGGAGAGCAAAGTGAACATGAAATTTCAAATAGACACTAATGCTTTGGGCAACATTATGCATTTCACAGACCTGTGCGAAGTGGCTTAAGATGGTAACCCAATAATGAAACCCTTGAAAGTAAACTCGAGGCTAAATCTTGCAACAATACTTGTTACATGAGGAGAAATGAAGTTAAGAACTGAATGAATTGGGAATAATGAAGGTCAGAAGGTCTTGATGGTAGATGTTAAGCAAAATCCACTTAACTCAGGGGAAGTAAGTCCAATGGTTGCACTGATAACCATACATGTGCCAAAAGAGATTTGCAGCGCTTCAAAGACACCAAGCTATTGACTGCGAAGAGATTACAAGGGTGTTATTGGAGGGAGTATCATTTTAAAATAGATGACAGTGTTTAATCAACTCAATATCTGGCAAAGAGAGTTCGAGCACTCTCAAGTACAGCCTGAAAGACAAGGTTGGGGATCTACCACCACGATAGAGTCCCCAGAACCAAGAGATCCTAAAAATTGAAAGAAAGATAAGAAAGCCAAGAAATCATTTTTTCAGGACCTGGCAGGTAAAGGTAAGCAAATAAAAGCAGGAAAGGCAATCATCACAGATCAGCAGAAAATAAAGTGTGATAAGAAAAAAAGAAAGGATCAAGAAGAAAAAGATGCTAACAAGAAACCTGAATTCAAGTATATTGGTCATTTACTGACAGCAAAAAAGACTTTGTCTGTGCCCTGACTAGGTGAGAATTGTAGCAGAAGTGGAGTGGCCAACAAAGTTCTTGTCCAATTCATCATTTGAGTTTGAACCTTTTCGCCAGATCATTGCTTAGGATGTGCACTCCTCATGGAATCAGAACAACAAGCAACTTTCATTGGACTCAAACACTAGTGATGACAACACCAGTGATGAGGTAACACACTTGTCAATGATGAAGTCACCTTGCAGTGTGTTGCCAGTGAAGCAAGATTTGGAGCAACCCTTATGCATCATGGACAATTAGTTCCATTTGCATCCAGGGCATTAAAGCAAACTGACTGATGCTTTGTTCAGACAGCTCTTATTTTTACTTGTGAGCAGTTCAATCAAAACCTGTTTGACAAGGACAAAGTGACAGTCAAGTATATCACAAAACAATTCAAAACATCTTCCTCAAGCTGCTTCTACCTGGTCCAAAGCATCTGTAAAGAATATTATTTCATCAATAGAGCTATCATCTGGACATGAAATACACTAAAGGAAACAAAAGTTTATTTGCTGGCACGGTGATGAGAGCAGCACTCCCTCTGAAGCAAGTTGAGGATGCTAAAGCAGAGAATGAAATCTTCTGGAGTCAAATAAGGAACAACAACTAGACAAGGCCAGAAGCCATCAACCCTTCAGAGACACTGAAATTGAAAAACAAGTATCTTTCTCAAATCAAGCAAACTATGCAACAACACGCAACTCTTCAAATGCTATAGGAAGTGTGATAAAAGGATGGTCTGAAACCGTTCAGGCACATCTATTGACATAACTGATTATTAGGTATACAGAAATGAAGTGATAACAGAAGATCATTGAATCATAGAATCCCTACAGTGTGAAAGGAGGCCATTTGGTCCATTGAGTCCATATTGACCCTCCAAAGGGCATCCCACCCAGACCCAACACCACCCCCCCATCCTACTCCTGTCACCCTGCATTTCCTGTGGCTAATCCAAAGCCTGCAAATCCCTAAATACTATGGGCAATTTAACGTAGCCAATCCACCTAACCGGAGCAACTAGAGGAAACTCACACAGACGTGGTGAGATTGTGCAAACTCCACACAGTCACCCGAGACTGGAATCAAACCCTGGTCCACGGCGTAGCGAGACAGAACTCTGCCACCATGCCGCTCAAGATGATGTCTTGTGCAAAGCAATTAGCCATTATTGCTCAGGAGATGAGAACAGAGATGCTGAAAAACATCCATGAAAGCCTTCAATGAATTCAGTCTAATTTGAGGAAGGCAAGAGAAGTGCTCTATTAACCAAACATGAGCAATGTGACCAAAGACTCCATCAGCCATACAGTCATAGAATCATAGAGATGTACAACACAGAAACAGACCCTTCAGTCCAACTCGTCCATGCCAACCTGATGACCTGAATTAATCTAGTTCCATTTGCCCAAATTTCACCTGTATCACTCTAAACCCTTCCTATTCATGTACCCATCAGATGCCTTTTAAATGTTGCAAATGTACCTGCCTCCCCCACCTCCCCTAGCAGCTTATTCTATACACGCACCACCCTCAGCATAAAAAGGTTGCCCCTTAGATCCCTTTTAAATCTTTCCCCTCTCACCTTAAATCTATGACCTCAAGTTTTGGACTCCCCTACCGTGGGGAAAAGACCTTGGCTATTCACCCTATCCATGCTCCACAAGATTTTAGACACCTCTATAAGGTCACCCCTCAGCCTTCAATGCTCCAGGGAAATTCGCCCCAGCCTATTCAGCCTCTCCCAATAGCTAGCAATATCATTGTAATCTTTTCTGAACCTTTCAAGTTTCACAACATCTTTCCTATAACTGGTAGACCAGAATTAAATGTAGTATCCCAAAGGTGGCCCAACTAATTTCCTGTACAACAACATGACCTCCCAACTACTATACCGAATGCCTTCTTCACTGCCCTATCTCCCTGCAACCCCACTTTCAAGGAGCTATGAAACCTGCAAGAACCTGCACCCCACGGTCCCTTTCTTTAGCAACACACCCCCGGACCACCGTGCAGTCCTTGTAACAAATATTAAGCTAAGCAAGCTAAAGAGTCATTTATGTTACATAACATCTCAGTAAGATTATGAAAGCTTAAGGCGGCCTCTTCTTGCTTACTAGAATTAATTACATTGTCACTAACCACTGTTCCTACCACTAGGCATTAGACCAGCTTATGTCAGCAACTACCGTTGAAGTTATAAAATCCCTGAAACCAAATCTCACTCATTCCAGACATTGTGGTGAATGACAATGACTTTCTGTGCACAAGTAAAGAATTCAGCCATTTCACAAGGATTGCAAAATTCATATTTCATACTATCCCCAAAAAAATCGAAACGCTGAGTGGGTAGTGAAACAGATTAATGAAAACAAGCAAACCCAGTACAGATTTGCAAAAAGTAATCCTAAAGTGGAGAAATACTGCTACAGAAGACAGGGAAAGTTGTCTTGTCCAAACACTAATGTCATGCTGTACCCATGTTAGTCATACAGCCATACACTAAACCTTTCCTATTCATGCATCTGTCCAAATACTTTTGCAACAGTGGTAAAGATACCGAACAGCCAGGTGTGGTAACAGGCATGAATGACAAAAATTAATGTCAAACAATAGGAAGTCAAATTTTATCTTGATAAAACTACAAAGGTATTTGCAGAGCTCAGCATTGGAGAACCAGTCAGAATGCAAACTTTCAACACTCTCAACAATAGTTAGCCCATAAGGCAAATTGAGATCAGTATTCAGCAGTTACCTCCTCAATTATACTTGGTGAACATAAATGACCAAATGTGTTGTCACACGCACAGATACATACATGCAACTAAAGAAGCTGTTCCTTTGCTTTAGGCAGTTGATCAGGATCAAGATCTCACCATTTGCGCACAGAATGATCATCAATCGCAGAACTCCAGTAGAAATAGATCAGCAAAAACAGTTCCCCACAGATCCAGAGGGGATGAAGTTGGAGGGGCATGGGGTGGTGTCAAGTTGGATCCAGAGGGAGAAGGGGTAGTCTCAATTTAATTGAAATCATAAATACCTATTTCAACTGGAAGTTCCTTGATACAGTTCCTGGATAAATCCATCACAATCAGGTTCTGGAACATGACAATAAAAGATGGGATGTTTTCTATACTTGTTTTCTTAATATACCATTCTTTTAGATAAGTCTTGTCCTTCAATGTTTCAGGAAGTTCCTGCAGCAAAAATAATATACAATCACATCACAAAGCAAATAATTTTCAGTTCAGCAATGAATTGGACATCTACAAATCACTCAAACAATCTATTGAGCTCCTTTAAGTGTTGTCTGACCGCTTTGTGAAGAATATTGCCATGGGTGACAAATAAATCAATTTGTTCGTATATTTTCCTAAGTTGTCTATCGGGACATAAACATAATCTGAGCTTTGAGAAAAGAAACAGCAATTCTCTCCTTATCCCATGTTTGCAAGGCCCGGTGGAAACTCAAAATACTCACAAAAGTCCTTTTGGAAAATAACTTTTCATTAGTTCATATTGTACCTACTTATTACATCTTTATTGGTAATATGTATTGTCTTTTTTATGTTTGTCAATTGCTCACTGGTACAATTCAGTTCTCATAGTATACATATTAATGTCAGTCAGCATTTCTTAATTAATACTGAAAGGTCCTTAAGTTGGTTTTTAATCATTATGTTTTTCTTTTACTTTAGCTACTTGCCATGTGTGACTCTTAAGATGGATTTTAACTTGGCAAGGATTATACAGACGAGAGGATTAAAATGCCAGGGTATTGGCATGGATGGGATCACACGACGTTTACAACATTAACCATGCCTGCCATCTTGTGCTGATGGGAAGGATGATTTGGAGAACCCAACAGGACAAACCTTCCTTACATGCATGGAGCAGCTATGAAATAGATTTGAAATCTAAACTGCCTCATCAATTGAGCATAGACATCATTTTATACCTTAACTAAGGATTAATCTACAGTTGATTTTGGCAATCCACCCTCCCACCACCAACTCAAATGATACAGAATTTGGAAAAGATTTTTTAAAAATCAGTTTTCTAAATGTGGAAATATCCTCTGTTTGCAATGCTGGCACTTACTGCTAACTAACTACCTTGTTCTAAATTTTACTACTAGACCTTGTGGATAGATAGCACCTGATATTCTAATCATATCCTCCCCAGCTACATCTACTTTTGGCAAGTTCACTCTCTTC
>NC_063334.1:51310013-51322370 GCF_021869965.1 Rhincodon typus
CCATTTCTGATGAAGGGTCTAGGCCAGAAACGTCAGCCTTCCTGCTCCTATGATGCTGCTTGGCCTGCTGTATTCATCCAGCTCTACACCTTGTTATCTCTGGTAAGGTAATAGAGATGTGAAGCCAAGCATTACAGAGGTACAAAGTTGAAAAGGGATAATGTCCAGTTCAAAAGGAACATGAAAGGAATATAACCGTTTTTGTGTGTCCTTGAGGTATATGGCTTTAACCTCAATCCACAATTGTTTAATTGATGTGCTACATCTCCAGCAGTAATAAGTATTTCCTTTGTTCCTCAAGTCTTCAGTGACCTGATGTTTCTTGACAGCCTGAGAGAGCACTTCTTCCAGCTGGGTTTGAGTCGCAAATCCTTTTTTCTTGCTGCAACAAAACAGCTTGTTTGTGTATTGCAATATCTGAGTTCCTTATTTCAAAGCTTGATGATGTTAACAACGTCTTTCACTTCCAATATGCAAAACTTATCAGGCAGGTGTAAATCCAAATAGGTGATGAAGGGTTTTTCATACTGGACAGAGTTTCAGAGCCTTTTGATAAAATGTTTATTTCAGCACAGTCAGTCTTTGTTTCTCACATTGCTTTCATGGCTTAGCTGATCTGTGGTCAGGGGTTTGTTGTGACCATTTTAAGTCAGTAGGTTTTCCTTCTTTTAAAACAATTTTCAGAATCACAGAATTTGTTATGGTGCCATTCAGCCCATCGTGCCTGCACTGGTTCTATTACCTAGTGCCAATCTCTTGCCTTTTCCCCATATCCTACATACCATTTCAATCCAAATAATCATCAAATGCTCTCTTGAATGCTTCAAATGAACTTGCCTACACCATATCTCCAGGCAACGTGATCCATACCTTAACTACTCGCTGCGTGAAAATGTTTTTTTCTCACATCACACTTACTTCTTTTGTACATTACTTTAAAAGTCCATGACATTTTGTTCATGAGAATCCCAGATTTTAAAACCAAATGATGGAATTTTAAAATCAACAGATTACTCATTATCACAATCATAAAACAATTTTTGTCATCTATTTGTGATTTCTTTTGGATTTTGGACAGAACTCCATCTCTCGGTGCCTAACTTTAAAATCTTTAAAGGACAGCACCTCTAGCTTTTTGTAAGTTTCTCATACTGTCCTATGAACATTATAACATCAAATATGGACATCTTATCTAGTTAGTATTTCAGATCTAAATAGACCTTTGAAAATAGCTTTGAAGGAGCAATTAATTTTCCCCACACCAATTCTTTCCCCAGCCTGTGGTAACTATATCAGACTCAAAGAACTCAGTTTTGTTCTGATAAGTTAGTAAGGAACAAATCAGCTTGGCTCTTTTCAAACTCTCTGTTGGTTGCAACAAAGATTTAAGTACTTTTTAGCATGTGGTTGTATTTTCCCTGATTAAATGTAGTTACCTACTTTCACAAGAAAAAATGAGAGCCAATTACAAGGTTTTCTGAGTGAAAGACAGAGCAAATTTATTACCTGCTAACCCTGAGAAAAATAAGAATGATGAAATATCAAGCATATCTGTGAAATCACATGGACACTCTCTCTCACATACTCAAATGTAAAGCTAAAGCGATTGGTGTCCAATGTCAAAAAACGTAAACAAAAATGCAGTTTAAAGTCATTAGAATTTTGTTGAGTTTCAAGAAATTAAACTGAAATCAGTTGGTTGGTGTTTTGAACCATCAGCATTAGTGAATATTGCAATCATTCTTGATGTCAAGAATTTTCTTTTTAGTTGGTATTGTCCATAAGACCATATTGTCCATAAGAAATAGGAACAGGAACTGGCCATTCTGCCTCTTGAGCCTGCTGTGCCATTCAGTAGGATCATGGCTGATCCAACATTACTCTATCACTTTACTGTATTTTCCGTGTAACCTTTGATTCCCCAAGTGAACAAGAATCTATCTGTCTCAGCTTCAAATGTACTCAAGGTTTCTGCCCCCACAGCTCTCTGGGAAAAGGAGTTCCAAAGGCTCACAACCCTCTGAAAGGGGAAATTCCTCCTCATCTTAGTCTGAATTGTTGCCCTTCTATTCTAAGAGCAAGCCTTTGGTCCCAGACTCTCCCATGAGGGGAAACACCCTCTCACCATTTACCCTGTAAAGACCCTTAAGAATTCTATATGTTTCAATGAGATCACCTCTCATTCTTCTAAAGTCCAATGAGTAGAATCCCAACCTATTTAACCTTTGGTCATAAGACAATCAATCCTTCCGTATGAGGGATCACACCCATGAACCTTCTCTGAACTACTTCCAGCGAAGTGATATCTTCCCTTAAATAAGAGGATCAAAATTGTTCACAGAACTCCAGATGTGGTCTCACCAACACCTAGTACAATTGCAGTAAGAATTCCCTACTCTCATACTCCAAGCCTCTTCATAAAAAAGGCAAACAGTCCATTTGCCTTCCTGATTACCTGCTGCACCTATTTGCTAGCTTTGTGTTTTATGCACAAGTACCCCTTCGCACAAATCCCTTTGTGTTGCAGGTTTCTGCAGTTTTTCTGCATTTAAATAATACCCTTTTATTTTTTTCTCCCTTCCAAAATGAACACTTTACATTTTCCCACATTATACTCCATTTACTAACTTTTTGACCATTTATGTAACCTATCAACGTCTCTCTACAAAATGTTTGTATTCCTCTCATAACTTGCCTTTCCACCTACTTTTGTGTTGCCTGCAAATTTGTTTTCAGTACAATTGCTTTCTTCCTTCAAGTCATTAATACATATTGTAAACAGTGTGGTCCCAAGACTGATCTCTGTGGAACCGCACTGACTACAGATCGCCAACCTGAAGAAGAACTGCTTGTACCCAACTAAATAAAAACGGAAAGAACTGTGAATGCTGTAAATCAGGAACAAAAACAAAGTTGCTGGAAAAGCTCAGCAGGTCTGGTAGCATCTGTGAAGGAAGAAACAGGATTGTGTTTCGGGTCCGGTAACCCTTCCTCAGAACTGCCAGACCTGCTGAGCTTTTCCAGCAACTTTGTTTTTGTGCTTGTACCCACTTGCTATTTCCTGCCCATTAGCCAAATCTCTGTCCATGGCAATATACTAACTCCAACACCATGGGCACTTATGACTTAACCTTTTGTGAGGCACCTTGTCGAACGCCTTGAAAATCCAAATACAACACAACTACTGGTTCCTATTTATCCACTCTGGTTGAGACTTCCTCAAAAAACTCAAATAAATTAGTCAGACATTATTTTCCTTTCGTGAAGTGATGCTGACTCTGCTTGATTAGATTATGGTTTTCCAAATGTGCTGCTATGACTTCCTTAATAATTGACACCCAGCAATCTTTCTTCTTGAGAGAAGCAGAATTATCAGCCTGTGTTCAATCTGCATCCCCAGCAGATTAATCTACCTCTCTGCCAAAAGCAGCTCCTTGAAAATCAACTTGTTTGTCTATTTCACATCTGTAGCAGTTGATCTTGAATCCCCAAGATGTGAATATTCTCATATAGTTGTAAATCAAAATAAAAGATAGGGCCTTTCCATACCTACCCAGGCGGACTTGTGGCCGCTGTCATTTTCTTTTGATAAAATGTTGATTTCAGCTCATCTGTCCACATTGATTTTGATTTGATTTATTGCATTCACATATATCTAAGTACAGTGGAAAGCTTTGATTTGCGAGCAGTACAGGCAAATCATAGCAAACAGGGACATACAGATCATTGAATGCTTAGACAGAGCGAGGTATGCAAGGTTACGTCTGCACAGGAGGTGCACAAAGTAAGATCAACATTAGCGAGATTGTTCAAAGTTAGAAAGGTCTGTTCAGCAGTCTAATAACAGCAAGAAGCTGTTCTTGAACCTGTTGGTGCATGTGTTCAAGGTTCTGTATCTTCTGCCTGACGGAAGAGGTTGGAAGAGAGCATTACTTGGGTGGAAGAGGTCTCTGATGAAGTTGGCAACCTTTCTGTGGCAACAATAAGTGTAAATGGAATCTGTGGATGGAAGGTTTGAGCTGTGCACACAACTTTCTGTAGTTTCTTATGGTCCTGGGCAGAGGAGTTGCCATACCAGGCCATTATGCACCCAGATAAAGTGCTTTCTGCAGTTTATCTGTAAAGGTTGGTGCAGGCCCTTATGGACATGCCAAACTTCCTAAGCCGCTGAGGAAGAAGAGGTGTTGTTGTGCCTTGTTGACCATCGCATCTACGTGGGATTTCCAGGTCAGATTGTCGGTTTTCTGAAATCATAAAAGAAAGTAGGCGCAGGAGCAAGCCTGCTCCAAACTGGGCACTATATGGCCAGGTGGCACATGTGACCATTTTAAATCGATGTTTTTGGTCCCTTTTAAAATCCATTTCAGTCCATGAAAGTTGCAGGTATTAATTCAAATGATAGAATTTAAAAACAATAAATGGTGTGTATTTTATATCTTCATTACAACTTTCCATGCTTCTTTACTGTAAAGGTTTAAAGTCCTGATAAATCTAAAGTTTTTGGTTGTGTATTGACAGGCAGAATGATTAACCTGAAAGAACTGAATGTTAGTTTCAATAAGCTGACATACGTTCCACTGGAACTTGGATGCTGTGAAAATCTGGAGAAACTGAATATATCAAATAATCTGGAATTGACAGAGCTCCCATTTGAGGTAATATCTTTGGCTTATATAGCTAAGATCTTTGTGATATGTATGATCTAAGTCAAGCCGTTCCATAAAATCATGAGTTGTGTTTGTATATACAAAATTGCTCTTTGGTCCAGTCATTCGATTGATGCATTTTAAAGTGGTTACATTTTGAGTTGTAATATTTCATTATGGTACTGCTGCATGGATGATCAAACTCTGATTTCTGGTGTATTCTTAAAAAACAAGGACTTGAAGGTTGGTAATTCTATATCATCACACTATTTTCAATTATTGTGTAATCTTCTAATGATTAATTTGGAAGCCCTTTGAAGGACCATTTAATTAACTAAGCAGACGCACATTTGAAGAATAATTTTAAAATATTAACGAAGACATTTTAGTTACAAGTTTAATCTTTATCCTTGCAAATATACATCACACCTCCATTCTCCTTTTCCTATCCAAGATCCTTAATGCATCCATGTTGCATGCACTCTCTTAAATCTGTTCTCACCTCTGTTGCTAGTGTATATATTAGCTGTTGCAATCACGTTTCTGTCCTTGTCACAGCACTGTAACAGCCTTTACAAAGTGACAAAAAGCATATGTGATTGGGATTATGATAGAGTATTCATCCTCATCCTTCGAAGAGCCTGCAATATTTGACTTGGTCTGTCATCAAGCTGGGTGGGACTGTCTTCTCTAGCTTTATTGCTATCTATTCATAGATAACATGAGAATCATCTGCAATGGCTACTTTTTCCATTTCTGCAGTTTCCCTCTGGTATTTCTTACTTAGTCTTCTCTTAATTTGTAGCTACTTTCTGGTTCTTGACAACATCATCAATTACTCATCATATACCATACATTTGCAGGCAACATACAATTCTACCTTAACATGACTCATCTTAATACCTTCATTGACTTGATTTGTCATATTGCTTGTCTGACACTCAGTCTAGGATGAGCAGAAATTTTCTTCAACTAAATATTGCGATGACTAAAGTCTTTGATCTCCACCACAAATTCTAGTTCTTAATTCTTCATTTCTCCCCCTCATACCTGCCTGAGGCTGAAACACCAGTTCATGAGCTTGGAATTCTAATTGACCTGAGATGAGTCACCAAACACATATCAACTCTATCATCAAAACCCGCAATATGTCTGTCATATTGTCTGTTTTTGCCTTGCCTCAGCATACCTGCTTATTAACCCTTTGTTACCTCTGGAACTGACTATTCTGGGTTAGTCTTCTATCTTCCATGTTCATAAGTTTGAGCTAATTCAAAATTCTGTTCCTCTGTCCTACTTGCACCCATCAACCATCACTCTGTAAATAAAAAAAAAATGAAAGAACTGAGGATGCTGTAAATCAGAAGCCAAAACAGAAGTTGCTGAAAAGCTCAGTAGGGCTGGCAGCATCTGTGAAGGGAAATCAGAGTTAATATTTTGAGTCTGGTGACCCTTCCTCAGAACTCATAACTCTGAGCTCATTGACCTACTTGGCTCCTGATCTGACAACCTCTAAGTTATCATTCTTGGTTTCAAGTCTCTCCTTATCTTTTGTCCTCCCTACCACTAACCTTCTCCATCCTCCAGTCCTCGGAGTTCTCTACGCTTCTTCAGTTCTGTGTTCTTGGGCATTATAGCTCCAGCTGTAGCTTGCTGTTGGATAATGCTCCTACGAAATGCTTTGGTGTGCTTTTTAAAGCAATTTGTTCTCTATATTTCATTAGAGATCTGGACGTATCAGTGTAAGACTGATAAATAGTTTCCTGCAGAGGGCAGCTGTCTACTTGTTCCAGATTAACTTTGGGCTAACAGCATACCTCATGCTTCAAAATTGTTTTCCACAAAGAATGTTGACTATTCGATACATTGTTTAAAAATGTATGGGACCAGTGTTCAAGTCTGTTATGACCTGTGATTATATGATACACGAATTAATGAACAAGACAAAAATGATAAAGCACCTTTCCAGTGGACCTCGGGGTATGCACAAGAAGCTCCCAACTGAAACAAATTGGAGCAAATTCAAGTATTAAATACCGGTAGGCCTGTCAGGCAAATAATTTTTTGACATTCATACTTGCAGGATGCTCATGCACTGTTAATCGTATTCTTAAAAGCAATAGCAGTGACCTTTGTTACTACCTGGTGTCTGGTGAATTGAGGGAGCAATTATAAAATATAAAACCTGGATGATTTTTATAATGTTGGTTCCAAAGTAATGAGAATCAAGGGGGATTTTACAATAAGCAGGCATTCTGATCCATCAGATGACCACGCAAGCGGTGAAGGTGAAAATCCATGCTGGTATGCCATTGTTCATCTGACACTGTATGTATATCAGCATAGCCTAATTGGTCACATTCCAAATACATTTGCAGAACATGAAACATCGACATGGCACCCATAATGCAGGGAACATAAACTTGTGTCTCTACTGCAGAGGAACTTTGAAGCTATTGCGTGATATGAGCCTGGGTTTACCCCAAAAACAATGGAATTCTGCAACTCTCCATTTCTTTCCTAGACATGCTGTAATGCTGATTTGATCTACTCTAAGCTTCACTTCCTAGATCTCCATGGTGACAGCATTGTTCTCTTTCTTTAGGTGTGTCTCTGGAATTTGTACCAGGGCTAAGAAATCTACGCTTGGCCAGCACCTCTCAGCATCCAACTGCATTCACTCCTACCCTTGTAAACACCAGCTAAAGTTCATCCACACTGAGGAACTTAAAGTGAGGTAGAGGTGGGTGCACCAGGTGATGCACATTTGAACAGGAACAGGTGGTAGTGCTGAAAAAGAAAATGAACTTGCTTTTGAAGAATCATTTTATAATTATCCTCAGCAGTTGAAGCCTAGAATCCACGTTTTAGAGAACATAGCTTTAAAATAAGATACTTTCTGGACAAAAGACATTTACAGCACCATCAGAGACTGCCCTGAAACATGTCACTGTGAGAGAGTCATGTGAAGGAATACAATCCCCACATCAGTTCTGTGTTAATAGATTGATTTGTAGAACAGCAGACCGCCAATGAGGATTGGCAAACCATTTGCAACAATAAGGTTTTGGAGTAGATCTGTTGCTCGGGTTGTGGGTGTTGAGGTTGGTTGGCTCGCCAAGCTGCTTTGTTGTTCCACAGACGTTTCATTACCGTGCTGGGTAACATCCTCAGTGTAGCCTCTGATGAAGCGTCGGTGTGTTTTCCCGCCTGGTTTTTAAACTCTGGGGTACGTTGCAATGGATTGCCTCACTTCCGGGTTTCCTCCGTAGTGGAATGTATATGGGGTCGAGTTCAATGTGTTTATTAGTAGCCTGCTTCGTGGAGTGCCATGCTTCCAGGAATTCTCATGCTTGTCTTACCCAGCATGGTAATGAAACGCCTGTGGAACAACAAACCAGCTCGGCGAGCCAACCAACCTCAATATTTGCAACAATATTCACATGACAAGGGTTCTTATACATGCTTCTGCTTTTAATTAAATCTAAGACTAACAATATAGGTGCCCTGGACTCTCCTCTGATTCCCATATGCTCAAAGATTACATTTGAAGACCTATTACTGAGTGCTTCACATTGTTCCCATCAGCTCTGCTGCCGAATGGATCAGTAGGGATTATGAGATAATTCCCAATAACAGGGCAAGGTTCGAGTAGACCAACAAGATATTGAACTCTTATTGGTAATACTTTAATTATTGTAGGCGTGAGACAAAGTGTGCAATGCTGTGTTATTTCCCCAATGCTAAGGATTTTATGATGTCATACGCTGAATCATTTAGTGAATAGCTCAGAAAAGTAGAAGATAAGCTCCTCCCCAAGAGACTTCAACTAGAATACCATACCAGACCTGATTCCTGTCAGGCTGAGACCACCTGGGATCTGGAAGTCACAAGCCTCAGTGTTACCAAAGGGAGGCAGTAGTGTGTTAAATATAAGGTGTCAACAGGCATCACTTTATAACAGACCCTTTGGCTGTTGTTGTGCACTAGCTGGTAGCATCCTGGGTCCTGCCATTCAAACTATGTTTGCTGTTGATAATCTTGGCTTTACTTTATAGCTTTTTTTGTATAGTCATACTGGAAGTGCACTGTTTGTCATGGTCTGGAGGAGCAGAGCTTTCCCATCATTTTCATGAACTTGGAGGACCCGTCATCTTCATCAATTCTTCCTGAAAATCTGAATGAAGAAGAAATCCCTGTGGATCTCTAGGATGCTGCCATCATCACCACCTTCAAGAAAGAAGACAAAGTGGAAACTACCAAGGACTCCCCCTACTCTCTATCGCTGGGAAGATCATCTCCAGAATCCTTGCTTGGTCCCTTCTCCCAGTCTCAGAGGATCTCTCATGAAAGCCAGTGTGGCTTCCAACCAGACCATGGAACTATGGACCTGATTTTCACTGAGAAATTCCAGGAACAACACTAACCATTCTACATAGCCAAGTCTTTTAACTCAGTCCTTTGGATGCATAAGGATGAGAATCTTCAGTGACCATGATATGCTTGCTGATGCCAAGATTATTTGTATAAGGTGGTCATCCTTCCCACTCTTCTGTATACTTCAAAACTTGGACTACATACAGATGCCGCTTCAAGACCCTTGTCAAGTATCATCAATATTGTTTGAGATAGCCTCTCTGCATCAGCTGGGAGAACAGTTGTATCAACATCAGCATCCTTGAAGCAGCCAGTAGCACCAGCATCGAGGTCATGATCATCCGAAACCAGTTCTGCTGGTCTGGCCATGTGCTTAGGATGCCTGAGTTCTGACTACAAAAGCAAATCTTCTTTGTCCAGCTCAAGGAAGGCACTTGAATATGAGGAGGACAAAGGAAGTGTTTCAAAGACTCCCTGTAGACTTCCCTCAAGAAATGCAACGTAGACGGTAATGCATGGGAGACTCTCCTTCAGAAGAAACTGACTTGGAAGGACATAATTCTTTGAGAACACTCATCAGCAAGAATAAGTACAGAAAAGGAGAAAGGAATGCCAATGATCTCAAGGCCAAGGATAAGTTCCACCTCCTGGACGCACATACAAAACACCCCCTCTGTGTATTTGGAGATGCACCTGTGAGATTAAGCTCATCAGCCAAACAAACTCATTAGCCACACATCGCCCACAGCATTCATGACCAGTCACTCAGAATTTCTGAGAGGGACAATCTTACTCATTAGTGATTGGTTGCATATTGACAATGTGCTGTAACTGCACAGCTGAAAAAGGAAATTTTTTTATTAACAGTTTTCAACTCACCAAGGAGGCGTTAGGCCAATCCACATCTAACAACCTTGCCTGAAAACTCTGCTCACATTTATAATACTGAGGCAAATTTCACCGCAGCCACTGAGACATTTCACAAGACTCTAAAACAATCACAATAGTCTAAACATCCAAACCCACAACATTCAAAACCAAAATTGTCCAATCTACCAATGTTAACGGGTTCTATACAGAAAATCCCCCAATCTGAAACTGCATTTTCACCAAAGAAAGTCAGTTGTTCCTTGGGCCATACCCTATCAGTGCACTAAACCTCATAGAAATCTATTAGCTTTCAAAATATATTGTTTGCAAACTGAGCAAAAACTTTACCCTACCCACCTCCAATGCACTAGCTTGCATCCCAGACTGTTGTTATTCAAGACAATTGGTCATATTGTAATAGGCAGCTTAGCTGCAGTCACCACTGCTATCATTTTGTTGAAATGATTGAATAGGAAGTTTTGTTATAACCAGATAAAACCTCAGATTAATGACATAAATATCCCAGAATTTCCCAATGTGCAAATGGTCATGGCAAAATGTGGAAATTACATTCAGACATAAACAAGAAATGAAATCAAAATGGTAACACCTGGTCAATGCAGAAAAGGTAGCAGGTCTAGCTATTTATTTCAGAATTGTGTCCTCTCAGGAGCTAAGATTCTGAACAACCTGATGATCTTTGGGTGTTGTGTGGTCACACTAGTACATCCTGTTTTGATAATGCTAATATCAGAAACTTTGTATGGGCGGAGATCTAAGATTTACATTGCCCTGTTGCATCTAGAAAATGGAGCAAAGAGTTAAGGATTTATTAGGTGTTTAGAATAATTCCGACCATGTATGGGGTGGGGTAGAAGGCCTCAGTCAAGTTTGTAATGCAATCCAGCCAAAATGATTTGGATTTTGTTTATGTTTCAGCTGCGGGATCTGCAAAAGCTCAGTAGCTTGGATTTGTCCTCAAACCAGTTCCAAAGCATGCCTATCTGTGTGCTCCGAATGACAAAACTCAAGAATCTAGACATTAGCAGCAATAAACTGAAAGACCTGCCTCAAGATTTAGACAGGTAACTGTTCGGTTAATATGAAAATATAGTTTATTGGCACACAATATAGGTTTTTTTTGATCATTCATAGAATTTAACCATTGCTGGCAAGGTCAGACCGTTTATTCTTCATCATCAAATTCCTTTGAGAACGTGATGATGAGGCAACTTTTTAAACTGCAGCAGTTCCTTGTGCTGTATGTTGTTATAATTGCCCTCTCCAATGTTTTGTTCCAAAGTGGATGGAAGGAAGTCCGTGTCACATCAGCCTCCAATTTTACTTGGTTCAAATACATTCAAATGAATGGTTTGAACATTTCTCTAGCAGATACAGAACAATGAACAAAGAACACAACAGCACATGAACAGGACAGATTTGTAAACTTCTATCAGGTTGTCCCTCAACTCTCGAAGTTCAAGTCAAAACAAACTGGTAAACAAACAAAGCCTTGGAAATTCTTCTGGCAACCAGAATATGTGGTTCTATATTTGAAGGTCTATAGCGCTGCAAAATGACTTGCCAATTTCTATACTATAGCGTATATCTATACTCTATGCCTCGACTGATGAAGGCAAGCATGCCAAATGCCTTTTTGACCATTTTATCCACTTGTGCTGCCATTTTCAGGTAACTGTGGCCTAGATATCTCTGTCAATGCTACTAAGGGTTCTGCCATTTATGGTATACTACCCACCTGCATTGGATCTTCCAAAATGCATCACCTTGCATTTGTCCGGATTAAACTCCATCTGACATTTCTCCGACCAAGTCTCCAGCCTTTCTGTTTCCTGCTGTATCCTCTGCCAGTCCTCCTCACTATCGGAAGCTCCTTCAATCTTTTTGTTATCTGCAAACTTAATATTCAGGCCACCTACACTCCCCTCCAAATCATTCATACATTATTACAAACAACAAAGGTTCCAGCACTGATCTCTGCAGAACACCACTGGTCAAACACCTCCCATCAGAAAAATACCCTTCCACCGCTATCTTCTATGATTAAGCCAGTTCTGTATCCATCTTACTAGCTTATCGCGTATCTCATGTGACTCAACATTTGTATCAGCCTGCCATGAGGGAACTTGTGAAAGGTGTTGCTAAAGTCCATATAGATGGCATTTACTAGTCCTGCCCTCAAAATTCCTCTGTCACTTTGTCAAAAAACTCAAACAAGTTTGTGAGATACAACTTTCCCCGCACATATCACTAATAATTCCATATTTTTCTAAATGTATGTAAATCCTACCTCTAAGAATCATCTCCAGTAATCTCCGTACCACAGATGTAAGGCTCACAGATCTGTAATTTCTAGATTACCCCTATTGCCCTTCTTAAACAAAGAAACAACATTGGTTATTCTCCAGAGATAGTAGGAACTGCAGATGCTGGAGAATCTGAG
>NC_063334.1:51322870-51472317 GCF_021869965.1 Rhincodon typus
GGAGGTATGGTTAGTAAGTATGCAGATGACACTAAAATTGGAGGTGCAGTGGACAGTGCAGAAGGTTACCTCAGATTACAACGTGATCTTGATCAGATGGGCCAATGCGCCATTTCTCCTCTAAAGATGGTTGAATATAATTTACCTTTCACAAAACCGTGTTGACTGTGCCTGATTACCTTCAATTTATCCAAGTGTACTACTATCACTTCTTCCATAATGGCTTCTAACATTTTCCCGATGACAGACGTTAAGCTAACAGTCCTGTTTTCTGTGTCCTTTTTTCAAGTGAAGTTGTTATATTTGCTATATTCCAATCTAATGAGACCTTCTTGAATCTAGGGAGGTTTAGAAAATGAAAACCGAAGCACAAGTTATTTCTCTAGCCACTTCTTTCAAGACCCTGGGATTAAGTCCATCAGGACCCAGGGACTTATCAGCTTCCAGCTCCAGCACTTTTACTGAGCACCATTTCTCTGTTGTTTGTACTTTTCCTGAGTTCCTGCCTTCCTTCCATTTCCTGATTTTTACCTCCTTCCAGGATTTTACCTGTATATGATCTATTAAAACAAAATACAGGTTCAATTCACTTGCCATTTCTTTAACTGACATGATCAATTCTCCAGACTCACTTGCTATGGGATGAATGTTCACTTTGTTATCTCTTTTCCTCTTTAAATATTTATTGAAACTCCTCTCTTTTTATATTTCTCTTCCTCTGATAGACTAATTGTTCTCTTATTAATGTTTCAGTCATTCTTCATTTCTTTTATGATCTATACAATCTTCTGACCTGCTACCTGTCATTGCACAATTATAGACTTTATCCTAAAGTAAACTACAAATAGTGGGTCCATACCTTAGAAGTTTGCTCATTTATTAGAATGTATCATTTCTGTCCATTCTGAAATATCCTTTAAATGTCTGCTATTGTATCTCTATTGACCTATTCCTCAAGACAATTTGTCAATTCACTTCAGCCAGCTCTGCTGCCATGCCCTCAGAATTGCCTTTATTTAAGTGTTTAAAAAATAGTCTTCGAAATAGCCTTGGACCAACTCCTTTTTCGAATACTAAATGTAAAATTCAATCATATTATAGTTTCTCCTTTCTAACTTCACTATGAGATAATTAATTAATTCTATCTCATGGAAGAATACCACGTTTGGTATAGTTTGCTGTCTAGTTGGTTCCAAAACACATTGTTCTAAGAAATTAGCTCAAAAAATAGTCTGTGAATTCCCTATCTAGGCTACTTTAGCACATCCATCATTTTTAAGTTGATATGTAGATTGAAACTGCCCATGATTATAGCCATGGCTTTCTGACAAGTTCCCATTATTCCTTCCTTTATGCTCCACCCTACTGTGTGCTTACTGTTAAGGGGCCTGTACACCATTCTTGCAAGTGATGTCTTACCTTTATCTTTTCTCATCTCTGCTCATACGATTTTCAAATCCTTGTTTCCTGAACTTAGGTCATTCTTCTCTGATGTATTTATACCATGATTAACTGAACTATTATTCAGCTATTTCATAGCTTCCTCTCCTTCCTAAATGTTCCATACTTTTCAATATTCAGGTAACAATCTTTGTCATTCTGCAGCCATGTCTCTCTGATGCCTGCCAGATCTTATTTATTTATTTATGTTTGCATTTGCAATTCATCTCCTTTGTTTCAAATTTCCATGTATTCAAATATAGAAGGCAAAATATTGCCAGCCTGTAAACAATGTGGGCAATGGCAAAAAAGTTGAGAAAATGTTGCTAGGATGAAAACAGTGGGATACCCAACATTAAGGAGAAAAGATTTTCTTTTCAAGTTTTTAATGAGCAACCAGGGGCCAACTTTCAAGCATTAACATCTCATTGCTATTGAATCTCACTTTATTCAGGTTCCAGGGAGGACAGCACCAACTGTCTGAATATCAGAGTAGTTGTGGCTGTGGCTCATCAGCATTCTTCTGGACACTCATCTGGCAGCATACCCCATCATCCCAGGTCTATAATCAGTAACCATCTGCTCCCCCAACATCCCCAGAGATTGGCCTAGAAAAGCACCAACATCACCACATAATCATGGCATATCTTGATCTAACTTATATTATACTTCAGCATTTCAATACTGCACTTTAGAGCTCACCATTACCTAACATTGTAATGCTGCTGCCACACTGCTCTGCACATGGGCCAAGCAACCATCACATGCATTGGAACAGAATGCATCTCAGGGCTCTTAGCTTGCTTTCTTAGCACTCATTTATATGAATGCTGACAGCATGTCTGTCTTGTCTTGCCTTTTAATTTGTTGCCACTTCATTCTATAAGTTAACCAATCCTCTATCCATACTATTATATTACTTCCAACACTACAGACTTTTAATATTTGCTTATCAGCAAGCTTGAAGATATTACATTTGATACCTTCATTTAAATCGTTGATATATATTGTGAATAGCTGGGGCCTAAACACCAATCCCTGTGATATTCCACTAGTTCCTGTCTTCCACTCTAAAAAGCCCCATTTATTGACTATCTGACCAATGACTCTGCCACCCAGGGAGTAGGCTAAGATTAATACCATGGCACCATAGCAGCCAGTCAAGGGGGAAGGCTAATGTTGGAGAAATGTACAGCTATCAGTTAAGGGTCTTGGGATTTCTCATTCAGGGCTGTCCAGTTTGATTGCTCAAGGGGGTGGACCATGTTCAGTCCATTAGTTGTCTGCATAAACTGAAGAGGAAGGAGAGTTTGGTGAGTGTAGCCAATGCCACAGAAATGAGACTTGGCAAGCTAGTCTTTGGGATTGGGGCTGCAGGCTGGGAAAAGGGGAGATGACAATGGAGAATGGGGGCTTGGCTATAGGATCTGCAAGGAGGCAATATGGTATTGGATGTGGGAAGGGCTTCATCCACTTCAGAAGCACCCTGCCTTCTGGGGTGGGGGTTGGTAGTGGGGAAGTAGGGACAGGATATGACCACACCTTGCATGGTCACCTCATATGCCAGGGGAAGGTGGGCAAGGTCAGATACATGTAGACGGGTTGGGTGGGGATCTGGATTGGTTGGAGAGATATGAAGCATATTGTGTTTATAGAAAGGATTACCAAGGAGACAATGTAGATGTTTCGGGATTCAGCAACACATTGAGGTGGAGGTTGCAGGCTGCTGACCGAAGAGTACTCGGTGTCGCCTTCTGCCATGATGCAAATTGAAAGTGCACAATGGGGAGAAAAAATGACTGCAATCACAGTCAGAATGGATTGGGCAATTATCACGACCTGTGAGGGAATAGACTGTAGCATCAACTGTTGATAGGGTTTCTAAAGAGAAAGAACATAAATGCAGATCAATGTGCTGTACAGGACACAGATCCGGGTGGACTCTATTTCCTGGACATCCAGATGCATTATCCCCTCCGTGCATTGCATGTCTCTACCACAGACATTGCTGAATAACACATTGGCAGGTGGAGCTTTGGACAAAAAGTCAGCAAAAGAACAGGAATGTTGTAGGAGGAGTGCCATAGGTGTCAGCATGACCCAATGGCATGTGTTCACCTTGTTTCCCCTTACTTGCAGGTGATATTTCAGGCTCTCAGCATAGACCTCCACCACAGAACTTCATCTGTGGCCATGATGCAATGCCTGATGCTGTCACTGATCCATTCAGGTCTAAACAGAGAGATGAACAACCAGATAGAAGCAGTGCCATTTATACAAATATACAAAGTCAATGTCACCAAGATGATTATACATATCACAGAATCGTAGAATCTCTACAGTGTGCGAACAGGCCCTTTGGCCCAACAAATCCACACTGACCCTCAGAGCATCCCACCCAGACTCATCACCCTATAACCCACCTAATCTACACACCCCTGAACAATATGGGCAATTTATCACGGCCAATCCACCTAGCCTGCACATTTTCGGACTGTGGGAGGAAACCGAAGCACCAGTGGAAATCCACGCAGACACTGGGAGAATGTGCAAACTCCACAGAGATAGTTGCCCCAAGGTGGAATCGAACCTGGGTCCCTGGCGCTGTGAGGCAGCAGTGCTAATCACTGAGCCACCATGCTGCCCTTATCTTCATCCTCTTCCTCCCACTACATATTAGTGTACTCCCTGGTTCAACAGCTGGGTGGAGGGAACCTACATGTGAGCAGAGACCATTGACTCTGGAGGTTTGGTTGAGTGACCCCAGGGCAGTTTTGACTGGACAGATTAGACATGCCAAGGGCCTTCTTGCCAGAGGCAAGCTGACCCTCCTTAGTGTGAACTTCCAGGTGCTGCAGGAGGGCAGGCATCGTGGGAGTGAAGGGCCTGGCCACTTCTGGAGTGCAGTAAGAGGAAATCTGAGGAGGCTGATTGTAGCTCCTCTGGTTGACTGTCTCGTATCACCACCCTGTCTCCTTCTGAGGAAGGGACATTCGCAGTATGTATCAGAATCCCCTCTCCCCCTGTTGCCATGCCTTCACTCCTAGGGACAAAAGGCTAATGTGATGTAGAGCAACCTGAGGATGGTAGACCTGGCTCTCTATGGCAACTGCCAACCTATCCATAGAAGCAACTAGACAATTGTGTGACTCGCTGCACCACTGCAGTTTCTGGACAATGAAGGTTACTGTGTTCCACATACCTGTCTGCTGCTCCTGCTCAGTGCATGTGGATGAGGTCCCTGATTGACAACAGCATAAGATCTTCTCCTACCTGGGACTGACGGGGTGCCTGGTCTGCAGCAATCCTCCAAGTGCCAGCAGCTCGGGACATTTCTTCCTTGGTCAGCTGTGGAGCTGTCACTTTGAAGTGCCTACCAGATTGTGTTTCCATACTTTCTAAGTCTGACATTTGCAATTAGGTGTCAGTATTGCGACTGGTGGGGAATGCAAGAGACAACCATAGAATCATAATATATACAGTGTGTAATCAGGCCATTTGGCCTTTCAACACCACACTGACCCTCCAAAGAGCATCCCGCCCAGATACACACTCCCCCCCTCCCCTACCCCTGTAACACTGCATTTCCCATGACTAATCCACCTAGATTGTACATCACTAGACACTTTGGACAATCTAGCACGGCCAATCCACCTGAACTGTATATCTTTGGATTGTGGGAGGAAACCAGACCACCCGGAGGAAACCCATACAGACACAGGGAGAATGCACAAACTCCACATAGACAGTCACCTGAAGCTGGAATTGATCCCTGGTGCTGTGAGGCAGCAGTACTAACTGCTGAGCCTTGCCAATGCTTTCTCTGAGGCCTTGTATTCTTGTCCTCAGAGGTCAACAAGGGGCCTTCTGGGGTAACTGGCTGTTTCATCATAGAGGTGGTGGACATGTTGGTAGTAGCTGCAAAACAAAAGAGAGAAAACGCCATAGGCAGCGGCTGGAAATGGTTTGCAATGGATGAAACTGTCAATGGGTCAAAGTGAGTAGCAGTGCAATGAAGAGTGTCACTTACTTGGTTGATGGGACATGGCTTTCCCTGCATTTCTGCAGCAGCAGTCCCTGCTGTTCCTCTGTGGCCAGGGTTCTTTTCTCCTATGTGGTGAGGATCATAATATCAGGCACCCTCCACTGGTATGGGCTCTCACAACCCTCTTACGGAAAAACAGAGGGATTGAATGAGATGAAAGTGAGTGGCTTGGCTGTCAATGCTGGTGGAGGTGGATGAAAGGTGGTGAAGTGTCCCAGGATAGTAAGTAGGCAGTGCAGAGATCATGCAGGATTAGTGGTATGGGATGTTGGGGTTAGGAAACCACAATGAATGAAAAATGTTGCAGACAACAGTGAAAGTAACACAGCACGAGGCTTGGTGGGAAGTAGATGCAGTAGCAGAGATAGAGTAAGTGTGAGATAGCAGAGAAGAGAGTCTGGTACTTACCCAGGCAGAGCAGGGAGGATCATTGACCTTTTGTACGGCAAAACTAGCCATTGCTCTGGACCATGCATATGGTACTGACCTGAGTAACTTTCAGACTGTTGGAAATTGGAATCCCCTTTAAAACTGTGTTCACTTACTATTCTATATTTAACATTTATTGTGTATCATGAGACCTCATTTAAATGTGTTCCAGTAGAAACTGGCCTTCCCCAAGCACAAATAAAATATTTATTGGGTACAACACTACCTATTGTGAGTTCAGTACTTCTAAAAACGAAAAGTTTTTGTTCTTAGAAATAAAAACAAACTTTCGAATGGACAATGGTGTCATCAGTAACTGCCTTATTATCATTGGCCAAAAGGATTCAGACAACTTATTGACATAATGTA
Source organism: Rhincodon typus (assembly GCF_021869965.1). NCBI lineage: Eukaryota > Metazoa > Chordata > Chondrichthyes > Orectolobiformes > Rhincodontidae > Rhincodon > Rhincodon typus. The sequence continues at coordinate 51,329,154 of NC_063334.1, forward strand.
AGCTAACAGGCCCCATAATAAGTTATATCAACAGGGATAGGTGGGGAGAGGGAGTGAGAGGGTCCAAGAGAGCAAGCCACCATCCAATTTGGGAGAAGACCAACAAGTCACCTACATCAACCCAAGGGAAAGACAAAGACAAAGATTCTACTTCAAAACCACAACCTCAGCTCCAGTGTTCTACAAAACAGCTTTGGGGTTGGTGAAGTGCTCTCATCTGTCATGGATGTATACTTTATCCTAACCTGTTGCATCAATTAAGCATCAGAAAATTGCTACAAATTGTCAACTGCCTAAAACTGATCACAAACTTCCCAAAATCGACAAGACCAAGTTGCCAAGGTCAGTGTCAAAGACTCATACAGCACAGAAACAGACCCTTTGGCCCAATCAGTCCATGCCAAACGTAAGTCCAAACTAAACTAGTCACACTTGCCTGCTCCTGGCCCATATCCCTTCAAACCTTTCCTATTATGTACTTATCCAGATATCTTTTAAATGTTGTAATTGTGCCCATATCCATCACTTGCTCAGGAAGTTCATTCTACACACGAACCATTCTCTGCCCCCATTGTCTTTTTTAAATCTCTCTCCTCTCACCTTAGAAATGTGCCCCCTTGTCTTGAAATCCCCAATTCTAGGAAAAGACACCTACCATTAACCCTACGATTTTATAAATTACTATGAGGTCACCTCTCAACATCCTAAGCTGCACTGAAAAAAGTATCAGCCTGTCCAGCCTTTCTCTATAACTCAAACCTTCCATACCTGGCAACATCCTGGTAAATCTCTTATGAACCCTCTCCAGCTTAATAATATCCTTCCGATAACTAGGCAACCAGAACTGGACAAAGTACTCCAGACGAGACCTCGCCAATATCCTGCATAACCTCAACATGACTTCCCAACTCCTGTACTCAAAAAACTGAGCAATGAACGCAAGCGTGCTAAACGCCTTTTTGATCACCCCATCAAATGTGACACATATGTCATGGCCTACTCCACCAGATCTCCAGGAAAAGGACAGCCCTCCTTCACGCCACTCCACAACCATAATGCCCAGGTACCTGTTGGAGAATCCTGATGTCACCCTCCCTTTTTCTAACATGATCACAATCTGTCCATGAGTGAGCAAGGCAGCTTTGAAATGCCTGTGATTGTTTGGGTACAAAGTGTGCTTTTAAAGATGGTGTGGTCACAAGTGAAGTAGTCTTTCTGCAGATATCCGCTGTGTGGAATGATGTTCAAAGAACAGCATGGTAAACTGGAACGGAATCGGACATGATTGAGGCCATTGGGCTGGGGTAGATGGTTAGAAGGCAAGTTTGACAAGATACAGCAAGAGAATTTGCTTGGCCCTATGAAGGGAATCCCTTCAAAAAACTCAGTGCAACTCAGAGTGAAAAAAATGTCAGATTCAGACCATAATGACAATCAGTTTGTCATATGGAAAACTGTGAAGTGAGATTTGCAAATAAGACAAAATAAAGTAAAAGTTGAGAAATTATTCACTGTTACTGCTGAAGAAATACATTTGAGAAATTTTATAAGATTTAGTTACAAAGATGAAATCCTAGAAGGGGGTTCTGAGGTTAATTATTTTTCCAGAAAAATAAATTGTGTACATAGGTGAATACAGAAGTGATTTGTTCATCTTAGTTAGCAATTATCACATTTTCCGAGTTTATGTCAGAGTTTGTTTGTACGTGTCTGTATCTATTAGCAATCATGTAAATTAGAGATAAAACTGGAAAGCCAGCTGCTTCCCAACCCTCTCTCCCAGGTTTTGATCACACCCCAGGTTCCCAGAAAAGTAACATACATCTTTAATGATGGGATTGGGGAATAGGATGTGTAATGCATAAAACAAAAATATTATTTAATTTATTGAGCTTTGCCTGGTTTTTCTTTTATTAATTAGTTACTCTCCAAGAAGTGTCCACTTTTGAAAGAGTTGTTTTAGTTGAGTTGATGACATTCAAACAACCCAGGGTCTCCTTGAAGATAGACATGAATGTGGAGGTGCCAGTATTGGACCAGGCAGACAAGGTCAAAAATCACCCGACACCACGTTAGTGTCCAACAGGTTTATTTGAAAATACAAGCTTTCACAGTCTCGCTCCTTCAGGTGCCAGGTTCCTAAAAAAGGAGTGAGACTTTGAATGCTTGTGTTTTTAAATAAACCTGTTAGACACTAACCTGGTATAACAAGGCGTAGAGCTGGATGAACACAGCAGGACAAGCAGCATCAGAGGAGCAGGAAAGCTGACTTTTCGGGTCTAGACCCTTCTTCAGAAAAGACACTAACCTGGTGTTGTGATTTTTTTTTACCATGAAGCTAGATAAATAAAAGAAGTGACAGAAAATCCACCACTTCCATAGAACAATAAATCTGAGCTTGTTATTGGTCAAATATTGGAAATCACTCAGTTTTAGCTGCACTTCCCCAACCCCCATTTTCAAGTTAATTTTGAACAGATGTCCAAATCCACTGAATTCTAATGATTGATAAAGGCTATTATTTTACATGTCAAGACAACAACATTAAACTAAAATTTAAAAGTTTTGTAAATAACTGATGAAATTATCCCCATGAGAAAGGGATTAAGAACATAAAAGACAAACTAAGTACAGACAATTAATAACACTTCCCAACACTTGATTTAACTTCGCACAGGAAAGTTGCAAACATTCAACTGGAAATGAACGTACCAATGCCTACGCTGTAGTGACATTTTGAAATACTTGAGCCAGTAAAAAAATGCAAACTTTGCTGTCTTCTTTATGTGCTGAACAAATATTTGCACGGATTGCTCTCTAAACAGAAAACTCTACGAACCTTTTGCATTTGTAAATGAACGAAACATATCATGATCATAAAGTGCCAAATTTAGGTTTCAATTAAAACTTGGGGTCTGTGAACATTTGGATAAGAAAGGGGAAACTATCTGGTAAATGAAAGCCTGAATTACTTTTTGCAACTAAAAAGGAAGGAATCTCACGCTGAGAGTATACATGATTATCAGTGAATTGGTTCTCATCTATTGTCCCTAAAATAGTCTACCAAATATGGGATTGTGCTCTTAATTTGATGCAGAAGGTTAGTATTCAAAATTCGCTGTTGTGAAGGTGGAGGTGAGAAGTACCTGATAATTGTTAATGGTTTCGTGTTAACGAATGTCTAGAGCTCACATTCTTCTTCTTCTCCCGCCAGATTTCACAATTGGAAATAGGAGCATTGTCATTATACGTTGTGATTTTTAATGGAAGTAATGCCATTTTCAACAGTTAATAGGTAAATCTAGGTATTTCTTCAAAACATTAAACAGTGTTGGATTTGTACTAATAATTTTTTTTTGTAGGTTTTTTCTTTTACTGCTTTTTCCTTTCCAGGCTGTCACGTTTGCGAATGGTAAGTTTGTGTACCTTTTGAAGTGAAGTTCTATTAAGTTAGCCCTGCATAATGGTTGGAAATAGATTCCTACTAAGTTTCAGACGAGTATCCTTTTGTACTGTCTGTTTTCAGATTGTGGAGGTGATTCGAACTGTTATCGACAGACTTCAGAGTCCAGTCTGGAGAGACGACTCAGCCAAAGTCCTAAGTCGTTAACTGAATTTAACAAACTCAACAGTAAGCGCCAAGAACCAAATTCCTCGGCCACTGTGAACATCGTTCAGTTCGTTGGACTGACAGATAGTAAGTTATATGCCACGGTCATAGAAGCGAATTTTAAGTCAGCTATGCCGTCCACCATTAAAACTCTGAACAGAACGCCATCCATAATAAAAACCGAAAGAACTGCGGATGCTGTAAATCGGGAACAAAAATAAAGTTGCTAGGAAAGGTCAGCAGGGCTGGCAGCATCTCTGAAGGAAAAAACAAGAGTTAACGTTTCGGGTCCGGTGACCCTTCCTCAGAACGTCATCCATTGCGAGTATGGTGTCCTAGTAAGACTCCTCGAAAAAGAACCTCCTTTTATCGTTTTTTTAAAAAAACAATTTTCTATCCAATTTTGTAACGTATTTTTAATGTCAACCATATAGTGAATCTATTTAACTTGCATTCATTAATGCAAAATGTAATATACAAGAAATCTAGATTCTGTACCGAGATCTTGAATTATTGTTAGACAAACCCGACCAGAATGTGTTTGGGACAGTTTACCATAAGGACTACTCCTCAAGTACTTAATTGCCCAGACAAAATGGCATTGTGCAAATTTACATGAGTTTAGCTTATTTGTGCGTGAATGCAATACGAATTCTTATGGTTGCGAGGAGCAGTGGACTGTTTAATGACTTATGTTAAGAGACTTTCAAAAGTGTCCTTCATAATTTTAAACTTATCTAGAAGATTTTCTCAAATGTCTGCTTGATTGTGTACTAGATGTTTTACAAATGACTTAAGTATTCAGTATATCATGTGTAAAACAAGTTTAATGACGCTTATTGCAATTGTTGACTTTTTTGCATTTAATTGGTGTTGCTTCCCCAGGCAAAACACTGAACAGGAGTTGTTGCAAGAACGGTGGAACATGCATCCTAGGCAGCTTCTGCGCTTGTCCAGTCCACTTTGTCGGTAGATACTGTGAGCTGGATGAACGCCTCAAGTAAAATCAAATTTTTTAACGTGTTTCTCTTTCAAATTTGTTGTAGTCTATTAATTGGATTTTAAATTGTTGGTCGTACTTCTGTTCCTCGGCAGGGGATGCGGCAAATTTCGCGATGGCCAATGGGTTTTAAAGCATTGTACCTGGTGTAGATGTAGCTATGGCAGTCTACGCTGTGTCGAAGTATTCGGGAAGGTTGAGAATTGTGGTAAGTATTTAATACTGTGGGGCGGATACTGCAAGTAGTATCTCTCCTTGAATCAAATACAAAGTACATCCTTAACTTTGCACAACCGTGCGTGAAGAACAAATGTTCGGAAATAATTTGCTAGCACCTATATTCACTTCCTTCATTTTCTCTCCCATCGTTCTGAAACTGTTCGTTTCGTTCCCCGTAACTCCAGTATTAGCTGCTCTCAGGTTCCCGTTCAAGTGGAAATTGTTCTTTTAAATGCTTGACAGCAGGCGTTTCTAGAATATTCATTAAATACTGTATAAATCCGTTGCTTAAACTTGCATTTTCAGCAGGGAACATTGAATGGCAATTTAAGAGTTAAAAATCATGACCAAACTTTTTTTTCCATCTGCCCGCAATCCATGGTCGCAGCAGAAACTATTGTAACCCTACCATTCCCAACCGAGGTCGGAAAAGTCAGTACAAAAGAAATCAAACCTTTATAGCCTTTGTGTATCTTGTCATGTGGCTCCTCATAGGCTAGAGTTACTACTCGTGAAGTTTCCTAAGTTTTTTTTGCATTGCTTCAGAAAGGGTTTAGTGTTCTAAATTATCTTTATAATCTTGAATTGAATTCGCTTTATTGCCATGTACTCATTTGAGTACAATGAAAAGTTTAACTCGCCACTTGGTACTTTTGAACCCAAAATGGCACTTGGGTACAATCCTTCCCTAAAGAATAGAGAAATGAAGAGAAAACTACGTTACAGCTATACAGTATAACCATAGGTTTAAAAAAAAGCCATTAAAAGACAAATAATCTCTCTCTGAAGCCTCTTTGCAGCATATCAGCACAGGGAGCCTCCATTGTCCTATGACTACCATTCGCCAGCATCCCTACTTCCACTTGCTGGTGTCTTCTGTGACCCCGACCCCGCTTCAGAGGCCAGGCCTATGAGGCTTAAAAAAAAATGGGCAGAGCAGATTCGCTCTGGCTAGAGTGTCCTACTCTGCCATCTTACTGGAAGGCCGGTTGAAGTGCAACTGTGTCTCTGAACTTCCATTTTTAAAACTACATTGGTCTGACATTAGTCAACCTATCAATACACATTTTAATCCCTTGTACATCTCCAACTGTCAGCATTTCGCTCAATACTGTTTACATATAAGTGGTTCTTCATAACAAAGGATGCCAACTACAAGCATCTCTATGCCCTACATAGAGATCAAACATAGCAATATTTTGAATTCCCTAATGGGAGTTCTAGGTAGCAGTGGGCTACTTTTGTAGCCACAGGGCCATAGTAATTGGGCTTAAGACATTATTGCCTTTTAATAACTGGAGTTTATGCATGAATGATGACATGTTTAGCCTTTGCAATATTGTCTTCTTCATAGTTGAAAAGCTTATTTGAAATGTGTATGAAGAAAATAGTTGGATGAGATAATGGCATCCTTTGAGTGCCTGTGGAGTCGTCATTCTGCAAAGCTTTCAAGCTGCATTTATATAACACCTTTTTTGGCCAATTTATAAATGGTGCTATGAACTAATGTGTAAATCTAACATTCAAGTGCTTCATGTCATTATTATGTAGCTGATGTTACTGGACAAATCAGACTCTAGATTGAATTTTCATTTTTCTGTTTTTAATGAGGCAGCATTTCACCAACAATACAGAGTTTGAACTTGTGTTAAAACCAATGAAAATCAAAATAGAATGCTGACTTAAAGCAATGAAAACCTGATTAAAATGCAATTCCATTAATCCCAAAAGTACTCTTGCAGTACACTCAGCTGTGAATTCCCTTTGCTATCTCACCAGGTTTGAGTTAACAGGAAATTTGTACAACTGAGCTTAGATTTTTTTTTTAAACTTACCTTGGCTTCAAATAACCCCTTCAGGTCTTTAACCAAGCACTTCTGGTCCTTCTGCTTTTTAAAGGTAAACTTCTTTATGCTGGAGTAATTGCTGTTTTGCTCTCTCACATAGTGATTCTATCCCTTTCTCTCAAGCAACTGTTTAAACATCTAACCTCTGCAAATTTCAACTGACCCCAAAGGGGTTTCTTAAAGCTATGGATGTTTCTCCTAATTAAAACAATTTCCAGAACATTGTAAACTGCTATTGCATTGCATTCAGTACTTAAGCTCATCCAGTGGAGAGAAAATATTTATACACCGAGAACACCCTCTTCTAACCAATTACATTGGCTGCAGAAATAATTAACTTGTTAGAGCCCTTCAGACACAAACCAAAACCCAAATGACACTAGCTCAAAATCCAAACTCTAACACACACGTTGCATCGTAATGTAATTTAATGCTGCATTCACATTTTATCGCACTTGTTCCTTGTTTCAGCAATAGTAGGTGAAAGATACTATGACTACTGTTGGAAGCCACAGAAGTTTTTTTTTAGGGGTTGCCAACCAGCAAATCTAAACCATGTAAAATAAGGAAATGCTATGGTAACTTCTGAATATTAAAGTATGATATAAATGCCAGTTGCTGTTTTTGGCCTTGTAATATTAAATCAGTTTGGAAATTTAAAAATTTAAAGAAGCAAATTATGATGGTCAAATTCACGATTGTTCTGTCATCTACTCTAGGATAAACATGATCATCTCTGGACTAGGAGGACAAAATAATTGAAACTTTGCAAAGCCATTCAGATCTATTAGCCCAGTTCAATGTTTAATAACACTATGATTGATCTATGTCCTAAACAAAACCTGTCTTAGCCCAATATCTTCACCTTAAAAAAAACCAACAATCTCCATACAACTCGACTGAGTTGGCATCCATTACTGTTTGCAAAAGATTTCCAAGTTCAATTGTTTTCTAAACTTCATGTTTTTAGACTTTACATTCATCTTGTATTCCCCCAATTAGATAATTGTCTTGCGTGTATTCATTCAGTATTTTGAAGAAAAAACTTGCATTATCCCTGCTATCCCACTTTTTTTCCTAATACTAATGCTTTTTAAAAATTGATGCACCTTGCTACTTTCTCTCCTCACTCCTGGAGCTGTTAATATTCCTCTTATTTGTTGAATTGTTCCTGCAAAGGGCAAACCTTAAATGACCACTTGAGTGACAAGAAAAAGCAAATAGACCATAAAGCTTGAACATTGGTTGTAATGGAAAATTGGATTCAGTTATATCCTGAGTTTAAATAACATACATTGTTAGAGTTCTCATTTACAAATAGCTTTATGTAACTCAGGCTTGCTGTTAATCACGTTCTCCAACCAAACTAGTCTCCTCCACCTCTCCCAAACTGAGAAGGGTTGGGAAGTAAGTAGTGAGGCAGCAAGCAACCAAGGGTGGCAGCAGGTTCAAGTTACAGGGTTGGAAGTATGCTGAATGGGAGAGGTCAAAGGCAATAGTGTTGATCAGATCATGTAACCAAACATCACCTCTAACACAATGAAATTGTTTTTGTGTTTAGTATGCACAATGCAATTTGAAGTAAGGACTGAGTAGGGAGGTAAAGTTGCAGTTTGTGTGGAGCCTAACTTCTCAAACATTGCTGAGACAGCATTTGTATGAAAAATCAGGGGGTAATGGATGGATTCTTTGAACTTGGTAATGATCTGTAAGAGTAGTTGCTGAAAGTGATTCTCTGGCTATAAATGGTTCCATTTGTATCTTTCTTTCAAATAAGTGCAGTCCCACACAGGTGGGTGATGGAGAAAGGTAATGTATTCCCTTGTTAAAAGGCTGGAAATACTTTCATGATATATAGTTTACAAACTCCTCTTTAAAGGAGCACTTACTATCCTAAGACAAAACCAACCAGGATTCAAAATTGGAATTGCTGAAAAGATGAGAAGTCCTTGTCCTTGTCCTCCTCCTTGAGGGAGGTTGAAGTTGGGGCAATTATTTGCAAGAACTCAGGTGGGGGGGTGGGGAATAGTGGTGAAGACTAAGTTTGTTTTGAATATGGGTGATTGTGTTGAAGGGGAGGCAGATAGCACCTGAACTAACCACTGACATTACTGGGTGATTATCGGTGGGGGGGTGGGGCAAGGAAAAGGCAACAAATGGATGTTTTCATAAATATCTCAGTATCTGCAAAGTTAATATCTTGGGTCAACATTGCACCATGCAGTAGTTAAATGAAGATTTCTGGCATCAGTATTTTTGCTTTTAAATTAGGAGAAAGACTTTGTGCAGTGATTTTTTTTGTTCTGATTTGTGTGTCATCTGTCAATACCAAACTGAAGCAATCATTAGATTTGGTAACTTTTGGACCCTCCCGCAATGAAATCTTTGGGATAGTTTCATAAGTACATCATACTGTTTTACAGGAAATATCCCTTCTGAGTCTTCTGTTGAGAGTTGCCTGATGGCTACTACTTGTTCCATGGTGACTTGACCTTTCTTAAAAAAAAAAAGAAAAATTCTAGTTAACATGGTTTACTTGGGCAAACTTTCTTTGCTGGTGTATGTCAGACACCACCACCTCTGCCCCCCACCCCTCTGGCCTATGTTGGGACTTCCTCTATCATGTGAGAACAAAATAAGTGACAACAACTTTTTTCCCCACTCTAGATCCAGAGCAGGATGATGGATTCCCTGCTGCTAGCTCCAGCCTGAAACTAGCAAGACCGTTGCTGTTGTCTGTGTGCCTTGCTGTAGTATTTGCATTGATTCCATAAATATTTTATTCTGTATAAATTTTAATGGACATAATGAAGGGGTCCTTGGAGAGAGATGCTGCTTTTATATAGTTTTTTTTTCTTTATGGGTATTAACCATCTCTGCCTGATGCAAATGATTTTCTTTTCATAGGAAAGCCAAGGTGGTGAGTTTGGCAAGTTAGTCAGCTACAGGGCAATCGCAGCCAAGTCACCACAGTCTGAATTTAATTCTTCCCTCCTTCCCTGGTCCTTGCATAGCTTACATGTTGTATGATCATCAATAAAATGTTAGTCACAGTCCAGATTCCTAATCTAAAGTATTTCAAGTCAAACAATGCCTGACTTCTGTATATAAAGCTGCTTTCATGTAGTATTCCTAACTGTTATTTTAAAAAATGGATTTTGGTCAAGATTTAACATGAACCAATGGCGATAGTATGTAACCATAAGATGCTTCAAATGTTTTGTACACTGGAAAATTATGTTTTTACTTTACTGCTGTAAAGACTACTAACTTGTAAATCTTTGAAAACTAGTTTTAATTATATCATGCTACACTTTGCTGTAATAAAATGCCTAATAATACACTGGGCAGTGAAATCAGATTGGCTGTCATTCTTTTTCATTTACTTAAAATGAAAGTGTTCTATTTTCTGGAAATGTTGAACTGTCCTATTTGAACCAGAAGAGGGGGTAGTACTATATTTGTGTTTCAATTCTGTGTACTGCTACTGCCATCTAGTGGAAGTTTTAATCTTCCTTTTAATTCAGTCAAATGATCCCACCCTAATAGCATTACACAGAACATGCAGCCCTCTGCTCCAGCTCCAACTCCAACCTCACTACAAAACCCGTGGACAAGGGTGGTGCAGTTGTAGTGTGGCGCACTGACCTCTACAGCGCTGAGGCCAGGCGCCAGCTCTCTGACACTACCTCCTACCTCCTGCTTGATCATGACCCCTGCTCCCGACCACCAAAACGTCATCTCCCAGACCATCCACAATCCCATCACTTCAGGTGACCTCCTACCCACAGCCTCCAACCTTCATCGTTCCCCAACCCTGCACCATCCGTTTCTATCTCCTTCCCAAAATCCACAAACCTGACTGCTCTGGTCAACCCATTTGTCTCCATCTGCTCCTGCCCCACCGAACTTATCTCCACTTATCTTGATCCCATTTTCTTCCTGCCTGGTCCAGGAATTCCCCACCTATGTCCATGACACCACCCGCCCCCTCCACCACCTCCAAACTTCCAATTCTCTGGTCCCCAACACCTCATCTTCACCATGGACATCTAGTTCCTATATACTTCCATTCTCTATGGAGATGGCCTAAAGGCCCTCCGCTTGTTGTCCCGCAGGCCTGACCATTTCCCCTCCACTGACACCCTTGTCAGCTTAGCTGAACTTGTCCTTCCCCCTTAACAACTTCTCCTTCACTTCCTCCCACTTCCTACAGACAAAGAGGGTGGCCATAGGTACCTGCATGGGGCCCAAGCTATGCCTGCCTCTTTTGTAGGATACATGGAACAATCCCTCTTCCGTAGCTACACTGGCCCTATCCCCCACCTCTTCCTCTGTTACGGCGATAACTGTATCGGCGCCACCTCGTGCTCCCATGAGGAGCTCGAACAGTTCATCCACTTCACTTACACCTTCCACCCCAACCTTAAGTTCACCTGGACCATCTCCAATACCCCTCTATCCTTTCTGGACCTCTGTTTCCAACTCTGGCAACCACCTGGAAACTTGTATCCATTTCAAGCCTACCAACTCCCACAGCTACCTAGAATACACCTCTCACCCACCTTCCTGCAAAAATGCTATCCCCTATTCCCAATTCCTTCGCCTCTGCCGCATCTGCTCCTGAGATGAGGCATTCCACTGGACATCCAAGATGTCCTCCATTTTTCAAGGACCACAACTTCCCCTCCACAGTGACCGAAAACGCCCTTGACTGCATCTTTCTCATTTCCCACAACTCATTCCTCACACCACCTCCCCGCAATAACAACAAAACAGAATTTTACCCTGCCCGCCGTTCCCCCCCCCCCCCCCCCCCCGCCCCCCCCCCACCCGCCAGTGCTACACCTCCCCCCTCACCCCCATCCCATGCCCCAAGAAAACCTTCCACATTTGCAGATTACAGGTGAACATCTGTTTAATGTGGTATACTGTATCTGCTGATCCTGATGTGGCCTCCTCTACATCGGGGAAACCAAGCGGAGGCTTGGAGACCGCTTTGTGGAATACCTACGCTCGGTTCATGACAAACGACTGCACCTTCCAGTTGCGAACCACTTCAACCTCCCCCCTCCCACTCCTTGGATGACATGTCCATCCTGGGCAGCCTCCAGTGCCACAACAATGCCACCCAAAGGTTGTAGGAACAGCACCTCATATTTTGCTTGGGAACCCTGCAGCCCAATGGTATCAATGGACTTCACAAGCATCAAAATCTCCCTGCCCCAGACCGTATCCTAAAACATGCCCAGCTCATCCCCGCCTCCCTTACTTATCCGTCCTTTCTCCCACCTCAACCCCCGCCCCCACCTCCTACCTACCAGTCTCATCCCTGCCTCCTTGACCTGTCTGTCTTCCCTTGACTGACCAACCCCCACCTACACTCACCTTTACTGGCTCCATCCCTGCCTCCTTGACCTGTCCGTCTCTTCACCTATCTGCTCCTTCATCTATCTTCCATTCGTGTCTCCCCCTCTATTTATTTCAGAATCCCCTTCCCCCTTCCCCATTTCTGAAGAAGGGTCCAGACCCGAAACGTCAGCTTTCCTGCTCCTCTGCTGCTTGGCCTGCTGTGTTCATCCAGCTCTACACCTTGTTATCTCAGATTCTCCAGCATCAGCAATTCCTACTATCTCAGCATTAATCATTTGTTGTTTTTCCTAAGTGCTGGCAGCATCTGTGCAGAGAAACAGTTAACGTTTTATGTCACAACTGTTTGATCATAATTCTCTCTCTTTTCTAGTATATGTGCAGTTTTGTATTTGAAACAAAGGCAGAATTCTTTGCCCCAGATGCTGATGCAGCGGAAGAGGCAATGGCCTGGTGGTATTATTGCTGGACTGCTAATCTGGGGACCCAAGTTCAAATCCCGCCATGGCAGATGGTGGAATTTGAATTGAATAAAATATCTGGAATTGAAAATCTAATGATGACCATGAGCCCCTTGTTGATTTTGTCAAGAAAAACCCATCTGGTTCACTAATGTCCTTTAGGGAAGGAAACTACCATCCTTGCCTGGTCTGGTCTACATGTGACTCTAGGCCCACAGCAATGTGGTTGACTCAAAACTGCCCTCTGGGCAATTAGGGATGTGCAATAAATGCTGCCTGGTCAGTGACATCTCATCCTGTGAATGAATAAAGAAGAAAAAATTTGCTAGACATGGATTCAGTAGGCAACGTGTGCATTGAGAGACTTTTTAATTTTAATATTAATGTTTTAAGTTTAATTTACTATTTCTTTCCGCAGTGTTTAGGTCAACTATAGCAAGATTTATGTAAGTTGAAGCCTCAGCATCCACTGAAAAACAGCAAATAGAGTAGGTTATTTGGGCCCCACTGAATATGCTCTCAATTGCCACTACATTGGCTGATTGTCTGTCTATTCCTGCTGTGTCCCCATAAGCCCTTGACACTGTGAAAAAATCTATTTCTTTCTGTAATACATTCAATGACTCCTCCTACCACAGAAGGCTGTGAAGGAAAAGATTCTACAGGTTCATGGCCTCAGGTGAAGAAATTTCACCAGCCCTCAGTCTGAAATGACTCTGTGCATCGTGAGATTACAATCCTTTTGTTTTCTCTCCCATACAGGCAAACATCATCCCTGTATTATTGGTGGTTCAATGGTTAGCACTGCTACCTCAGTGCCAAGGACCTAGATTCAATTCCAGCCTTAGGCGACTGTCCATGGAGTTTGCAAATTTTCACCATGTCAGCATAGGTTTCCTCCCCAGGTGGTCTAGTTTCATCTCGGTCTAAAGATGTGTGGGTTAGATGGATTGGCCATGCTAAATTGCCCCTTACTGTCCAGGGCAGTGCAGGTTGGGTGGATTAGCCATTGCAAATGCAGGGTTACAGGGATGGGGCCTGAGTCTGAGTGAATGCTCTTCAGAGTCGGTGGGGATTTGTTAGGCTGTATGGCCTGTTTCCACACTCAAGATTCTATGATTTGAATTTTATTTTTCAATGAGATCCTTTGTTGTACTGCTCCCAGTGATCTAATCTTTTGTATGACAAATCTACCATTCTAGAAATCAGTTTGGTAAGCACTTGCTGCTGTGCCTTGAGCAGAAAGATCTTGGGTAATGACAATTTGCATGTATTCCAGTATAATAAGTGGAGAAACTCAGCAGGTCTGGCAGCATCTGTAGAAATAGAGAGCTAATGTTTTAAGTCTGTTCTTCAGAACAATTCTCCAGGTGTGGTTTTTCCAAGTCCCTGGACTGCTGCAGTAAGCCATCCTTGCTGCTGTAGGCAAACCTTCTTGCCATGAAGGCCAACATAACCATTTACCTTTAACTTCTTGTTGCACCTGCTTACTCAAGTCCTCTTATGTCAGCATTTCCCAATCTATCACTATTTAAATGATCTGCCACTATTTTTACTTTAAGAGGACAATTTTCACAATTATTGTTTACACTGCAATTGCTACCTAATTTGTGTAAAGACTTCTTGGAAGTGTGTTATGATCCTACTTGCCACTTCATTTTAAAGTAAGGTAACACCACCATAGTGAACTTCTGGGACTCTCTTTAAAGAAAGATGACTGAGTTTAGCCTGAAAGTTGATTTGTGAGGTTGAGAAGGTGGAAGCTTCATTATGACCTCAACCAGTAAGAGAAACGAACCCCTGCTTTTGGCATCTCTTTACATTACAAACCATCTGTCTAGCTAGCTGAGCTAACAGACTACTCCATTTCTTGAGTGTTGTCAGTAAACTTGAATACTGCATTTTGTTCCTTCATCTGACTTGTATTATTGTGACTAGCTGGATCTTAAAACACCAATCTCCATAAGTTCACTCATCAAGCCATTATTTTCCTTGCTACTATAATTTAAAAATGGCAGTATTTATATTTGGAGGGTATCAATCTGCAGGGATTCTGAGTCTACAGAATTTTGGATAGTGACAACCAATGCATCCACTGTTTCCACGTAGGCCAAGAACAGGAATCGCAAGTCCCTGAATTTGGTTATTGGACCCTGCGTCCATGGCTATCTTTAGTGCCCTGAAATTTAGATTATTGGGCCCTGGGAACATATCAACTTTCAGAGCCTTTTGAATTTTTCCAGCTCTTTTTCACCAATATTAATTTCCTTGTATTCCTAATTCCTCCATCCCATTACACCATTGCTTCCCTAGCATTTGTGGGCTGTTTTTCCATCTTATCTGAAAATGAAACTGCAGGTTTAAACACTGCCAATTATTATGGTAAAGTTCTCCATTTTACTATCATCTGACAAATTTGGGGCAGTGTGGAGTAGGACTCGAGCACATGCTATATTCAGACAGTTTACTTCCATCAAATTTAAGTATGGGTAGAATTCTGCAACTGCAGAACCTGGCTATAAATGCATTTTGGTGGCTGAGATTTCTATGCTCTCAGGTCACATGCTATGATAGTAATAGCATGCGTGTCTTGCAGTCAATATACCTTTTAAGAGGCAAACTTGGGACACAACTAAAACAAACATTTATTAATGCCTGTTTTATAACGTTTTAACCTATAGAATTTTCAGGGGCACAGTTCCTTAACTTTATCTGAAGTTGGCTCATGGAAATAAAGTCAAAGTCCCACACGAACCTAACAGAATTGAGGCAAATTGCTGACACATATAGGAAATTGATTGAGTAGCAGGAAACCATTGGAATAATGGATAAGTGGTGTCTTGCAAGGATCTTTTGGGACCTCAATTATTGACAATATTCATCAATTGTTTAGAGGTATAAAAAGTCAAACCTCTACAACTATACAATTGTAGATTGTGTTGACAACAGGTTATTGAGAGATTAGGTAAATGGGCAAAGCTATGGCAGATGAATTTCAATATAAGTAAGTGTGAGGTTATCCATTTCGGACTGAGAAAAGATTGATCAGCTTTTTTTTAGGCACTAAATTAAATAAAGGATGCCTGATGAGATTTGGGGATTAAGGTACATAATTTTTAAAAATGCAACAAACAGGTGCAGAGAATAATCAAGCAGGCTGATGGAATACTGGCCTTCAAACCTAAAAGGTTAAAGTATAGGAATGCAGAAGTTACGCTGCAGTTATACAAAAGCCCTAATTAGATGCCAGGTAGTACTGTGAGCAAATTGGGGCACCACACCTTTTAGGAAGAGACAACAAGGTGCAGGGCTGGCTTTTAGGAAGGATGTTTTGGCCCAGGAAGGAGTTCAACACAAGCTTATAAGCGTGATATCTGGGTGTCAGGGATTAAGTTGAAGAGAGATCAGATAAATTGGGCTGTCACTTTCTAGAATTTAAAGGTTAAGGGGTAATCTAATTGCATTTTAAGGATATTGACAGGGCAGATAAACTGTTTCCGCTGGTTGGAAGTTTCTAGAACCATAGTTTAAGAACTGGGGCCAGGCCATTCGGGAGATGTTAGAAAGCACTACTTCTTGCAAGTAGTGGAGGTTTGGAACACCCCCTCAAATGACAGTTGATGCTAATTCAATTGTTCAATTTAAAATTTGATTAGACAAATTTTTGTTGAACAAGGGATATGAGCCCAAAGCAAGCCTATGGACTTAGGCCACAGATCAGCCATGATCTTATTGAATGGTGGAGCAGGCTTAAAGGGCTGAGTGATCTACTCATTCTTGTGTTCCTAGATTCAAATCACTAGTTGTTTTGTTGGGGCCTTTTGCACAGTTTAGGCATATGGAACATATTGTAGTCTCTCACAGGAGTTGATGCCTGAGGGTGAATGTGGTTGGCTATAAACTGCAATTGGGCAAGACTGCACAATGCTGAAATTTATTCATATAGTTAAATAAAATATTATAAATACTTATGTAGGCAGATCTGTGAATAGTTTAAAAGGTTAATGTTTCAGGTCAATGACCTTTTCAGATTAGGTGAAGGACTAGCCATATAAATAGTCATGAGCTAGTTTGAGGCCTGGTAGTAAGGGTTTGCCTCAGGGTCCACCATAGGTGGGGGAGTTGAGTTTGGGGACAGTGAATGTTTGGTGGTTAGGGATCATGGCAGGTAAAAGTGGAAGAGCGATTGGTTCTGGAAACTGTGGGGGCAGGACAGCAGTGGTCAGGGTTATAGCTGGGTCTAATAGTGGTGGCAGTGTGGGTTGCGGGTTCAAGTCTAGTGGAGGGGTGGAATCAGATGTCAGGTCCCAGTCTGGGATGTGTATAAGTTGTCTGGAAGGCAGTGTAGGTAGGTGTGAGACAAAACTATAGAACTGATCCCAAACTACTACATGGTATGAAAGAAACTTTTGGAGGAGTCCAGGTTTAGAGGAATTACATGTGGGGGGAAAATGCAACTTTCTGGCTAATTCTTTCAGTGTTTATTACGATGGGAATTTAAGTCTACCCCTATTACCTATAGGCCAGTCAGCATTAAATCTAGTGGGGAAACTATTGGAGACTATTATCAAGGACAAAACGGAGGGAGCATCTTTATCAAAGGATACAACAATTCAAGAAGCTGACTCACTATTGCTATCTCAAGAGAAATTATGAATGATTCTGATCCTATTAATATTTTAATCTAAATGCCCATTGTCAGACTGTGGAAATGTATCCCCTCTGTGAACACTTTTGGATTAGCATTATTGGTGGCTCAGGTAGATATTCACCACCCTGTGTAATCACTGTTAGATACTCAGCCTCTGAATAATCACTTGTCGAAATCGAGACAGCACATCACTGTTGGTCTATTATTTCCCGTAGTTATTCTGAGACAGACATATTTAGGTCATTGCATTCATCTTTTATAACCCTGGTGTGTTAGTTTCCCTATCTCCTCGGAATTTAAAAATGTGTGGCCCAGGTCTCCCCATTAAATATGGGAGCCTGATTTCTAGCGCTGATCAGACTATTAAAAACCCACTTGCCTTTTTTTTGAGAGATCTTCCCTCTAATTTATTGTAAGAATTCTCTTTGGGAGTGAAGAGTAGGGTAGAAAGTAAACATTTACACATCCAGAACTTCTCATTATCTTTGTGATTGGATGAATGTGCAGCTCTTACGTGGGCTGGATCATTTGGTTGTTTCTTTTAAAATAACAAATTGACCATTTAAGTAGATTTAAAATCTAAAAATACATTTAATTAAATGTAATAAAAGGTTCCTAATGTATGAATAGGAGCTCTGTTGGATTGAGATTATAATAAATTTAACTTATTTTCATTACCTCATGGCACTTGAGGTATACCCAGAGTGGATACGGGATGTGACTATGCAGGTAGAATAGGGATAGAGAAAGAAGGGAGGGGTATGGGGGATGGGGTAAAAGTTGAGGACTAGATGGCTAAGCAGTTCATGTAGTTTGGTTGAAGTTCTCAAACCATCTCACCAACTTTCCCTGGTACTTAGCCACCACCCTGCCTGCTACAATCTATCTCTTGAAACAGTTCAGCCATGCCTCTACCACCATGTTTTGGCGGGGGGTGGAATCATGTGGGAGGGGATTTCCAGACATGAGCTTCTAGCTTTCATTTCAAAACTTTGACTCATTACATGAACTTTATAAAACACTCAATTTAAATTCCCAATCCTTTAAAAGATGAGAAAACTAAACTGTGACTGTTAGTTATATAAAATAAACAGCTGCTGGCATGGTTATTACATGGTAACAAAGTAGTTTATTAGCCAGTTGATATCAAGCAAAAGACTTATCAACTGTATCACATTTCAGAAGAAACATTGGTTAACCTTGCATCTCTTAGAGATCTAAGTTACATGATCGTTAACAATAGAGATAAGACTAACAGACTCAAACCACTACAACATCCCATTAGAAGTGATGGTGTCTCAGAGGAGATAATTACTGTATAGCTCTACCTACTATAATATATAAAGGCTTCAGAGTTGACACTAACTGCCTTACGCAATGGGTATCTCCTGACCACAAGTGTCTGGGTTTCATGAAATCAAACTGAATAAGACTCGAGCCAGCCAAGCTGAAATTAATATTTTACTTAAAAGCAATGAAACCAGTCAACCTTACCCCCTCATGGCCCAGAGGTGCAAAAAGGCCTTCTGCTGGAGTTTAGTTATGTAGACAGGAAGCTCAACTCGAGAACTTTGCAACTTGGCAGACCCATCTCCTTGGTAGAAGTGACTTTTGCATCCTAGTTTTGCCTCCAATTTAGAAAGACCTCTGGACTCAGCAGACTTTGTGAAAAATGGCACTTAGCAAATTAATGTAAACTAATGACAGAGAAATTAGCACTGTACTTTTATATCTTGTTAACAGAAATCATTATCTGAAGAGGTTTAAAGAAAAAGGTAATTCATGCCAGTTTTACTCCGGTATAAAAGTTTAAATAACCTCGGTAAGTAAATGCAAATTGTATAATGTCAGAAGATATGGTCTAGGGAGGCCACAGGATTAACTTGGTTTAAGTTGTGCAAGCCGAAAAGGAGGCAGTGCCAAAGTGGGGTACTGTCACTTCTCTATCATCCAGAGTGCCAGGCCAATGCTCTGGAGACAGGGGCTTGAACCTTGACACAGTAGCTGGTGAAATTTGAATTTTAAAAAGGCCTGGATATTTTTTAAAAAGTAGTGTAATGATAACCATATAACCCCTTTTGATTGTCATAAAAATCTATCTGGCTCGCTAATGCTCTTAAGGAATAAAATCAATCCTTACCCGGTCTGGCCAACATGCAAGTCCAGATCCTCAGAATTATGGTTGACTCTTAATTGTCCTCTGAAATGACCTAGCAAGCCACTCAGTTGTGTCAAAGCTGCTGCAAAGTCCAAACCAAGGAATGAAATCAAACAGATCATCTGACATCCAAAATGACAACAGCAAACCCAGCCCTAGTGACACTGCAGAGTCGTACTTACTAACATAAAAGGGTTTGTGCCCAAATTGGGAGAATTTTCCCACAAGCCAGTCAAGCAACAGCCTGCCATTATGTAAAATATGATTCTGTGACCATAACTACATCAAGAAGCCACCATTGTTAGATAATGTTCTGTCCCTCCGGCGGGACAGAGGCATATCAATCAGAGCGAAATGGTCTGTAATATCAGCCATGCGGTTTAGCAGTCTCTAAAACAATCAGGAAGATAGCAGAAAAAAGGTCTTGACATCGTAGAAGTACAGAAGAGAAAAGCACAACAAACAGAAGGTTTTTAAGGTGTCAAAAGGTTGAATGCATGTTAAAGAGTAAGTGAACTAGTAATTGAGTGTGTTAGCAGTTTGATTAAGGATCTCATGAAGTTACATGAACAAAAGAAGGTAGCACTGAGTGCAGTCATTTTCCAGAAAGAAACCAAGTATAGCCGTGCCAACTGAAATGAAACTGGATGGACAAGCTGGCATCGGCCTAGGAACCAGAAATGCCAATCAACCCTACAAAGTGCTCTTTAGTAACATCCAGGCCTAGCACCAAAATTAGGAGAGTTGTCTCACAGACTAGTCGGGCAAGAGTCTGACGTAGTCATACTCTTGGAATCATGCCTTACAGACAATGTCCCAGATACCACCATCACCATCCCTGTAACAAACCTGTTCAACCACAGGACAGATCCAGCAAAGGTAGAGGCACAGTGGTTCAGGATGGTATTGCCCTGGGAGTCCTCAACACTGGACTGAGATCCCATCATGTCTCATGGCACTGGGTTAAACATAGGCAAGGAAACCTCCTGCTGATTACCCCTTATTGTCCTTCCTTCGCTGATGAATCAGTACTCCTTGATGCTGAACACCATTTGGAGGCAGCACTGAGGTTGCAAGGGTGCAAAATATAATTTAGGTGGGGGATTTCAGTGTCCACCACCACCAAGAGTGGCTTGGCAATAGCATTACTGTTTGAGCTGGTTGCATCCTAAAGGACATAGCTGTGATCCTGGGTCTGCAAAGGTGATGAGGGATCCAACAACAGAGAAAAACATACTTGATCTCATCCTCATCAATCATGCAGATGCATCTGTTCATGACAGTATTGGTAAGAATGACCATCACACAGCCCTTGTGGAGATGAAGTCCTGCCTTCATGTTGAGAATATCCCCCATCATGTGTGTGGCATTAACACCATGCTAAATGATACAGACTTCAAACAGATCTAGCAACTCAGGACTGGGCGTCATGAGGCACGGTGGGGCATCAACAGCAGCAGAATTCTACTTCAGCACAATCTGCAACCTCATGGCCTGGCATATCCCCCATTTAATCATTACTGTCAAGCCAGGGGATCAACCCTGGTTCAATGGAGAGAGCAGGAGGGCATGCCAGGAACAGTCCTGAGGATACCTAAAATGAAGTGTCAACTTGGTGAAGCTACCAAACAGGACTACTAGCATTCTAAACGGCAAACCCACAACCAGTGGATTAGATTGAAACTCTGCAGTGCTGCCACATGCAGTTGTGAATGATGGTGGACATTTAAACAACTCACGGGAGGAGGAGGCTCCACAAATATTCCCTTTGTCAATGATGGAAGGTCCCAACACATCAGTGAAAAAGAAAAGGCTGAAGCATTTGCAGAAATCTTCAGCCAAAAGTGCTGAGTCGATGATCCATGTCAGCTTCTTCCGATGGTCCCCAGCATCAAGGAGCTCCAACAAAACTGGAATCATTTGGTATCGGATGCAAATTCTGCTGATTGGAATCATGCGGTAGCAAGATGGTTATGGTAGTTGGAGGTCAGTCATCTTAGCTTGAGGATATCTTTTGCAGGAGAGCCTCAGGATAGTGTTCTAGGCCCAACCATCTTCAGATGCTTCATCAACAACCTTCTCTCTATCAGAAATGGGAATAGTTATTGATGATTGTACAATGTTCAGTACCATTTGCAACTCCACAAACACTGAAGCAGCATATGTTAATGTGTAGTAAGACCTGGACAATATTCAGGCTTCTGCTGATAAGTGACAAGCAAGTACTAGGCTATAGCCGTCTCAAATAGGAGAGAATCTAATCATCTCTGCTTGATCTTTAGTGGCACTACCAACACTGAATCCTCCATTGTCAACAACCTGAGGATTACCATTGACCAGAAACTGAACTAGTCCAGCCATATAAATACTGTGGCTATAAGACCAGGTCAGAGACTGAATGTTCTACAGAGGGTAATTCACCTCTTAACACCCCAATTCCTTTCCACCATCAAAGGGCACAAGTCAGGATGTGATGCAATACTCTCTACTTGCCTGGATGGGTGCAGCTCCAGCAACCTTCAAGAAGTTAGACAGAATCTAGGGCAAAGCAGCCCACTTGATTGACACACTATGCACCACCTTCCATACTTAGCTCCCTCACTACCGGATGTATTCCAGCAACTCACCAAGAATCCTCCAGCTGCACCTTCTAAACGCATGACCTACACTATCTTATAGGACAGGAGCAGCAGATACATGGGAACATAACCACCTGCAAGTTCTCCTCCAGTCACAAACAATCCTGACTTGGAATTATGTCGCTATTCCTTGATAGTCACTAGAAGAAAATTCTGGCACAATCCTGCCACATTGGTAGTTCATGCATCCACATCTGAAGGACTGTGGTACTTCAAGAAGGTAGCTTACCATCACTTTCTCACAGGTAATTTGGTATGGGCAATAAATGTTGGCCTAACCAACAATGTCCACAGCCCAGGAATAAGTTTTAGGAAGTAATGATCATGTAATTGAATGCCCCGGTGACCAAAACTAGGAAAGGGAAAACTCAGCAAGATTAATCACTCCAAATTGCTGAAAACTAACTATTCTAGAAGATACATTTTCTATGGATAATAAATCCTTACCAAGCTGTACAACTCGCTCATTGTCTCGGCAGTTACAAGAACTTTGCCCTCAGCCACTTACCACTTGATCCTCCAAACATATGTCCAGTGTGAGCCACTGTGCTTAAAATTGAAATACAAATTAATGCATGAATATTCATATTTTACACAAATAAAAATCATTTTTAAGTGCTTTAAAATCTAATTTTAGGTCTTTTCTTTATAAGATGTTAAAATTGAAAACTGGTTTTGAATCAGATTTCCTTGGTGTGTTTCATTTCACTTGCATGATGGTGACAGAAATATAAGATCTTAAGTGCTAGCTACAAATCAACTGGAGCATTTGAATCTACAACATTATTTGACACATACAAGGATGCTATTGCAATACTTTAATGAGTAACCCTATGACATTTAACAGTTAAATGCTGAAGTTTTATTTGAATTTGTAATGAGTCAAGAATCAAATTTATTTTCTCTGCCAGTTTCCAGCTAATATACTACATCATGAATTGTTGTACTGGCTATTTCACACTTACAGTTCCAGTTAGGCCAAAAGAAAGTTGAGCAAGTCCCATGAATGCTGCACGAAAGTGAATGATGTGCTTTTCAAAGAAATATCTATTTCATCTGTGCCAAGTTATGATTGGCTTGCAAGAGTCCCATGACACCTGCCAGCAACTATTCCTACACCATGGGCGATGTTTCTGGAACTTGCAGCCTATAATGTCATCACACATACTATGCTTCAAAATGCATGGAATGATGGAAGCCTTCTGATCCAAGATCTGCATTCAAAATAGACTTGTCACCAGCTCCCATATAAACAAGGCAGATACCCAACAGAAAGAAATGTTGCTTGTATAAGTTCCCCACTACTCACTCTGCTTACATCTCTTGGCAGATCGATATCACTAGTTTGAGGAATAACCATTTTGTTACAGGGAAAAGGAATTCACTTCTGGTAAGTGAATTGTGTTTGAAAATGTTATTGTATTTTCCAATGGTGTTAAAACAACCCCCCGATGGCTGAGTTGCTCTACAGATCTCTTTACTTTGCTTTGAAAACTTGCTTTTGTCCTTAAATATTTGGAGGGGTTCACAGTAAATTACAATTATTTCCAACAATTTAAATTGACTAAGCTTGTATGATGTGAGGAAATCTTTGAATAACGTGCTGAAATTAAGTGTGTGCTTTACATATGACTGCCAAATATTCTCAGCTGGAAGTCTATCCTGATTTAAACCAATCTTTCATTATATTGAATCCGTCAAAATTCTAGGAATGATGTACATTAAATCATGTAGCAATCCAAACTGAGAGTTGTAAATACATGAAATAATTCAGCAAAATGTGTTCCAAATGATATATTTGTATCAATCTTACAAAATGTGAAAAGTTTTGAAGCACTATAACTTCTAAATGTTTTAACTGAATGAAGTTTAAGTTATAGTATTTATTTTAATTTGTGTCATGATAAGTAGCAGTAATTATAATTACTGGATCTGTAAATGAATATAGTTTTTCGAATACAGAATTGTTCATAGTAACAAATAAAATCAATCTAACATTGGCACTATACTTGCAAAGAATGTATTAATTGAACTCAAATTGCAACTCATTTTTACATCATTTATAATTTATATATCAGTTAGCTAAGGCAGTGAGCCACATAAACTGCTAGGGAGTCAATTTTAGTCATTGATCTATGCTGTTTTAGTCAATGTTGGCTATGGTAGTAGCCAGTATGTTGGCGTTGTCCTCATTGTTTCTTCACTATCCACAGGCAAAGAAATCAATGTCCCTATTTCTGATTGGTATCCAGCTACTGTGGATACATGTGAAACACAAGGGTAAATTAAGATTGGGTTGACTGTGATGTACCTTCTGCTAATGGTGCTGCATTTTTAAAAAGGAGGGAACCTGAAGGATAGATGTAAAATAGTGGAGAAAGAATGACATTTCAAGTAAATCTTTGATATCTAGGGTAATTTTATTAATTTTCAAGAATGGATCATGCAAGAAGAAAGAATAGGTCAGATGGTTAAGAAGTTGGAAAAAGTATTAACTATTCGAAGTCTGGGAATCTTTCCATGGGCAACATAGAGATTTTCACAAATGCCAGCAACTCACCTGGAGGTTGGGATAAGGAGGTTACATAAAAGTAGTTAATGGAAAGTGGAATTAGATAGTGAATCTACAAATGAAGAATCAGAATGTTCATTTTGCAAATCTCATTAAAGTAAAAAAAAGTATTTTGTGGTCTTCTCTTTCTGCATTTTCTGCCATTTTATGACTAATCACTGTGTAAATTGATGATAAAAGGTTAAGCAACATAAACACTGAAAAATCCAAAAGGAAACTAGACCTGTCGGCTTGACATCAATAGTGAGAAAAGTGATGGAGACCATAGTGTGGGATCAGGTAAATATACAGAGAGAAAAATAAGTTAATACCAGACAGTCAACAAGGTTTGGTCAAGGGCAGTTCATGTCTGACAAATTTGAGTTTTTTGATGAGGTGACACAGGCAGTGAATGAGGATCGTGCTGTGGATGTTGAAGTTGTCCTCATTGATTTCTTTGCCTGTGGATAGTGAAGAAACAATGTCTTTTCTGAAAGCATTTGATACAGCGCCACATGGCAAGTTGGTTAGCAAATTAGAAATGTTTTGGATTGATGGGTCCTTGGCAGCATGGATTAGAAGTTGGCTAAAAGAAAGAAAACAGAGGGTAAGGATAGAGGGGCACTTCTCAGATTGTAGACAAGTTGAATGTGGTGTTCCCCACTTGGTGTTGGGGCCCTTGCTTTTTCTGATTTATATAAATGATTTGGAAATGGGTTTTGGGGGAATAATTTCTAAATTTTCAGATGATAGTGAGCTAAGGAGAAGAGTTAATTGTGAGAATGGTGCTGAGTGACTTCAGAGGGTCATTGATAAGTTGGCCAAATGGGCAAACACTTGGCAAATGAATTTCAATGCAAAGAAATGTGAGGTAAAGCATTTTGGCAGAAGAAACATGGAGAGACAATACAGGGTCAATGGCATAACTTTGAGGGAAGTACAGGAGCAGAGGGACTTCAGGGTTTACGTATGTGATTCTTTGAAGATGGCCAGGCAAGCTGAAACAGAGGTTAAGACTTATTGAATCCTTCGGTTTATAAGTAGAGGCATAGAGTATAAAAACAAAGAAGTGATGCTACACCCCTAAAATCATTGGTCAGACCACATGTGGAGCATTGTACTCAGTTCTGGACACCTAATTTAAAGAAGGATGTTGAAGCTCTGGAGAGAGTTCAAAGAAGCTTTAACAGAATTGGTACCAGGTATGAAGGATTTTAAATACAAGGAAAGATTCGATATTAGGCTTATTCTCCTTGCAGCTGAGAAGATTAAGAAGTGACATTATTGAGGTGTTCAAAATTATGAACTCATTTGATGACGTAAAGAAGGGATATTCTACTTCCACTAGTTGGTATGTCAGTAACTCGGGGTCACAATTTCAAGGTTGTTAGCAAGAGAACCAGGAGTGGGATGAGATGAAACTTCTTAACTCAGAGAGATGTTAGGATTTTGAAGAGAGTGGTGGAGGTGGATTCCATAGGAGGTTTCACAAGAGAGCTGGATATATAGAAATGAAATTGATGAAATTAGAGGGCTATGGAAATAGGCCTGGAGAGTGGTAGCTCTTTTGGGAACTGGTACCGACACAATGGGTTGAATGGCCTCCTTCTGTACTGTAAAATTCTATGATTCTATGAAAAGTACCATGTGAATACAGCAAAGGTAAACCAAAAAGCAAAACAAATATCAGTTTCATTATCGTTTGCAGAACCAGGGATCATACACATTAAAAAGACCAAGAAATTTTAAAAAGGCAAATATAAAAGAAAAGCTTTTGTTATAGTGAAAGATACTATTCTAATACTGGAATTTAAGAAAATTTTAAGTTGCTTCTGATTTCACTTAAAGTAATGTTGAGTCACTTGGTGTAAAAAGTGAATCATTTCCAGGACATAATTCCTTAAAGTGTTAAAAATTAGGATCAAAATGTTTGTTGAACTTGAGAAAATCCACTCGTACTGCTGTAAATTATGTTGTAACCATGAGCTCCTGTCATTGTGTCGTTATTTCTTCTAGGAAATGGACGGTTTGTCTCATTTATCTAATCGAGAGAGAGTAGCTGGCTCCAAATATGATCTGAAAGCTATCTGGGAGAAGAGAATTGAAAAGCAGACGGAGTGGATGGAGCAGGAAAAGATGAGGTTGAATAAGAGTGCTCTTAATAGGTGTGTTCTATGATTATTTTGCAACTAAATTGAAATTCAAGACAGCTTAGGGTCGAGGTCAAGAAGATGTGTCGCATCATATCAGTGAAAGGGTTTTTTGTTTCTCTGATTTACATGTTATTATTTAGAGGTTATATATTGACATGATATAATGAAAATAAACAACAAACAGGGTAACTGGATTTGAATAAAGTGCAATGGATGGATAATTTCTGCATTCTTCTACTCACACCCTAGTTGCAATTTTGGCAGAGGAGTTGCAGTAACCCTGAAAAATGATGAAAACAGCATTTCTAAAGCTGATTTATCTCTGATTTACTTCCTTGTTATACAGTTGTTTTTCCCTTAAATAATGATTGTTTAGTTACTAAATTGAACGATTACTGTTTGGACCGATTCTTTCTACTGCAAACAAGCAAGATTACAGTGCAGGAGAGGAAAGTCTGGCCATTATTAGAAATGCAGTAGTTGCATTGGGATAGGTTGGGGTGAAAATGGATCAAATCGGTTTATATGCCTATAAGCAAGCCTGTTTAATTACTTGTGCATCGGGAACAAAAATAGAAATCTTCAAGGCCTAATGAAATACATCCTTAATTCTAAATATGAAAGAGGTACAGAGATAGTGGATATGTTAGCTTTAATTTTCCAAAATTTGCTGGATTCTGGAATGATCCCATCAGAGTGGAAGTTAGAAAATGTAATACCACTATTCAGGAAAGGATAGGGAGAGAAAACACAGAACTACAGGCCATTCAGTCAGTGGGTAAGTACAGGAATCTACTATTCAGGAAATATTGGCAATACATGTTGAAAAGCACAGGTCAGCATTATTTTACAAAAGGGAGGCGCTATTTAACAAATTTATTGGTGTTTTTAAGAATGTAGCAAGTAGAGTACATAAGGGGAACATATGTAGTATACTTGAATTTCTATAGGGCATTCAATAAGCTGTTGCTGAAAGATTAACACGATATTTACAGACTATGTTAATGATTTAGAGAGTAATTTAACTAAATTTGCTGATGATACAAAGCTAGGTGACAATTCAAGTTGTAAGATGAACACAGAGTACAAAAAGATATGCACAAGTAGCAGATGCAATACAATGTGGAGAAGTATGAGAATTGATTGTAAAAAGGAATATTTTTTAAAAGACATGAAACCAGTAACTGTTGATGATCACAGAGACTTGGCTGTACTAGTAAAAGGAGGACAAAATATCTGCATGCAGATCCAAAAACAATTAGGAAAGCAAATGACATGTTGTCCTTTATTTCCAGGGGACTGGAGTACAAGAATAATGAGGACTTGCTATAATGTTATGGGATGTTACTAAGACCAGACCTGTAATACTGTGAGCTGTTTTGAACCTCGTATCTAAGGCAGGATGTATGTTCCTGAAAGGCAGTGAATTTTCACTAGATAGGACCATTCTTTGAGCCCAGGGACCTAAGATAAGAGGCTGAGTAAATTGTGTCTATATTCTGTGATGTTTAGAAGAATGAAAGATGATCTTATTGTAACATTCAAGATGATGAAGATTTGATAGGGTAGATGCTGAGACGTTGTCGCCCCTGGCTGAGGAATCTAGATCAAGAGGATAGAGTCTCAGTTAAAAGTCAATAATCATTTAGGACTGAGGTGAGGGAAATGTATTCACTCAAGGGATTGTGAACTTTTGGAATTTTCTGTTCCAGAGGATTGTAGACCCACTATCATTGAACATAGTTAATGTTGAGATAGATTGATTTTTGGTGTTTTCAGGCTTGAAGGGAGGTGGGGAATGGACAGGAAATTGAAATTGAAACCCAAGAGTAGGCTTAAAGAATGAAGTGGTCTACTCCTGCCTCTATTTCTTATGTTCTGATACTTTTTAGCGTAACCACAGGCCATCTTGTGGAGAGGCTCCCCTTCACCTCCACTCTGGGGGAGAAGCAAGATTTTCTATCTTAATTTTTAAAAGATTGCAGAGAGGGAGCTCCTTTTACAGCCTGCTGCTCCTTCTTGAAGGCTCCTGATTGATCCTCCAGCTTCAAAACCTCTTTATTTGTTCTTAATTGTATGGCAAGTGGCAATCAAGTCATTACTTGAATATTTTTCCTGTTAATCGGGGACGTGATTGAATCCACAGCCACCCCTGTGACACCAGCAGTATAATCTTCTAGGGGTCTGAGTGATGTGGGCTATGGCAAAATTTGTGGCAGAATCGGACAAGAAGTCCAGCAAGGCCTGTCTAGACATCAGCAGCATCTTGCTCTATCTATTATGCTTTTGACAAGCTGCATGGCAAACTTCTCGCTAGATGGTAGTAAGCTGCCAATAAAGGAGGATTATTGATTACTAAAGCATGTTAACAACACATTTCACTTTGTTAATATTCAACTTCCTAACTTTACAAACTCAGCAAACAAACTAGACATCAAGAAAACTCAAAGTGGAAGTCTGCGCTGGTACCTGGCCGATTCAATTTGTTGCTTGCTCCAAAAGACCTCCAAGTTGTGTATGATCAAACAGCACCTGAGGGCACAATCATCAGGTTCCTGCTGCACACATCCATAGATAGTGGCACAGGTGTCTGCCAATCCCTCACAACCATCATGGCACCTCTATGATACACTGACAGGTCGCTTAGGAAGCACAGACTCACACTGCAGGGAAATAGCTCACCATCAGATGGGATCTGCATACACAGTGGGCCAGTCAGTTATGTCTAGGAATTGCTCATTGATGTCAGAAGTCTGGGACGAGTACAGTTTAGGGGATCTGTCTGATGATCATTAATGTGGGTGGAAGTGGGGCCTGCACGGGTAATGAAGAGATTACTGCCAAATGGGATGGGAGTGTGGGGGTGAATACAGTGGCATCTGTAGAACGGGGGTCAAAGACAGTCACAGGTTATATTGATGCCGTGCAGAACATGGTAGGCTACAGGGAGGGATTGGGAATGTTTGGTGGCAGTGATTACCACTGTGGCCTCCATAGAGGAGGGCACAGAGGAACAGGGTTGACATCACAAAGATGTAATGCTGGGATTCAGGGTTACAGTTGGAGGCAAAGTTCAATGCAATGGTTCTTCACAGGAGTGTGAATAGGTGGACATTGGCTTTAAGGTAGTGCAGGGTAAAGGAGTTTGTGAAGGCTTTAGGGTATTGTTGGGATGGGGGGAGCAAACCTAATGACCAGGCATTCCCTGCCATCACTTTCTGGTCTTTAGATGGGAATTGCCATTAAAAATGCCTCGGTCAATGCCAAAGTGAGTGGAGTCAGTGTTAGTTTGATGGGTGAAAGTACAGGATCCATTTTGCTCGATGTGAGGACATTGAAGAAACAAATATATGAAGCAGCCATTTACAAAGTGTAGCCAGTTGCAATCATTTCATTGCCCGTTCGCTATGCATGCAGAGTGCAGGTGCTTAGGGGTCAGATGCTGGTAAAAGGCAATTTGCAACATACCATTGGCACTTGCAATTTGGACAGTGGCACCTCAGTAATGTCAAAAGTTAGCAGCAAAGACAGTACGAAAGACCAATGCTGGCTGAAGGCAAACCATTACTCTTATAACTTTCAAGTGCTCTGTAGGAGGCACATATCATCATTTCATGACCTGTCACGTAAATGTAATGATGTTCTGCATTGAATACGCTAACAAACATAGCAACATTAAAAATAGGAGAAGTAGGCCATTCGGCACTTCGAGCCTGCTCTGTCATTTGTTATGAATGGCCATCTTGCCTGATCATCCAACTCAGTAGCATGTTCCTGCTTTACCCATATCCTTGGTTGAGGAATTGTAGGTGAAAGTGAAGATGACAGATTCTTTGAGCTTCAGTGTGACTGGCTCCTTCCAGGAAGTGATGGGTGACCTGTGTGGGATCTTTCAGTTGTGCACACCCAACGCATCAGAACCGTGATTGATGTCATCTATGCAAGGCCACACTGGTTCAAGTTGTTCCCTCAGGATGGGATCATTGTTGTATCCCCAGCAATAAGATTCTGGGAAGGGTGTCATTGACTGCATACATATGGCAGTAAGAGGGCCATATCAGAACACTATGGAATTCATCAACATGAAAGGGATCCATTCCATTAATTTGCAGGTGTGATCACCATTACCATTTTGTGGAGATGCGTGCCCGCTACCCTGGCAGCTTCCACGACTTACTTGTTGGCACCTGGTCTGTCTGTGGGTCCAAGTGCTGTACGAGATTGGTCATTGAGGGACAAGACCAACCATGGCTAATGACACTGTTGCACAACTCCTGACTGATGCAGAGCACAGATACAATGCTGCTCATGCTTTGATCAGAGCTGTGGTGGAGCAGATGATAGGCCTGCTGAAGGTACAGTTCCACTGCTTGTATTTCCAGAATGTGTGTGCTACTTCATCCTGGTGTGCTGTGCTCTGCACAGTTGGAGCAGGCAACAAGGCTATGTGACAGATGCCAAAGAACTGAAGGAACAGGACCGTCTTCCAAGGAAGGGGATGAGGATATTGGGGAGGATGAGGAAGCTCCCCTTTTCCATGACGGAGCTCAGTTATATCAGATGCTACAAGCTAGAAAGGATCTGATTGACACCTGGTTCCAGAAGATAACAACTGGGTGAAGCAGGCAATAGCAGAATGTGAAATTGGTCATGTTGCTGAAATCTGGTTTGCACTGTCAGGGCAAACTTCAGCCTCCACTGGTTTCGTTTGCACTCATTGTTCCTGTCATATATAAAATGTCATGTTTGAATTTATTTGTGTTTCTGAAGCAGTGCCACTGGATCTGAAACATTAACTCTGCTTTCTCTCCACAGATGCTGCCAGACCTGCTGAGTTTCTGTTCATGTTTCAGATTTCCAGCATTTGCTCTCCCTCATTTTCTTTTCATACTTGTATTTGTTTGATTGCTTACCTATGTGTGATGTTCCCTTACTGGACAAAGACAAGCTGTAGATCTTCAGTGAGCACTGGGGACAGGCAGTGTTGACTAAAAGGGTGTTCAAAAGGGATGGAGTGATCACACAGTGGGGTGAAACAGTGAGGTTGTATGTGCCATGAGCAGCGTGGCTTTGGGGTTGCTGTACCATGTCTTTGTTGGTCTGTGGCAATTGCCAACACTTATCTGCATGCACAATGGCCTTTCAAAGAAGGCATGGGTGCAAAGGCTGCTGGTCTTTTAGCAGAAAACCGCTCAGTAGCAAGTTATTCTAGGAATTGTGCATGATAAGATGGGGCAAGATCAGATGTGACAGACACCACAGGAGCAGGGTAGGTTGTTAATGAGGAGAGTTTGGTAAGATACAATGAGAAAGCACACTAGGCTTTGTGGCAGAAATCCCTCCAGAAAACTCACTGCAACTCACACTTAATCAAAAAAAGTAAGGATCAGCGTCGAGTTTCTGACCTAGAAGTAGTTTGTTTTCTGCTCCTGGTGGGGTTGGAGGTGGAAGTAAATTGGGGAGTGGTTTATTGTGGGTGTAGAAAATGAACTCCAAATAATGTTTGTGCCCAATACCAAGGATTCTTCTGATTTTCAGTAATTAATATATACTATGTTAGGTTGTGTCTTGGTTTAATGACAGCCTTTTAAAACCATAAACTATATTTATATCCAACATTTTGTTTGCACTTAGATTAAAAGCACTATTTATGCCTGTTGATGATTAGATCTGCTGAACAGGCATGTGGCTCAAAGTGAAACCAAATGCTAATTGCTTTCAATCCAACAGTAACTGAAGTGGTATGAAATAAAATTTGATAAGAGTTATTGTGATTTGTATGGCTTTCTTGGATATTTGCTTCTGAATTAGCGTGGTTCGCTTATACAATGAGTATCTAAACAAATGAACCAGAAAGATTCCTGTTTGAAGTAATGCTGACTTAAGTGCTCTGGGCACCCCAGTTAATTTTGGTAGCCTGGGTTAGAAGCTGCAATTGCTCAGGAAGGTATCAGCAGCTGAAGGTGAAGGACTAAGAGCAAAGTAAGCAAGAGAAAAAACATTATCTAGAGAGCATCTAACTCTACAGACTTGAAACATTTTGGTAATATCTTTTAAACTATGATAAATACAGGAAACGTAAATGAAGAATAAATAATTCCAACTTTATTTGATATCATACAATGGATGGTGTCAGATCAGTTGCCTGTTATATGGCTTGGCTGATTCTTCTTTCTATCCAGTATAAATTAAAATTGGAGAGGTTTGTAATGATAACCTAACCATTACCGTATACTTAAGTCTGAACAAAAGCTAATTATTTTAATTGTTAGGTTTAACACTGATCAAGAGAAACAATAAGCCTCTTTAAACAACTGCAAAACAATCAAGAATATATACATAAAACATACTGAACAAGGTATAATGTGTTCCACTTGCAGACTCATCAAAGAATGGAACCAAAGACTTGAAAGCAAAAAAAAGCTGATGCAAACCTATCATGAAGATGACAAAAAGAAACCTGTGGTATCAATTGAAAGTCCTTTTCAGCAAGTACCGTCTAGTGCTTAACTACTGAAGATGTGTCTAGGCCAACTTTGGACAGTGAAAATGCTGATATTATTTAAAGGACACAGAAAATAAAATTAGTTAGACATGACTACCCACGGCTTCTTGAATTCATACTTATGCATGGTCTTACTACTTGAAAAAAATAACCTTATCAAACTCACTTGTTCTAATAATTTGTTCAATTTATGATGAAATATTAACAAGTATTTTTTGTTGCTTTATTTATTCAATGCATTCATATATCAAACACTTATTACTGTTGTTTCATAAATCTTAGTGACAGAACTCATGAACCATGTTAAACGGCTGGGGCTGCAACTGTGAAAAGATATTTATCAGAACAAAAATATGCTCCTTAAAATGTAATATAATACTAATATAAAATAATATAGTGAAACATATACATTTTTTTCCCATCCCTGGTATAGCATAAGCAATGGCATGAAAGGAAGGAAAATATGGTGAAATTCTAAAAAAAGGCAGAATATCAACTTCAAGAATATTTTTCTGATTTTCCCCTTAAGCCTTAAATGGCAACTTCAGAATCTTACCATTGAGTGGCAACTACGTTACTTCCATGAATTCACATCTTATCAAAGGTCCAAATCACTTTATTCATAAACCACTTCCAATTCCATTCTCCTTCCCTGAGAAGCTAGAGATGGAAATTCCCAATGTATAAATTGGAACTGTTACCTGCTGAATGCAGTTCATCAAATGCTTACTTGGCCAACATCCAACTGCTTCTTTACAACAAGGTTCATGTGCACTCCATAGCCACCATCCTCCTAGACCCTTTGTTCGTGCAAGTCATAATCAAAAATTCACCAGCCTAACCACATCATTGTGCCTGTTCTCACACTAACTCTTATACAACTTTAGCTGTGCAGCAGTTTGAAGCTCAGGAACACTAATGATCTGCACTCTTTTGACAAATTGCTTTGTGCACATGAACATATACACATCTCATGCAACTTAGTTTTCTTTCTTAGCACTAACTCACTTTCTTGAAGCCTAACAACCTCTGTCTACTTCACATTGCTTTCTTAGCGCACACTGAGTAACCTCAGTACTGATTTACAAGCTGTCAGCCTCTATTGGGGTCACATTGTTCACGTAATGCACATGGTTTTTAATGCTCAGTTACAGGCTGTCAGCCTCTGTTGCTTGGAGTGCAGAAAGAGAAAGGCAACTTGTCACAGTTGGGGGCACTGATTAATCAAGGGAGTAGACATATCGCTCTATACCACCATGTTACATCAATGCCGAACCTTCAGTTTATGCCAGCAGTTTGGGTAGCAAGCAGCCTGCCTGAGCTTTAAGAAAATGGCTATCTTTGAAAGACAAAGAGGAGCAATCCTTGATAACAAGGTGCAGAGCTGGATGAACACAGCAGGCCGAGCAGCATCAGAGGAGCAGGAAAGCTGACGTTTCGGGCCTAGACCCTTCTTCAGAAATGGGGAGCAATCGTTTGAGTGAAGGGGGACTATGGTCAGTCAAGAAATATTGCCACAGTCAGCCAAATATAAAGGTACAAAAGTGCACTAACATTCTTCCTGCAATGCCAGGCATCCCTTTTCACCTTGGACAGAGCACTGAGCCAAACTGCAATTTGTCTGCAATAGGGTTAGCCTGCTAGTCTGGCGTCCTGTGGTGCTCAGCTTGAAAAGTACTATCTTCCTGGCTGTCAAGATGCCTAGGTCCATGCCAGTGAAATGAGGATTGAGCTTTCCTCTCCTTTGGGCCATGTCCTGAATGTAGAGGCTTAAGCACCACATTATGAGGGTCATTCCTGACTAGCATCATCTGAAGTGGTGTGCAGCTCAATTTTAAATATTGCACAAGCAGAGTGAATGACATAAGGTCCCGGCCATGGTGAGCATTTATGCCTCTCTGGCTACATAAAGACCTCAGAGAGATGCCCAAGAGTATGACTGATAATTAATGAGGTGAGAAGAGGATGGATGCATGAACAATGAATCTCACTTGACAAAATAATTGAAGGTGGGAAAACACCTTCCGTAACATACAATGATTTTAACAGAAGTGCCTTTTAATCATCAAGTTGCATTTCAGTAATAGACTTATTTATTGGTGTGACATTAAATATAACTTGAAAACAGCAGATTTTCTAAATGATCACCTGACTGAGGAGAATTGACTGTAAGGTCACTGTATTGTATGCAGAGAACATGGATGTAGAAAGAATATGAAAGAGAATGTTGTCAGGTGTGGGTGGTAGAAAAAGAACGTTGAGGGTTTGAAAGTGTCCTGTGTATTACTAAGCATGACAATTCACATTAGATAACTAGGAATCAAAGCAGGAGGAGAGAAAAATTGGAAATGTAGATTTATTTTAATGCGCTTCACCTCTTCAAACTGAAATTTCAAGAATTATTGAAAGCTTTGCGGGGACACCAAGCATAATTGGCATAACCATTCATAAATAATTGCGCATTTTGTGATTTGGTTTCCATTTGTATTTGGATTGATTGAGCTCAGTGAAGGAAAATTGAATGTTTTAAGTACAAGTTACCCATTGCAACAAAAGTCAGTTTGATTCCTTGAGCGCTGACAGCCAGTTGTCAAACCTAAGCCTGGTTATTAAGTATTGCCAAGCTTTTTGACTTGGGCGTGCAGCCAAATTTAAATCTGTCCTCGTCCAACATCCCAACATATGCACTTTCCAAAACAGGCCACTGAAGTGTGATGAGGAATGGGAATCCTAGCAGAGTTTTCTCTTCCCTAGCCCAAGGACACTGAAGGCAGTTATAGAATTTCATACAGGAAATTGGATGTATTTCATTTTGTAGGGGGGTATCTGAGATTGATGGACAATTGTATTTTGTTCTTAATAAAGACAGGAGGTGCAATGTAAACCTGACTTGAAACAAATACTACTTTCGCTGATTTCAATCCATGTTGTCACAATCAAGTGCATATGGCAAAACAAAAACACTTCAGCAAATCATGGTTATTACATAGCTTGATAACAGCAAGAGCAGTAGGTTATGATAATTTGAAAGCATTTCTGAGCCATTGCCTGTTAGCTTTTTGCAATATTCCTCAGCTGAACAAATTTTTTTTAAACTTATGCTCTCATTGCTAATTTCTACCTGCTTTTACTAACATAAATCTCTTATAAAGCTGCCTATAACTTCTTCTAGCTTTTTGAATTAACCCTTTCAGAGACTATTAAAATATCAGACAGTAAATACTTAATCTTAGTAGTACCATACTCCGGACTAAGATTTGATTGGAAATGTGTCTTTCAAAAAAAAACAAAGTTTATATACCAACAACAATTTTTATATACCAACAACCTTGCCCAGATGTTATAGTGACCCAAATTTAATCCCTGGTCTCTTCTGGGTTGTGCCACAATTTGCATCAACTTTCTGAACTAAGGAGACAAAAAACTGTACAAGATTCAAGCAGATTGACATTATGTAATAACACCATTGAGCTTGGCCATTCTTCATCCACCATTCAATAACCAATTAAAATTAATTGCTCAAGCACACAAACACATGACCACTTGGGTAAGGATCTGGAATACAGTACCATTAGAACTATATGTGCACATTCAATGAAATGAATGTTAACAAAAACAAAAAAAAAAGAAATTAACTGCAGATGTTTGAATTGTGATGTAGAATCTGAATTCTGAAAATTATGGGATTACATATCTATGTGGTAATACAGTCTATTACAGGGCTGATGTCTGCCATCTTTCCAAATCTAAAATTACAAAAGTTCTGGTAAAAACAATAGTCTCAGACATAATCTTTCTGGCACAGAATCACAGAATTGTTACAGGGCAGAAGGAGGTCATTCAGTTCATCATGTTTGTGCCATTTCTCCAAATGAGCATCTCACTGTACTTACTTTTTTAATCTGGCAAAGCAAAAATAACTTGCATTGCATTTTAACATGTACATTAATATTGATATTTAAGTGTCATGTCTATGAAAACTGCCTTTTAAATGTCATGGAGTAAAATAAAAATGGTTCAATTCAACGAAATTTGTTGTTATTGCTTATTGGTAAACAATGATTATTTCGATATATCAGTAGAATAAGCAACCTATGATGGAGTGTTATTAATATATTGAAATACAAAACAAAGCTACAGCAACATGTTTCCAAAGGTAATGGCTTCCTTTGAAGAGAAAGGATAGAGTTCTCTCTTTAAAGATAAATAACATAGATCATGGCATATAAGTCAACACCATATAAGGTGTATAGAATGGCCCCATTTATTTAAAGGCAAATATCCTGTTTAGGCCTATGCTCACCCCATAAGTGTCCCCCTTTAAAATATACAGTACTGATAGTAGTAGTCAGCTTCAAATTTTCACCTCAGAAATCTATGTTTTGTTTACCTTTTATATCAACCCATGGAATCAAAGAGGTGGATATAGGGCATGTTGCAAAGAAGATATGCTTGCTCATAGCAAACCACACACGATGATCAATGAACAAAAGTGGATCATCAGGGAAAATGAATAAAGGTCAAAGCTGGTTTCAACTAAAAATCATAATTCTTGCTAATTCTTCAAATATTGTTATGAGGAAATTTGGTGTTAGTGAAAAATTGGTAAAAGAATGGAAGAAGAAATCCTCCCTAAACAGGATGCCCAAGTCAAAATGCACCATTAAAATTAGGACCAGCGACTGGTCTGATATTGAGAAACATATATCGAATGAGTCCTCAAATTTCATCAGGATGAATACATTGTTACCAGAATTGCAATACACACTTAAATGGACTAAATCAAATCTTCAGTCCAACAAACTTTTCTGAGCAAAAAACTAGCTGGTGTAACTGGTTTATGAAACAAACAATTTAGTGCTGCAGCAGAAAACCAAAATTACTCTGAAGACTACAACAAGATCTGCCACAGAAGGCTGTGGAGACCAAGTCATTGAAGGTATTTAGGACAGACATAGATAGATTCTTAAGTAGCCAAGGATCAAAGGTTACAGGGAGAAGGCAGGAGAATGGGAGTGGATCAAACTAGCCTGTATGAGCGATGGAACAAATTTGAATCTTACTGTCATTAATAAATGTAAAACCATGGAGCAAATCAAGTTTCCTTCAGGAATTTTGTACCTGTCCATGGCCGGGTTGGAAGGATGAGGCTAAAGTGAAATTATGGATGAATAATATGTGGACTACGCATCCTGTTGGTCTACTCGAAGAATGTAGTCTACTAATGTAGGACATGCTCAGATCCCATATCAAAGATGATTCCAAGAGGCAGCTATGAATAAATAACATGCAAATTGCTGTTACATTCAAGGTTCATATTCACTTCAAATGGCATTGATGGATGGATGACTGAGAATAGACCTTAACAAAGAGTGAAAATATGTCTGTGGCTTTGCTTGAGGTTTTGAGTAGTTTTGTCATCAAGTCATGGGATACTATTAATGCGGGAGCTGTCATCAGATTGGTCAAACACTCCAGAATATCCAATTAAAGGGATGAAGAGCAAGACGATTTGTTGTGCAGGGATGATTATGAAACCAGAATCACAATTGTTCTGATGATGTCATAGTCAGCGTGACTCAGAACTTGATGAGTTCTTTGGACTGGATACCAAAGATGATAAATTTGATGATTTTTAAAACATTTCAATTGTGGTTAGAAGTAGCCCTTTAGAATTAATTTGATGAATCACATAGATTTAATTGAATTATAGGTGGGTTTCTTTTGTATGTCAAAAGTGATGATCTCAATCAACATTGGCGGTTCACATGTTATATTCAGTGTATAAGTTTTCCCCTGTTTTTGGAAGGATATTTTGAAGTTTCAAAGGCCAAGTAGTACTTGTAATCTAAAGATTTATTTTCTGTCCCAGGCTATTAAGCTTGTACGAGGTGTTACTACAGATACTGGTATCTGTAGTGTGAGGAGGAAAAGGTAAACATGGAATTCTATTGTTGATCACCACAGTTTGATCTAGCTTGGAAAGTGAATTTATGTCGAGTGGAAACAATATATAATTTGCCTGCAATACCTCCAAGTATCAGTTTTGGTCTTTTAACACTAATTTTAATAATTTACATGGTTTCATTGAAAAGTCTCACATTTCATAAATACACACATATCTATACAAAGAATTCATTATTATTTAGATTTATGTTAATTGTAACTTTCTGATGAGACGTGTACATATTACTGTAGCTCCATTTAAATGTTACTGTATAATTAACTGCAATATTTTGCAGTACTGTGACATGCTATGAACCATGGAAAATTTTTTATTTCTAATAATAAGTTTTCTGTAATACATTTTAGAATGCTATACAGATGTAATATTCAAGTGAAACGGGAATATCGTTGCACGCTTGAATGAAGTGGCAAATCTCAGAAATGGAATTTAACCGACAGAATTGTGGATCTATTCACAGCACACGGACTGCAGAAGTTCAAGAAAGCAGCTCACCACCGCCTTCTCAAGGACATCCAGGATGGGTCACATTCCATTAATGAATAAAAACAAAAAGTATTTTCTGAACATCTGACCTTTTCTTGAGCCAAGTCTCTGTTGTAGAAACATATTCCAAAAGACAATCTGCATCTGTAGCATGCCAATCTTATTTACCACACAAGTACAGTAATCTTGATTTAGACTTCATTATTTTCTCCTTTACTCTGATGCCACTTAACAACTTACAACTCCCCCACTTCTTCCAAGCATTTGGTGTACCTTAGTTTTCCTTTCTGATTTCCACATCTTGCTTCCCACATCTCTGCAAAATTAGTTTAAAATCTCCCCAGTAGCACTGGCAAATCTTCTCAGAAAAACAGTTTTGACTCTATTTAGATGCAACAGGTCCAATCTGTTCAATGTCAAACACTGCCAGTGTCTGCCCATTGTACCAACCATCTAAAGCCCTCCCTCCTGCACCAGCTTTCCAGCCACATATTCAACTGCTTTATCCTCATATTTCTATACGCATTTGCACTTGGTTCTGGGGATAAAACCCAAACATCAATCAGGAACAGTCAGTGGGAGGGAGACTTCACTCGTGTGAGATGGTGGCTAAATGTGTTTACCTGGGAATTTGGTTCAAAGTGTGAATTCAGAAAACAGTAGAAATAAGTTCTTTAATCAAGGTTTACTTCAAGAGGTAAATGTGCTGATTGGTAGGAGGGGTGAGTGGAGGAGTATTGGGAAATGGTGATGAACCTTTTGCTAACGTTTCTTTTCTGCTCCTTGGTGTTTTCAACAACCAACATTTGATTTCCAATTGTCTGCAACAGAAGGGGCAAGTAAATCAGTAACTAGTCTTGTAAGTTTTCTAAGTATTGCATTGTTTCATCAGTATTGCAGACTTTACTGGTAATGTTATAGCATTTTGGGAGATGTGGGCTGTGTTAATGATGAATTAATTAATTTAAAGTGATTAACTAATTAACACATATTGGAGGTGAAAGGGCAGGCAACGTGCTGTGCTTGCAGGATGTGGGAGTTCCTGGATGCCAATATGATTGATGGCAAATATGTCTGGAGTAAGTGCTTGCAGCTACAGGAATTTTGGCTCAGAGTTATTAAGCTGCAGACACATTGGCAGATCAGGGAGGAAGAAAGTTACTTGAATATGTTATTCCAGAAGGCAACAGAGTTTCATGATTTTGTCAGTGGTCCAGGACTGCAGGTGAAGCAAGTAAAGGGACGCAGAGGGCAGGAATGTAGGAGCAATTTGCAACTGTCCAGCTGCTTTGAGTTTC
Organism: Rhincodon typus; assembly: GCF_021869965.1. Taxonomy (NCBI): domain Eukaryota; kingdom Metazoa; phylum Chordata; class Chondrichthyes; order Orectolobiformes; family Rhincodontidae; genus Rhincodon; species Rhincodon typus. Next base: position 51,370,067 of record NC_063334.1, read on the forward strand.
TTTTACATTGTTTGGATGGGAATGAAGCATTTGAATGAATGAGCGAACTAGCAATGGCATTGTAAGACAAGACAAGGGCCATAAGAAGGAAAATACTGGTAGTTAGGGATGGCATAATCAGGGAGATTGACTCTGTAGCAAACAGAATGACTCCATATGGCTTCTTTGTCTGTATAGTGCAAGGGATCATGATATGTACTGTGGACTGAAGAAGAACGTGCAATGAGAAGGAGTAGATCTGGTGGTCCTGATCTACATTGAAAACAAGTGAAGAGAGGAGGGGAATGGAAGAATGAAATAGAAGTTTCACAGCAGATAAAGATTAAATGACAAAAAACATAAGAAATAAGATTAAAACTGCAGACACAAAAGAAACAGAAAGATTAGAATTCCTGCTCAAATAGAGACTATTCAGCCCATTGAATCTGCATCAACCATCCAAACAGCATTCTACCCAGACCCAGTCCCCCACCCTAACACCATAACTACCATGGCCAATCCACCTAACCAGCACATCTTTTGACTGTGGGAGGATACTGAAGCACCTGGCAGAAACCCATGCATTCCACACAGACAGTCACCCAAGGGAGGAATTGAACTTAGGCTATCTGGTGCTGTGAGACAGCAGTGTTAACCACTGTGTCACCATGCCACCCCAAAGTATGTTAAAGACCTCACCCATTTCCTCTGGTTCCATGCATAAATTTTCTCCTTTAGCCTTGAGTGGACCTACCTAAAATGTGAGTTACTAAATTTTCTGTTGAAAAGCAGCATGTTGATCAGTATGGGGATTGAACCAATGCATCACACTCTATCCACCTGAGCTATCCAGCCAGTTTAGGCAACAATTTATGACCTGAAATGATCAAACTTAAATTGAAGCCCAGAAAGCTGTAAAGTGGCTAATTGAAAGATTAGGTTCTGTTCCTCAGGGTCGTGTTGAGCTTTATTGTAATACCGCAGACTTAGGGCAGAAATGTGAGCGTGAGAGCAAGCTGTTGAATTAAAATTACAGGGAACTTGGGAACTGAACATATATTTGTGAACTGAGTTGAACACAGTCACCCAATCTGCATTTGGTCTCCCCATTGTACAGGAGACTACAACGTGAGGAGCAAATACAGTAAACCAAACTGAAACGCCTTGTGAACCACTGGTTCACCTGGATGGCTTTGTACACTGAGGAGAGAGGAAGAAAAAGGGCAGGTAATAGACCTGTACCATTTGTATGGGAAGAGAATATGGTGCTTGGGTGTAAACAGAAGAACGTACAATTTGCCATGGAGGGAATGCTGACAGACGAGAAAGAGGAAGTCTTGTTTGGTGGTGGTAGCAATCGTAGAGGATGACCGATTGGATTCAGAGACTGGTGAGTTAGAAGACAGGGGAAGGATGAACTGTGCTATGGTTCTTGGAGGGAGGGGAAGAGATGAAAGCAGAAGTTTATGAAATAAGTCAAACATGGTTAAGGGCCCTGTCAACTATGCTCATGAGAGTTCTTAGGTGAGCAGAACGATGACAGCATTAACAGAACAAGTCTGATGGTGAGAGAAACTGAGAGAATTAATCAGCATCTTTACAGGAATTGGGGTGTGATGATGTGTATCTGAGGTATCTATGGAAATCAGCGGGCTTGTAATGAATATGAGTTTGTAGTCTGTTCTCAAAAATGGAGATAAGGAAGCTGGGTCGGCACAGTGGCTAACACTGCTGCCTCACAGCGCCAGGGACCCAGGTTCGATTCCACCCTTGGGTAACTATGTGGAGTTTGCACATTCTCCCCGTGTCTGCATGGGTTTCCTCTGGGTGCTCCGGTTTCCTCCCACAATCCAAAGATGTGCAGGCTAGGTGGATTGGCCATGCTAAATTGCCCGTAGTGTACAGGGATGTGTAGATTAGGAGAATGGTCTGGGTGGGATGCTCTAAGGGTCGGTGTGGACTTGTTGGGCCGAAGAGGCTGTTTCCACACTGCAGGGATTCTATGATTGGAAAAAATGATGGAACAGGTGAAGGTGAGATAAGGATGGAAAGTAGAAACAAATTTGTTGAAATTTTTGAGTTCTGGTAAGAGCAGGAAACAACACTGACACAATCATCATTACTTTGGGAAAAACAAAATAAGAAACTGTCCTCAAGTTGAGAGTTAACTATATATAAGACAGGAATTGTAAAGCTTTGGCACTCACCTAAATCTGAAAATCAACAGGTAAATCGTTTGATTCAGACAGATTGAATGGATAATTTTATGTATGACTCTTTTTTGGGGCTGCAGTCAGAAGAAAGTGATTGACTAGTCATCTAAAACCTTCAATCAACAAGGACAGATTGTTCTGTGGTTGTATGTGTGGTTATTTCTTGTAGCATTATGGTGTACTATACAGAATCATAGACTAAAGCACGGGCACAGACCCTTCAGTCCAACTTGTCTATGCCTACCAGATATCCTAAATTAATCTAGTTGGCCCATATCCCTCTAAACCCTCCAGTTCATGTGCCCATCCAGATGTCTTTTAAATGTTGTAATTGTACCAGCCCCCACCACTTCCTCTGGCAGATCATTCCATACATGCACTGCGTGAAAAAGTTGCCCCTTGGGTCCCTTTTAAATCTTTCCTTCCCTCTCACCTAAACCTATGCTCTCTCGTTTTGGACCCCTCTACCCTGGGAAAAAGACCTTGGCTATTCACCCTACCACTATCCCTCATGATTCTGTAAACATCTATAAGATCATCCCTCAACCTCTGATGCTCCAGGGAAAGTTGCCCCAACCTATTCAGCCTCTCCCTATAGCTCAAAACATCCAATCCTGGCAAGACCCTTGTAAATCTTTTCTGTACCCTTTCAAGTTTAACAACATCTTTCCTATAGCAAGGAGACCAGAACCGAATGCAGTACTCCAAAAGTGGCCGAACCAATATATTGTACAGTCATAACATGACCTCTCAACTCCTACACTCAATACACTGACTAATAAAGGCAAGTGTACCAAATGCTTTCTTCACCACCCTGTCTACGTTTGATTCCACCTTCAAGGAACCGCGAACCTGCACCACAAGGTGTCTTTGTTTGGCAACACTCCTAGGACCCTACCATTAAGACCCTGATTTGCCTTACCAAAATGCAACACCTTATATTTATCTAAATTAAGCTCCATCTGCCACTCTTTAACCCATATTTTGTAGTTTTTTAAAAATAGCTTGCATCAGGTTCAGTGGTCGTGACCATTTTGAATCTGGCTTAAAGAAATGATAAAATCTGCTATGAAGAAAACCAGAAATGTGCGTCCAGCATGATTTGTAATTTCAGTTCCGCAGGTGAGAGAGTCTTATTGCCCAAAGGATTACATAATTTTGATCTAACATATCTCTTTGTGTTAAGACAGCTCTAAACTCATAGAGCTGGCAATTACTGCAACCCTGTTTTTCTTCCAAAATTCAAGGCTTTTTGCGCATGCATGTGTCCAACTCTGGGGCTCATTCTTCCTGGGCTGTTCTTTAAAGATGCTGAACAATAATTTAAAAGTCAGTGAGAAAGCCTGAGGTTTTAACTCATCTCAAAATACACCCACTGGCACAAAGTTAAAATTGGATCACAAATGTCTGAATTATTTGATGACGTATAATAGACTCTTGGGGTATAGTTTAACAAATGGGTAACTGATGGGTGGAGCATGCTGGGGGAAGCCCAGTTTATTTTGAGATAAAAATATCAAGCCAATCAACTGTGTTGGTTGCTCCTCTGTACTGTACACACATGTCAGGTGTTTCATCCATTAAGATCTCTATGCTTCTTTCAATATCTTCTTTAGGTATTTCATTAAGCTATGCATAGAATATGTGTGTCATCCATTTTTTCCCAATACTGCACTTTACACTAGATTTCACTAAATTTTATTTGCCATTTTTCTACCCATGTGCATATTATCAAAACCATTCCATAACTTATGGATGCCTTCTCTAATTTCCTTGCCCCTTTTAGTTTGATATCTCCGACAAATATCATCAGACCACACTGTCTTTGTCAATTCAAGTTGCGAATGTAAATTAGAAATACTATTGATCAGAAGACAAAGGCTTGGAGAGTCTTATTTAGTACATCCTTCCATCATAACGCAATTTCTCTGTAAAAACTTGCAGCTGTCCAAATCAACCTCTGTATTGTGCAGCTTGAAACTGGCAAGCTGGAGTGGGGCATCTCTAGCCTGTCCCTCTGGAAAAGACACAATGCATTACTTCTTACCTCTCTAAGCTCTTGTTGGCACAACAACCACAGCAAGCCACAGACATCTCCTTTGCCAAAGCAGGGAACAGTGCAGTTTGACTCTGTTTGTAATGTTTAGTTGGTGCAAACACCTAGTTACAATGCCTCAAAGCACAAGCAAGATGTACCTGTGATATGAGTTTTGGCTGTGAGCTGGGTAAGGATATGCTGGGTAAAGTGGCTTGTTTTGAGGGTCTACTAGCAGAGTGTGGTGGTGTAGAGGTAATGCCACTGTGTTAGTAATCTAGAAGGCTAGGAAGGGTCACTGGGCCTGAAGCATTAACTCTGCTTTCTCTCCACAGGTGCTGCCTGACCTGTTTTGTTCTTCCAGAATTTCTGTTTTTGGGCTAGCCAAATGGCCCAGGGAGCATGTTCCACTCCCACCTTGACATCTGGTAGAGTTTAAATACATTTAATGAATTTGGAACGGAAAGCTAGTTTCAGTAATGATGACCATAAAACTACTGTTGATGGTCATTTTAAAAAACTTCATCTGCTTCACAAATGTCCTTCAGCAAAGAAAGTCTACTATCCTTACCCAGTTGCGCCAGTATGTGACTTCAGACTCAAAGAAAAGTAGTTCACTCTCAACTGTCCCCTGAAATAGTCCAGCAAGCCTCTCAAATCAAGGATAATTTCCCTTGACAGTGATGCTCACATCCCAGGAAAAAAAAAAGGAAAAATACAGTTGGTAGTGGTCTCAAACTTAGCTGGCTTGCTGGTAAGCTGAAACTGTCAAATGGGACTGAAAGGTTTTTTTTGTAGTGGAAAGTTGCCATGGATGAAGGTGTCCCATATATCTCTTTTGCTGAAATCTCGATAAACTCAGCACCTACAGGCTATTTGTCATTTTCCTCTTCCAAGGCTGGCAGTATGATCATATGAATTAGGAGCAAAGGTAAGTCACTCACAACCACAAGACTGCTCCACCATTTAATAAGGTCATCATTGATTTGTTTATGTCTTGAATTCCACATGGTCTGCCAGCTTTAGGAAAGATGTTGTGAAACTTGTCAAAGGGTTCAAAAAACATTTACAAGGATGTTGCCAGGGTTGGAGGTCTTCAGCTACAGGGAGATGCTGAATAGGCTGGGGCTATTTTTCCTGGAGAATCAGAGGATGAGGGGTGACCTTATAGAAGTTTATAAAATCATGAGGGGTGAATGAAATCATAGGGTGAATAGTCAAGGTCTTTACCCTGGGGTGGGGGAGTCCAAAACTAGACAGCATAGGTTTAAGGTGAGAGGGGAAAGATTTAAAAATGACAAAAGGGGCAATTTTTTCACAGAGAGAGTGGTGCATGTATGGAATGAACTGCCAGAGGAAGTGGTAGAGACTGTACACTTACAACATTTAAAAGGCATCTGGATGGGTATATGAATAAGAAGGGTTTGGAGGGATATGAGCCAAATACAACTAGTTTAGGATATCTGGTCAGCATGGATGAGTTGGACTGAAGTCTCTGCTTCTATGCTGTATATCTCTATGACTCTATTCCAAGTTACCTCCAACATCCTTTAATTCCTTTGCCTAACAGAAATCTACCTTTGCCTTAAAAATATTTACTGACCATGAGGAACTGGTGGTATAGTTGTAATGTCCCTGTGCCAGTGATTCTGAGCCTTCCGCTAATGTTCTAGTCATTTAGGTTCAAATTCCACAGGGGTAGATGGTGGGATTAAAATTCAATTTAAAGAAGAAGCTTGTCTAATGATAAGACTGCCTTAGAATGAATGAGTGGTAGTCATACCTGGGAACCATGCATATATTTATGTGAAGGAGTTATAGTGGTTCCAAATACACTGTGCATTGAGGAAGACAAAGCCCTTACCAACCACTAATGCATCTGACTGGTCTGATGACAACCCAATGGGTAAAATCAACCACCCCTTGCAGCTGAGGCAATCTACCATTGAGGTAAATCCAACTCCCTTCTTGGCATGATTGGGCAGGTTTGGAAGACTTGATGTGGTCAAATGCTCTCACTTACAGTGTATTTGTCACCTACATTATACAGGCATGGGCAGCCAATTGAGAACTACTACAAATGTCCCCAGCAATTTCTGAAATACATTTCCACAATACAGCTGCTCAATCTGTAAAGTTGAAGAAATGCTTATAAATCCTTTGTTGAGAGTTGCACACTCTTCAACATCCTGCACCTCATCCAACCTGCCTGCTGTGATCTGCTGTGGTTTTCTGTGCTGGTTCCTTAACTCCTCCTCTTCCATGATCTAGTCAACTTCTGAGTGAGTGCCTACTGGCACACGTAACGGCTGTGGTGTACCCAGTTCCACTGTCTGGACAGATTATGTTGGCTCAAGTCAAACTACTTTATCATTCCAGCACTACAAGCCCCACTTTGCCCAGTGCTTATCACAAGAATTCAAACAAGTCATGTGGTTGGAGGCACTGCAGAGAAGAGTTATGAAGCTGCCCCCTAGTATCAAAAATTTGAGTTATAAAGAAATTTTGGATTATCAGCCTTCAAAAAATTATTTTCAATTTGTAATGTTCATCATCAAAAAAAATTACTGTGTAAACCGACAGCGGCTTCTAGCATTTGTTCCTGCACCTGCTGAGAGAATGAAAACAATACAGTGTCAGTGCTTTGATGTAAACTTCAACTTTTTATGCAGTATTTCATTGTAAACAGAATTGAAACATTCAAGCCTTGTTGACTGAATTGTGGCAAAGTAATATGTTTTACTTATGTAAATTAATTGTAGAAGCCTGGAATGTCATTTCATCCATTTCATGGTAAAAAAAACCATAGATTTTTAAAATTATAAACATCAATTGTAATTTTTTAAAGTTTATCATGTTTCAGCTTTAACCTTAATCCCATGTGCATATGTAAAATTATTAAAAAGGAAATGATAATTCATGGTTTTACTTCCTGGTTCATATCAGTAAGAATTCATCAATCAGATTGTCTGCTTAGTTTGCGTGATGACACTGTTCTTGGATATCACAGATTCCTTATGGATGGGGTCGAAATGATATCGACATCATAATATTTGGAAAAGATAAAGCTGGAAAATAACTTGAAGCTAAATTATAAAACTAAGACAAAGATACATAGGTTCAAAGCAGTAAGAGGTAAACTTAAGATTGACACAAGTACTCTCACTAGCCACCCCCACCCCCAAGTAAATGATCAACAGGTAGGATGTACTGCAGAATAGATACACGGAGGCAAACATCCTGAATTCTTTTAAGCATCCATTGAATATTACAATGTAAAATTTAGGGTCTTTCTGGATTGACAAATTAAGAAAGATTAAATACTCTCCCTCAACAATCTCCATTCTCCACAGGCACTATTTATTAATTAACTTGATCAATGCATTAAAATTGTGCAGTCTGCTCAGGAAGCTGTCATTGGCACTTTGTGCCTGTGTAAAGTGGCACTACGTCACTATAGCACTACAACAGCAGTGTAATAAAACCCTCATTTCCATGCCCTGCAATTTTATCAGTTGCAATCTTTTCTCGTCTCTGATCTATTTATTTTCACTTTCACATAACAGCTATCCATGCCTCAGCCAAGGTAGTTCCCTACACTCCTAAAGTGATATTACTGCATGACAATAAGCTCAATGCCAAAGGTAAAACAAATGGAGTACACTAAATTACTTAAAATCAAGCAAAAGCAGATATAAATACTTAAGTTTAAAATGTTTTGTTTGATCACTGCATTAAAATTATAGGTGAAATTTAACAAAAAAAGACTAACAATGATCTAACAGACCTGATTTGGATGTGAGGTCAGTTATTGCTACATTTACATCACAGTTTAGCCCTGGTAAGGGAGGCTTAACAGCTTGTATTTTTGATCCTGTTTTAGGCTTAAAGTCAACTGGGTGGTTTTTTTTAGATGGATCAGGTGATAAGCTTAGCAAAGCTGCAATTGGCCTTTGGGCATTTTGGATAACAAGTTTAAGAACAGGTGTTAACTACAAGGCACAGAGAGAACAAATTTCACTTGCACTTGTGCCCAACTGGATTAATTACAATCATCCAAAACTTTATTTTGCAGAAGATGACTTCACTCAGATTTTCCAAGCTCTCTGCCACAGTATCAATACACAGCATAAGAAAGATAAATCTAAAACGTTACTTGAAACTAAATTACAAGGGAATGGAGGTTCAAATGAACGGAAGGTAAATTTCAGACTGATACCTGAAAAATTCTTCTTCACAAAAGAGTGATCAATACCTGGAGTGCATTCTTCGATAACGTGGAGGCCTTTGTCAAGATAAATCTATGAGAAACCATATTGAATGTTAGAACAATTCGTGGTTATAAAAGTCCTTCAAGATTGATGGCACTCAGCTAAAGGTAATTGATATATTTATCCATTAACTGGGGAATGACTGATCTGCTCTGATTTCTAAATATGGCGCAGAGTGTTATAGATTCCTAATTGGTATTGCATGCTTAAATGATGAAATAAGGACTTGAATTTTGTCACTTGCCTAACATGTTACAAATGATCTGTTACCTCTGGTTTCCTCCATGAATCTATTATTGGCCCCCTCCTGTTCCTCATTCCAAGATGTCCCTCAGCGATATTATCTTAATACACTGCATCTGTTTTCACAAGTGTGCTGATGGCATCCACGTTTACCTCACCAAAATTTCTCTTGACCCTACCCCTTCTTCCACAGTCTCTGAAATGTTAGGCTGCTTGTCTGACATCTGGTACTGAATGATCAAAAATTTCATCTAACAAACAACTGGCAAAGCTGAAGCCATTACATTTGAACTTTGTAATGAACTTCATCCTTTAGTCATTGAGTCCATTCCTCTCTCTGACGACTATTAGTTGAACTAAACTGTTTGCAACTTTGGTGCTGTATTTGATCCTGAAATGAGCTTCGAAGCATGAATCTGTAACATCACAAAGACAGTATATTCCAACCTCTAAAAGCGCTTTCAACTTTGCTCCTTCCGAATTTCATTTGCTGTTGAGTGAAAATTTCATCTATGCCTTTATTTTCTCGATACTTTCTCATGCCAATGTGATCCTGGTTGGCCTCTCACTTTTCAGCCTTTGTAAAATTAAGCTCATACAAATATCTTCTATTTAATTGAGCATTTGATTTCTCACTATCTGTGAACCGTTATTTGTTCACAGAATTTCCTGTAAACAAGAAGTTTAGCTATTTTTATTCCATAATCACACCTTAAAGAAGCTATACATTGAATACATAAAGTGCATTCACTTTATACCTGGTAACATACTACAATTTATATCCGGGCTATGCAGAGATTACATTAGTTTCTAGATGTACAACAGGTTTTATCTATTTTAAAATGTCTGCTTCATACTTATAGCTATGACTTTCAGTAATTTCTACAATTTATTTTCTTTGAATCTGCAACTAGACTTAACCAATCTAGCACAGTGAGCATAAATACAAAACACACTCACATATTCTAATAAATAACAATTGAACAGTTCACTCTGCACTATAAACAACAGCTATATGTGCAGTAGAAGTCTGACAAGATTTGTTCACCACATTAACGCCTATAATTTTATGTGCTTGTTAGCTGTAACAATCATCTAGTATTTCATCATGGTTGCACCAAAATATTGTGATGACCAAAATTAAAATTGTCCATTAATTTCTGCATTCATCCTGTGACACTTTTAAAAGCCAAATTTTAAGATGATGCAACACTTTATATTATCTATTTAAACTTGTTATTCCCAGGTGAGGAATGATGATGATTTGTTGTCAACCATACTCTACAATGAACAACATAGTAAAATACAGTGAAGAGCTTCAACTCATACCACAATCTGGCACCATTTGAAGATAAAAATACAAAGCTGAAAGAGACCAGCTTTGTTCTGCTACTTCTATCATGAGTCCTGAGCAGGCTGATGAACGACACCTGCACCAGCCCCATCAACATCGCAGTCATCACCCTTCAGGCGCCAACTCTTTGTCTCTGGGCCCACATCGCTAATGGGCTGCCAATGCTGGATTCAGGAGGATTAATGGCTTCCCTCTTTTCTAAGTCCAACTGTCAGTCAGTTGGAACGTTTAATATAAAAATTCTTTGTTAGCTTATAGCTATCATACTACAATTAAATGTAGTTAATCAGATCAACTATGAAGGAAAGCTAGTTCCAAGTTTTTCAAGTGAAAGAAGGTAGAGTTTAAAATCTACGATTTTAGAATGCAGCAAAGGACTAAGAAATCGATCAAGAGAGAACTGAATATGAATGTAAAATAGTGAGAATCATAAAAACAGATTGTAAAAGCTTTTCTAAATATGTAAAAAGGAAAAGATTCACAAAGACAAATGTGGGTCCACTACATGCAAACACAGGAGAACTTACAGAAAGAAATAGAGAAATTGTAGAAAAGCAAAATAACTATCCTCCTAGAAATGTTAAGCTCTCAGGGTCTAATGACAGTGTGGAACTTAAAGAAATGACTATTTGTGGGAAAAAGTTATTCGAGCAATTAATGGGACTGAAAGTTGACAAATTTTCAGAACCTGATGACCTCCACCCTAGAATGCTGAAAGAGATGGTTTCAGAGATGATGTATTAGTGATCAGCTTTCAAAATTCTAATAATTCTGCAATGGTATCTGCATAATGCATCTCACTGTTTAAGAAAGGAGAGGGAAAGAAAACAAGGAATTTCAGACCTGTTAGCCTGGTGTCAGTAGTAGCGAAAATATTAGAATCTATTGTAAAGGATGACAAATACAGGATATTTAGAAAATAATTTTTGAGTTATGAAAGGGATATCATATTTGACAAACCTGAAAGTTTTTTGAGGATGCTACTGAACTGATGAGGAGGAACCAGTGGGTGTGTGTTTTTGGATTTTGAGAAGGTATTTGATAAAGTCCCACAGGAGATTGGTAATTAAAATTTAAATGCATGGGATTCTGGGTAATATAAGGTATGGCTCGAGGATTTGTGAACAGGCAGAAAGCAGAGAATAGGAATAAATGAAGTATTTTCAGGTTGGTAAGCTGTAACCAGTAGGGCACTGCAATAATCAATGTTTGGGCTCCAGTTGGTCACAACTTACATCAATGATTTGAATGTGGTGCCAGTTGTAATAGTTCCAAGTTTGGAGATGACACAGAACTTGATGTAATCGTGAATTATGAAGAGGATGCAAAGAGCCTTTTAATGGATTTAGACAGACTGAGTCAGAGAATGGAATATAACATAGATAAGTGTGAGGTAATCCACATGTGAAGGATGAGCAAATGTGCAAAGTATTTTTTAAATGGTGAAAGATTGAGAACTGTTGAGGTTTAAAAGGACCCAGGTGTCCTTCTTCACAAGTCACTGGAAGCTAGCACACAGGTATAGGATGAAATTTTAAACAGTACATTAGGAACACAGAAACAGGAGAAGGCCATTCGGCCTGTTCTCCCATTCAACGTGAATTTGACTAATCTAACCCTTCAATGTCTTTTACCCATACTAATCCCATACCCCCTTACACCATTGGTAATCAAAAATTTATCAACCCCTATTTTAAATATATTCAAAGACTGAGCTTCCATTGCCCTCTGGGTACAAAACTCCAAAGATTCACAATCTTCTGACTAAAACAATTTCTACACATCTTGGTTCTATATTGGAATCCCTCTTATTTTCAAATTGTGATCTTTGGTTCTAAGCTCCCCAACCAAGAAAATATCTCCATTTAACTATCCTTTTAGGTATTGTGTAGGTTCTGATCAACTCTTATTCCTCAATACTTCACATGGGTCCAATATGCCCAATATTCTTTATAGGACAGTTCTGCCACTTCAGGAACAAGTCTGGGGAACCTCTGATTCACGTTAGAGTCATAGAGACATACAGCACAGAAACAGACCCTTTGGTCCAATCCATCCATGCCGACCAGATATCCTAGACAAATCTAGTCCCATTTGCCAGCATTTGGCCCATATCCCTCTAAACCCTTCCTATACATATACCATCCAGACGCCTTTTAAATGTTGTAATTGTACCAGCCTTCACCACTTCATCTGGCAGCTCATTCCATACACAGACTACCCTCTGCATGAAAAAGTTACTCCTTAGGCCCCTTCTAAACCTTTCTCCTCTCACCTTAAACCAATGCCCTCTAGTTTCTGACTCCCCACACCCCAGGGAAAATACCTTGTCTATTTACCCTATCCATGCCCCTCATGATTTTATAAACCTCTATAAAATCACCCCTCAGCCTTCGATGCTCCAGGGAAAACAGCCCCCACCTATTCAGCCCTTCCCTATAGCTTAAACCCTCCAACCCTGGCAACATCATATTTTTCCACATTATGTTCCATCTGCCATGTTCTTGGCAGTCACTAAGATGGTTGAAATCTTCTTGAAAATGTTTTACATCTACATCACAACATACATTCCTGCTTAGCTTTGTATCGTTGGCAAATTTCAAAATATTACACTTCATCCCCATGACCAAATGATTGATATAAATGGCGAAGAGCTGGGGCCAAGTACTGATCCTACCGGTATCCCACTAGTCAGAGTCTGTCAACGTGAGAAATGACCCACTTGTTCCAACTCTCTATTTTCAACTTTTAGTCAATCATTAATGCATGACAGTACATTACCTCCTATACCATGGGCTTTTAATTTTTAACCAGCCTTCTGTGGGAACTTTATTAAAAGCCTTCTGAAAATCTAGGTACGTTACAACCTCTTTTCTCAATTTTGTGGTAATATTTTCAAAAATTCAAACAGGATCATTAAACATGATTTTCCACTCACAAATATATTTGACTATACCCAATCAGATCGTTATCATCCAAGTGTCCATTTTTCATATCTTTTATTATAGATTCTAGTATTTTCCCCAGTGTTGCTGTAAAGCTTACAGATCTGAATTTCTCTGTCAGTCTTAAATTGTGAGTGATATTTGCAAGATTTCATCATGCAGGAATCATTTCACAATCTATGGAATTTTGGAAGATAATTACCAATGCATTGATTATCTCCATAGCTGTCCCTTTCAACACTCTAGGATGTAGACTTTCAGGTCCCAGGAACCTATCAACTGTCGGTCGCATTAATTTCTCCAGTGCAACCTCCTTGATCATATTCATTTTCTTCAACCCTTTTATTCTTTCATTGTCACTTGATCTCTAATTCTGGGAGATTTCTGGTTTGTCAGTGCAAACAGACATGAAATAATCATAGAGCTTCTCCATTATGCATTATAAATTCTCACGACTCTGCTTTTAATGCAATAATAATTTCCCTGTAATGTACCTATTGAATCATTTACAGTGCATGTTTATGTTTTTTTGCTGGATTGTATTTGTATGTTATTCTTCTTTTCCTTATTAATTTCTTGGTCCTTCTTTGTTATTTTCTATAGACTTCATAATCTTCAGATTTATTACTATTTCTGGCCACTTAATAAGCTTTTATTGTAAGAGGGCAACAAAGGATATGGGGATAGCATTGGAATATGGTTTTGAGATAAATGATCAGCTCTGATCTAGAACAGCAGGCTTGAGGAGCTGAATGGCCTATTCCTATGTACTACCCCTAAAAAATATTACAACCTAACAACAACCACACGTAGAAATATAGGTAATGAACTTGTAAGGAATGTGAAGGTGACAGGTATCTAGTACAGAGAGAGAAAAAAGAAATTGCTGGAGAAACTCAGGTCTGGCAACATCTATGGAGAGAAAGCAGAGTTAATGTTTCAAGTCCAATGACTTCTTCAGAATTGAGTTCAGAAGCAATTTTATTCTTTGATTTATGTGTTCAGCAATTTTGTTTTTGTTTCAATTTCCAGGATCCACAGTTCTTTGTTTTACATAATACAGACAGGAAGGTAGAGGAAAGATCAGTTACAGATCTTAGAAGTCTGTGTGTGTTTGTCAGAGAAAGAGAGAGAGAGTGTGTGTGTGAGAAAGAGAGAGAGAGAGAAAACAGCAAACCATATTGCTTTCTCTTTCTTTTTGCTCAACAGCTATCTTTGATACACTTCTTCTTGGCAAATGCTATTGTCCATACCATTGCCTCATTTTAAGATGAATAGTCTTAAACAACCTTACATATCTCAATATGTGCAGTCATCACGTGTGAGTAAAACAAGAGACATGAATTTCTTGCCGAACTTACCAAGTTTCTCTTGATTAAAAATGATAATTATAAGACAATTGGTTTTGTTTATTCCACTTAGGTTACCTGAGCTTGTCAGGTAATCATAACAGGCATTCTATTATGTTAATGCTTCCTTTGGAACCAAGAATTATATATCAGATAGACAAATGGTAAATCTAAACAGGAACACTTTATTGTTAATACTCACCAATCTACAGCCAGCTCTAGACTGGAACCCCAAGCTCCGCTCCTCCAAGTCACCTGACCAGCTCTCTTAAAGAAGCAGCACCCCTACTACACACACAAAATCTCTCCACCTTTATTTTAAAACTCCCATTAATAAACAACAATTATCAAGATTATACAAGCATTGTAGCCAACAGATGTACATGTTCGGGAATATTTACAAAAGCATGCCAATCATGGAAGAATGCCCCTTATACCAGATGTTTTGTCTGCAGACTGCTCAACACGATCAGTCTGTCAAGGGGATGACAATTTTCAGAAGACATCTCCTCATCCCAGGAAATTTTTCTAATGTAGTCTCTTAGGCCTCTGGAAGCTTGTGTTGTTCCACACATCCCTCTGACTGGCTGCTGTGCTCCTGTGACACTGCTGTTGTCTCCTCTCTAGGTATGGCTAATCCTGGCTGCCTGATTTTCCAGGAACTCCTTGAACTTTTGCACCACAAACTATGGATCATTGTCATTCATGACTTGTTTGGGGTTTCTGAACCTGCCAAATATTTCATCCAGTCAGTCTATCATTACTTCCTCCAAAACTGACTTCATGACCACCACCTTGGGCTGCTTGGAGTGGGCGTCCATGATGACTAGTAACACCTGTCCTGCTACTACTCCCGCAAAATTGATGTGAATCTCCTGCCACAGGGATTGAGGCCATTCCCATGGATGTAGGGACGACAATGGTGGTACCTTCCTTACTAATGCGCAAGATTCGCATGATCCTGTTCTCTCTTCAATCCGGAAGTCCACATTCAGCCACCAAAAATAACTCCTCGCTATCTCCTTCTTTCACACCACACTAGAGTGCCCTTTGTCCACTTGTTCCGGTCCCTTTACTCTTAACAGGGAACAAATCACAATTCTCATTCCCCACATTAAACACACGTCTGATACAGGCAACTCCCACTTCCTGGATAGGTAAGGGCATAATTCTGGGCAGTTTCCATCACTGATCTTCCCTCCCAGAACTAAGTCCACCACTCGGATCAAACCAGGTCAGTTCCAAGTAGCATTCTGCACCTGATTCACTGACACCAGCACCTTATCATCCTGGGAAAAGTGCATAACTTTCAGGTTCCAATCAGGAATATCTTTATTCACCAGTAGTGACAGCCTTGGTAGGACATCTGCATTGCTATGCCTGTTGGTATTTGATGTCATATAAGTCGGCTGACAGAGCCAGTGCCCATTTCTACAGTCATGCTGCCGTCATTGACAGTATCCCCCATGTATGGACCAAAATGGAGGAAATGGATGAACTTCTTAACACAGAGCTTGAGGCCCAATCTTTTCTTTTTGACCTGAGCCTAATTCTCCTCTGTCTTTGTTACTGATCTCAATATGAATGTGATGGGCCTTTCCTCTCTATTCCGTAAGATAATGTAGAGCAGAGGGACCTAGAGGTTCAGGTGCATAATTATTTGCAGTTTGAGTCACATGTAGACAGGGTGGTTAAAAAGGCATTTGGTTTGCTTCTTTTCATTGCTCAGTCTTTTGAGCATAGAAGTTGGGTGTCGTGTTGATGTTGTACAGGACATTGATGAGGCCGCTTATGGAATACTGTGTCCAGTTCTGGTCATCAGTTATACATAGGATATTATTAAGCTGGAGAGGGTTCAGAAGAGATTTACCAGAATGTTACCAGATATGGATGGTTTGAGTTATAAAGAAAGGCTGGATAGGCTGGGACTTTTGTCACTGGGGTATAGGAAGTTGAGAGGTGACCTAATAGAAGTTTATAAAATAACAACGGTTATTGATAGAGTTAATGGTTGTTGTCATTTCACTAGGATGAGGGATTTCAAGACTAGGGGGCATATTTTTAAGGTAAGAGAAGGCAGATTTAAAAAAAGACATGAGGGGCAAATTTTTTACAGAGGATGGTTTGTGTGTGGAATGAACTTCCAGAAGAACTGGTGGATGTGAGTACAATTAGAACATTCAAAAGACATTTGGATAAGCACATGAATAGGCAAGGTTTGGAGGGATAGGGGCCAGGAGCAGGCAGGTAAGACTAGTTTAGTTTGGGATTATGGTTGACACGGACATTGGACTGAGGGGTCTGTTTCCATGCTGTATGACTCTATGACTCTCTGTGTGACTGCAATTTGCAATTGTGTATCTGCAATTTGAGATGGAGAAGACAGAATCAGAGGTAACGGTATTACAGCTGAATGAAGGCGACTAAAGAGGTATGAGGGAGGAGCTGAGCAGAATTGACTGGAAGAGGAGCCGAGCAGGAAAGACAGTGGAACAGTAATGGCAGGAGTTTCTGGGACTAATTCAGGAGACACAGCAAAAATTCATTCCTAGGAAAATGAAGCACGGTACTGGGAGGATGAGGCAACCATGGCTGACTAAGGAAGTCAGGGATAGCATAAAAGCAAAAGAGCAAACATATAATGTGGTGAAGGGCAGTGGGAAACCAGAGAATTGGGAAGCTTACAAAGACCAACAGAGGGCAACAAAAAAAGAAATAAGGAGGGAGAAGATTTAATATGAGGGTAAGCTAGCCAGTAATATAAATGAAGACTGTAAGAGTTTCTTTAGATATATAAGTGGCAAAAAAGAGGCAAAAGTGGACATTGGACCACTGGAAAATGACAGTGGAGAGATGGTAGTGGGGAACAAGGAAATGGCTGAGGAACTGAATAATTACTTTGCATCAGTCTTCACGGTGGAAGACATGAGTTATATCCCAAAAATCCATGACAGTCAAGGGGCAGAGCTGAGTATGGTGGCCATCACCAGGGAAAACATGCTAGTAAAACTGATTGGCCTGAAGGTGGATAAATCACCTGGACCAGATGGACTACCCCCCAGAGTTCTAAAGGAGATAGCTGAAGAGATAGTGGAAGCGTTAGTGGTAATCTTTCAGGAATCGTGAGAGAGTCCTGAGGACTGGAAAATCGCTAATGTGACACACTTGTTTAAAAAGGGAGTAAGGCAAAAGATGGAAAATTACAGGCCGACTAGCCTAACCTCGGTAGTGGGTAAGATTTTGGAGTCCATTGTGAAGGATGAGATTTCTGAATTTTGGAAGTGTATGGTAAAATAGGGCAAAGTCAGCATGGTTTCCTCAAGGGGAGGTCATACCTGGCAAATCTGCTAGAATTCTTTGAGGAAGTAACGAGCAGGGTAGACCAAGGAGAGCCAATGGATGTTATCTACCTGAACTTCAAGAAGGCCTTTGACAAGGTGCCGCACAGGAGTCTGCTGAGTAAGATAAGGGCCCATGGTGTTAGAGGCAAGGTGCTAGCATGGATAGAAGATTGGCTGTCTGGCAGAAAGCAGAGAGTGGGGATAAAAGGTTCTTTCTCAGGATGGCAGCCGGTGACAAGTGGTGTTTCGCAAGGGTCAGTGTTGGGACCACAACTTTTCACCTTATACATTAATGATCTAGATGAAGGAACTGTGGGCATTCTGGCTAAGTTTGCAGACGATATAAAGATAGGTGGAGGGACAGGTGGTATTGTGGAGGTGGGGAGGCTGCAGAAGGATTTGGACAGGTTAGGAGAGTGGGCAAAGAAGTGGCAGATGGAGTACAGCATGGGAAAGTATGAGGTCATGCACTTTGGTAAGAAGAATAGAAGCATGGACTATTTTCTAAATGGGGAGAAAATTCAGAAGTCTGAAGTGCACAGAGACTTGGGAGTTCTAGTCCAGGATTCTCTCAAGGTAAACTTGCAGGTTGAGTCAGTAGTCAGGAAGGCAAATGCAACATTGGCATTTATTTTTGAGAGGACTTGAATATAAAAGTAGGGATGTACTACTGAGGCTTTATAAGGCCCTGCTCAGGCCACATTTGGAGTACTGTGTGCAGTTTTGGGCCCCATATCTCAGGAAGGATGCACTGGCCCTGGAGCGCGTTCAGAGGAGGTTCACAAGAATGGTCCCAGGAATGAAAAGCTTAACATATAAGGAATGTTTGATGACTCTGGAACTATACTCATTGGAGTTTAGAAGGATGAGGGGGGATCTAATTGAAACTTACAGAATACTAAATGGCCTGGACAGAGTGGATGTTGGGAAGATGCTTCCGTTGGTAGGAGAGACTAGAACCCGAGGGCTCAGCCTTAGAGTAAAGGGAAGACCTTTTAGATCGGAGATAAGGAGAAACTTCTTCAGCCAGAGAGTGAATCTATGGAATTCACTGCCACAGAAGGCTGTGGAGGCCAGGTCATTGAGTACATTTAAGACTGAGATAGATAGGTTCTTGATTATCAAGGGGATCAAGGGTTACAGGGAGAAAGTGGGAGAATGGGATTGAGGATCATTACAATCAATCATTACAAACTTGACTTTGATTTTCCTGTTGTGAACCACTCATGTCTGCCAATTCATTAGGTATTGCTGCTTTTATAAAGATGTAGAGATGCATAGTACTCCATCTCTGCAGGAACACGACAAATGTTTCAAATCAGCTAGGATCAGCTGCATGTGGCAAATTCCTTTTCAAAACCACCCCATTGTTTGTACGTGGAATTATTTTAGACCGTGGTCCTCAATAATGCTGATTGGATGGCGTCAATGCCATGCTGGCTGAGATAGTTCTTGAGGTCTGCTTCTTCAACTTACCACTTTGTGATCTCATGGTATTATTGTGCCATGATTAATGACACTTGGACAATGAACTTGCTTCACGATAATATTCAAAAGACACAGGAATACTTTAATAAAACCTCCTATATTTATGTCCCATCTTCAAACATGCTCCATAATGTCCACATAAATGTAATTCAGGACTACAATATGCTAAACTGGGAGGTCGAGTGGTGCAGTTGGTAGTGGCCCTGACTTTGAGCCAGAAGATCCATCTCAGGACTTGATTGACAATAAAGGTGCATTCATAACATGAGCAAATGGGTTAATAAACAACATGCAAATCGTTCCACTACAGTAGTGATTGTAATGACGTCAGCCAGTTGGACTTCAATGAATACGAGTTTCCCGATTGGGTCTGTTAATTTTGTCCAATCAGGGAGATCTGGCTGACGTATAAAAAGGGCGCGTGTCAGAGATACTGACACCTTGGTATCTGCTCTGAATGGGGTAGTAATATTGAGGAAAGCGGTTGCAAAGGAACTCGTGGCTGTGGTCAACAGCAGGAGAGAAGGTGCTCACCCGGGAGTGGGACAGGAGAGGCAGTATGAGAACAGGTAGTGAATCCGGGAGCATTGGAACCAGTAACCATGAGTGAATAGGCCATTCCAATCATTCCGGTCTGAGCAATACTAAAGCCAAGGGCTGTTCATGTGTAAGTAACGGGTGACTTGATGATGGGATATTCCAAAGTATAACATGACTGCAGCAATTTGGCCTTCCTGACTGATTTGTAACACACTACCACTACCAACAGACACTAAGCTAAGATTGAAATAAGATTAAAGGACTTAATATAAGAATTCATTCCAAAATCCTAACGTAATTTATAATCCCCTTTTTTCTCCCTCTGGAAGCATTTACACTTTCATGTGCCTTTGTGAGTTTTCCGTTATTGTTCTAGAGCCAATGGGCAGCACAGTGGCATAGTGGTTAGCACTGCTGCCTAACAGCGCGAGGGACCTGGGATTGATTCCAGCCTTGGGCGACTTGTTTGTGTGGTTTGCATTTTCTCCCTGTGTTTGCATAAGTTTTCTCCAAGTGCTCCAGTTTCATCCCACAGTCCAAAGATGTGCAGGTTAAGTGGAGTGGCTATGCTAAATTGACCTGTAGTGTCCAGGGATGTGCAGGTTAGGTGGATTAGCCGTGGGAAATGCAGAGTTACAAGTCTAGGGCAGGGGGATGGGTCTGGGCGGGATGCTCTTCATGGGGTCAGTGTGTACTCATTGGGCTGAAAGGCTATTATTGCTTTATAATACAACCCTCTATCTGAAGAGCTTCAAACAGCAACAGAAAAAAAATGGATATTGGAATTCAGAAATCAAACAGAAAGTGCTCGAGAAATTCAGCAGATCCGGTAGCATCTGTGGAGAAGGAAAAAGTTTCAAGTCCGATATGGTTCTCCTTTGAAAGTGAAGGGGCCTGGAAAATGATGTTCGCTATGTTTTTGACAAAGTGGATGGAGAAGCTAAGGGACAGGTAGTGAGGGTAGGCAGAAAAAAAGACAAAAAGAGAGCTAATCATAGTAGAGATATAGATGCAGAGTACATCTTAATGGTACAGGTAAGTAGCAGAAAATAGGTTTGTCATGCTGAGAGCCAATCTATGCAAGCAAGACATCTGGGTGACGGTAGGGGTGAGGACGAGGACGGGAAGGGATTGTAATCGACTGTGTCCACTGTCTGAAGTTGTGGAACTCAATGTTGAGTCCTGAAGGCTGTAAAATACCTAGGTAGAAAATGAGGTGCTGTTCAACACTAAGTTCAACAACGCAGAGATATGCGTGTCACTCTGAAACTTTCCTATGTTACCCCTCAATCTGACACCATCCCCTCTCCTAACCCCACCTCCTATGTTATATTTACTATCCCTTCTGACCTTCCATTCTTTGATGCTGAAAGTTCTGTACTCAGCAAAGGTCTCAGTTTTATTCCTTTGTGTCCCCACCTTAATGAATTTTGGGCACCACATAACGGTGAACTCTTCTAATGTCGCCTTCGCCTCCATCCCCATTTTTTTGGACAAGAGTCCCCCCCACCGTCCCACAGACTCCTTCACCTACCTCCAACACTCTCTCTCCACCTGGGCCCCTCCCTCTGATGCTTTACCTGCACTCAAGAACAGTCGACGTGACATTGGTCACCTCAATTTCTCTTCCCTCCTCACCCATTCAAACGTATCTCCTCCGAATTGACTGTACTTCAGGCTCTCAGAACCAACCCTGACTTTGTAATTAAACCTATTGACAAGGGTAGTGCTATTGTTATCTGGCAGATGACCTCTACGTCGCAGAGACTGAGCCTGGCTCTCTGATACCTCCTCCTATCTCCCCTGGATGATGACCCCACCGTGGAACATCAGGCCATTGTGTCCACAACAGAGACAAACCTTACTTCATCTGGGGATCTCCCTTCCACTGCCTGCAAGCCTTCCAACTTGGCATAGCCCACTTCTGTCTTCTTCCCAAAATCTAAAAACAGGACTACCTGGCAGACTACTGTGTCTGCCATCTCCTGCCCCACACAACTCATCTCTTCCTATCTCGACTCAATCTTTTCTCCCATTGTCCAGTCCCTTCCCACTTACACCTGCGATTCCTCTGATGCCTTATTGAAGTTTCAGAATTTCCAGTTTGCGGGGTCCAGCTGCCTCCTCTTCACCATGGACGTACAATCCCTTTACATGTCCATGCCCCATCAGGATGGTCTCAGGCCTCTCCACTCCTTCCCGGAACCAAATCTTGAAGCGACACATCCACCATTAGCTGAGCTCATCCTCACCCTGAACAACTTCTCTTTTAACTCCTCTGACTTTCTTCACATCAAATGGGTGGCGATAAGTACCCACATGGGCCCAATTATGCCTGTTTCTTTGAGGGGTACATGGAAAATTCCTTGTTCCAGTCCTGCTCTGGCTCCCACCCACAACTCTTTCTCTCCCGTACATCGACGACATCATTGGTGCTGCTTCCTGCTCTCGTCCACAACTGGAAAAGTTTATCTATTTCGCTTCGAATTTTCATCCCGCTCTCACCTTCACCCAGTCCATTTCTTCCCTTCCTCGACATGTCTGTTTCCATTTCTGGGAATACACTGGCCAGCAATATCCACTACAAATCCACTGACTCCCACAGTTACCTTGACTATACATTCTCACACCCTGCTTCCTGTAAATACTTTGTTCGTTTCTCCCAGTTCCTTTGTCTCCGTCGTATCTGTTATGATGATACCAACTTTGAAAAGGGGGCCACCAAAATGCCCACTTTCTTCCTCAACCGAGGATTTGCTATGACCGTGGTTGACAGGGCCCTTGGTTCAGTCCAACCCATCTCTCACACTTTGGCCCTCATGCACTCTCTTCCATCCCAAAACAGCAATAGCGTCACCCTTGTTTTCACCTACTATCCTGCCAGCATTCACATCCAGAGGATCATTAAATGCCATTTCCACCACCTCCAGAGGGATACCACCACCAGACACATGTTCCTTGCCTCCCTTGTAGGCCTTTTGCAGAGACTGTTCCCTTTGGGACACCCTGGTCCACTCCTTCACTCACCAACACAGCCCGAAGGCACCATCCCCTGCAACCGCAGAAAGTGTAACACCTGCCGGTTAAATTCCTCTCTCCTCAGTATCCAAGGGCCAAAACACACCTTCAAAGTGAAGCAGTGCTCTACCTGCACTTCACTCAATTTAATCTACTGCATTAGCTGCTCATAATGTGGTCTCCTCTACATTGAGGAAATGAAGAGTAAATTGGGTGACCACTTCACACAACACTTAGGTTCTGTCTGCAAGGAAGACCCTGAGCTTCCAGTTGCATGCCACTTCAACACACCACCTTGTTCCCTGGCCAACGTCTCTGTCTCAGGTTTGCTGCTGTGCTCCAGCAAAGCTCAGCACAAGCTGGAAGAAGAGCACATCACTTTCCACTTCAGAGCTCTACAGCTTTTTGGACTCAATATCAAGTAAAACAAATTTAGGGCTTGAGGTACCTTCTCCCATGTCCTTACCCCAACCCCCACACACCAGGTCTTGTTATCACATGGTCTGCTATTACACTCAACCCATTGTTAGCCACCAATAATCCCCATTAGCAGTTATTCATTCTCCTAGGCTGACCGTTTAGGATCCACCCCTTTGTCCGTCCGACTGTCCTTTTCACTCTCTAGGCTCTGTTTTCAACTACCATTTATTCCTTAAGCCCTCCCACAAGCCATCCTTTGCATTACAAAACAATTTTTTCCTGGCTACCATCAGTTCACTGGCCCTAAAACATTAACTCTAATTTCTCTCCACAGATGCTGCCAGACCTGCCAAGATTTTCCAGCAATTTCTGTTTTTGTTTGCTCTTCCTTAAACTTGAATTAAGCTGCATTGGAATATTGCAACAAACTCGACAGAAAAGTTAGCATGAAAGCAAGATCATGGATTCAAATGACCAGCAACTGGAAGGTCAGAGTCATTCTTACAAACAGTGTGAAGGTGTTAAGACTATAAAATGCAGGAACAGAGGCAGGCCACTCCACACATTGAGTCTGCTCCACCATTCAATGAGATCATAGCTGATCAGATAATTCTCAACTCCACTATCCTGCCTTTTCTCCGTAACCCTTAATTCCCTTACCGATTAAAAATCTGTTCTATCTCAGCCTTGAATATACTTAATGATCCAACCTCAACAGCCCTCTGTGGTAAAGAATTCCAAAGATTCACAGCCCACTAAGAGAAGAAATTCGTCCTCATCCCTGTTAAATGTACAACACCCCTTATTGTGAAATTATACCCTCTGATCATAGATTCTCCCACATGATGAAATAACTTTTCTGCATCTACCCTGTCAAGTCCCCTAATGATCTTGTATGTTTCAATAAGGTGGCCTTTTATTCTTCTACATTCAAATGAGTATTTGCCCAATCTACTCAAACTCACCTCAAGACAGTCCTTCTATATCTGGTATCAACCAAGTAAATCTTCTCTGGAGTGCCTCCGTTGCCAGAATATCTTTCCTTAGATAAGGGCCCCAAAACCTTTTACAGAATTCCAGCTTTGGTCTGACTAGTCTTTTGTATAGTTTTAGGAAAATGTTCCTATTTTTACTCTCTATTCCCTTTGAAATAAAGGCCAACATTCCAGTTGCCTATAACCTGCTGAACTTGAATTTAAATTAATAGAAGAATCCCAGGTATAAGTATATTCATTGAATCTTACATAGAGATTAACTCACAAGTGATAGAATATGGAGGTGAATTTGATTGCACAAAAAATCTCAACAATCTGAAAATGTTAAATGCTTTGGAATAACATTAGGTGTTTTATAAATTAAACTTTGCTGTACAAGAGAGATTGCTATTCAACTGCACAATATAGATTTTTTGTTTCTGCAGCAGAATGAACAATTAGGTGACACCTGAATGTATGTACACATTGCTGCATAGCAGATTTCTGAAGAAAGGTCCTGACCCAAAACGTCAACTTTCCTACTCCTCTGATGCTGTCTGACCTGCTGTGTTCCTCCAGCTCCACACTGTGTTATCCCTGACTCCAGCATCAGCAGTTCTTACTATCTTTGGACGCAAATCTTTTGTGTTTCATGGACAAGGGCTCCAAAATCCCTTTGTTCTGTAGCTTTCTGCAGTCTTTCTCCACTGAAGTAGTATTCAGATTTTCTATTCGGCCTGCCAAAGTGCATAACCTAACATTTCCCAAATTATATTCCATCTGTAAAGTTTCTATCCATTTGCTTATTCAGTCTATATTCCTCTGCAAACTGTTTGTGTCATCCTCACCACTTGCCTTCCAATCTATTTTTGTGTCATTCGTGGGGTGTCATTGGGGTGGCACAGTGGCTCAGTGGTTAGCACTGCTGCCTCACAGCGCCAGGGACCCAGGTTTGATTCTACGCTTGGGCAACTGTCTGTGTGGAGTTTGCACATTCTCCCTGTGTCTGCGTGGGTTTCCTCCAGGTGCTCTGGTTTCCTCCCACAGTCCAAAGATGTGCAGGGTAGGTGGATTGGCCATGCTAAGTTGCCCGTAGTGTCCAAGGATGTTTAGGTTAGGTGGGTTAGACATGGGGAAATGCAGGCGTAAGGGGAATGAGTTGGGATGGAATGGTCTTCGGAGGGTGCGGTGTGGACTTGTTGGGCCAAATGACCTGTTTCCACACTGTAGGGATTCTATGAAACTTGGCTATGGTATATTTACTTTCCTTATCCATCCAAGTCATTAATACATGTTATAAATAATTCTGATCCCTTTGACAATCACTCAGTTTGCACGTAGTCTTGCCAAAGCAGAGGAGACTGACAACACTGTGACCAGTGAATCCAGTCAACTAGAATATAAAGGTAGAAGTAAATTGTTGCTTCACCAGAAAGCTGTATTTGCAGCCTTCCCCTTCTTATCAGCATTCCACGAAGACTGTTCCCTCCATGGCATTTTGTCCATTCCTATGTCATTTCCAACACCTCTTCACCCTTCAAAGGCATTTTCCTACGTAGTCACATGTCTTTTTACCTCTTTCCTCCTCAATGTCCAGGACCCCAAACACTCCTTCTAAACTAGATACTAAGTCAGAAGCTGAACAAGTAAATACACTTTTTTTTTTACACATTGGGAACTTAGCAAAAGATGTTATTGCTCACAAATGGATAAAATAAGCCACTGAGGGGAATTGGTGGTACAGTGTAATGTCATTGGGCTAATAGTGCAGAGACCCAAGCTAATGTTCTGAGCATGAGTTCAAATCCCATCATGGTAGATGATGAAGTTTGATGTCAATAAAAGAAGTCTGGAAATAAAAACCTAACCAAATGGTGACCATATAACCACCATTGACTGCTGTAAAAAAACTTATCTGGTTCAGTAATATCCTCCAGAAAAAGAAATCTGCCATCCTTATTATATCTGACTCCAGGCCCACAGCAATGTGGTTGACTCTTAACTACTCTCTGAGCAATGAAGGATGGTCAATAAATGCTGGCCTAGTCAGCAATGTCTAGATCCCATTACTGATTTCTTATAAACACAGATATATTTGAAGTGGCACTAAAAGCTTCTGACAATTATTTCAACCTCAGACCTAATAAGATTCTTAAAAGAGCAAGATTGGACAGAAGAATATAGTATTCAAGAGATTCCATGGGCAACTTCATGAGTAATCCCTATAAACTCTTGGAGAGAATGCAACTATTGTGACTTAAGGTCAGAATGCATCAGACACCAAATCATTATAGACATTGTTGATGAGTTTTTGTCAGATTTATTAGGTCCAAAGAAGATCTCAAAGCCAATTAGATGGTGAGTGAAGCAGAGGTATGGAAGCAATACAGATCAATTCTAAGGGGAGGTCTTTGGAATCCAGTCAATTCTTAAGATATAGAAGCACCAAAGAGACATCATGATATGTCAATCCTGTTCACTAGCACCCATCTGGTTCATTCAGTTGCCATTGGGCAGTAGGTCACAGTACAAATGAGCTACTGTTGTCAACGAAACTAACCCTATCGTGGAGCCAAAGATAGTAGGAACTGCAGATGCTGGAAAATCTGAGATAACAAGGTGTAGAGCTGGATGAACACAGCAGGCCAAGTAGCATCACCATTTCTGATGAAGGGTCTAGGTCCGAAACGTCAGCCTTCCTGCTCCTATGATGCTGCTTGGCCTGCTGTGTTCATCCAGCTCTACACCTTGTTATCCCCTATCATGGAGCCAGTGCTTTTGGAAGAGAAAATAAGGAAAACTACTCAGTCTCAGTAATGTACAGCAAAATTGCAGCTGTTTTTCGTCAAAGCATGTGTGAGTAATTTTTTAAAAATTACCAATTAGTCAAAAGTTTCATATTTGACCTTGCTTTATGATAGCATTTGTGTAAAGCCAATATTGCTAATAAGAACAACATGAAATGCCGCAAGTCCCTTGCTGCACAATTATCGCTGATCATAATGTACCCTGTGGATATTTTCACGATTTACATTGTCAAATTCAAAATTATCGATAAACACTTGAAAAGATTATTGTTTAAAGTTTTAAAAATTGTCCTTCCGAATTCTATCTATCATTTTTTTCCCTAACCTATATTACAAAAATGTGTAAAATCGACTGTAAGTAAATACAAGTCAAACTTAGTGATCAAAAGATGTCAGGGAGAAATGTGTTCAGAGCACAGCTCATTGTAGTGTTATGCAGACTTTCATCATTTTAGCAACTCAGATAATGCCAAGGACCAGAAACTTTACAACCCATACAGAATTCTTCAATGATATAAATAAATTATATTAATAATGAACGACGTTATGTCATAGAATGGGACAAATTCATCTTCAGGATTGTATTGGATTATCTCAGGAACATGTAGTTGGTCCAGCCTTCCACATTCCAATGAAGAAAAAGCTGCTGCGAGATGCTGCATACTTCAAGTTCAGTGAGTCGATCAAATTTCTGACAACCCAAGGTCATCAGCAAAGCTCACTGACTCACAAGGCATGATGCCAGGGTGACATAAGGAGAATTTTTAGAGCACCAATTTGTTGGCCAAGAATATTTCTTATTACAGGGCAGCAGAGACCTGCTCCTATACCTCAATCAAGGTTAGTGAGGTAGATGCCAAGTCTGGGAGATTGGTGAGGATGTGGCAAGATCATTTTGGTCAAGGAGATTTTTCAAAAAAACCTGAACAAGAAATGAAACCCCAATTTGCCCACTGAAAGATAAACATCCAGAATTTTCTTGAATTTCATCTACCTGAAGCAAGCTCGAAGTCTGTTTTTTTTTCCACAATGGCTTGTAAATGAATTAAGACATCAATGGTCATCAACCAAAGGAGAGATGTCAAAATGGGGATTGGCTATACTAAGTACAATTTCATTCCATGAACCTAAGAATTATTTAACATTGCAGTTACATTTACTTAGCAATGGTATCTTATAGCAAATATCAAATAGAAAGAACAATACAAATCTAATAATCAGAGTCGCATCAACCTAATTGTGAGTTAGAGTAAAATATGAACATGCATATGAATCTGAAAGAATCTGAAGGGTTAATTCTTGATTGAATGCAGTAAGCACCATTCACTACAATTATGTCATGGGAACTTGGGGTAAAGAAGGAGTTTATAGGAGATAGACCTGGGCCTGTGCACTCCTAACAGTCTCTGCACTATTGTTGATCATATGCTGTTCATGTAACTAGGAAAAAGTTGTTGAAATATAAAACTTTTCATATTGTTTACTCAATAAGAATCCTCCAGTTGGACCAAAAAGGTAGTTTAGTGCACTTTCAGAGGCAAATCGAGCACCAGATCAGGAAGCGACACATATTGTTCCACGGTCTACTTATGGTAGAGAGGGTGGCTATTTATCTAAGTTGATGAGGTACTAAACATCAGACCACTTTTTCCTGGTTAATATCAAGCTTCTTGTATGTTGCTCCAACTGTGGCCATTCAGCCAAATGCTACATATGACATTCCTGATCTATGCTTTGTAGAAGGATGAGATAGTCTGGGGAGTCAAGAGATCAACTACTTGTCACAGAATACACAGACTCTGTCCTGTTCAAGTAACTATAGTCTTTATGAATTTTTAGAGATTAATGACCAGCCACAGCATGTTGTTGTGGGGAACAGTCAATTAAATGACGGTCAATATCATGGAAAGTTAGGTTAAATTTTGTAGCTTAATGATGAGTATTGATCGTGAATTAATGAAAATTCTAACTGTAAGGAAACACACAGCTAACAGTACTTACAATCTGATTGAATTGGATGTTAGGTTTGAAAAGGAATAGGATTAATCATGAACTAAGGTTTTAATTTTAGTAAGGCTGATTCTGGAGAGATGAAGGCGGAAATGATCACAATTGATTAGAAAGCATTATTAACCATAAAAGGCTGATAAGGGAAGACAGAAATAACATAGAGACAAAAGGAAAGGTTTGTAAAAAGGCAATAAGCAGCAGAGATCTTGCAAACCAGGAGATACAAAAAAGAAAAGCTAAGGAGTACAAAAAGTGTTACGAGCCGCAGGAAGGGAATGTAATAAAAAGCTTGCAAGGGGTACCAAGATCAAAACTAAAGGTTTTCGGAAGTATACAAAGATGAGGGTGGGGAAGAATAAACTTGGTCCTTTAACGGGAGATACAGGTAGAATTGTGTTTAGAAATCAGGATAAATAATTAATTTGTATTAGAATTCACAAGATAAGATGGAGATAAAGTACCAGAAATAGAAGGAAAATTTAAAATAAATCAAGGAGAGGAACTTACTTGAAACAATATGACTTTAAAAAACAGCAATGAAAAACTAACAGTATTAAAGATAAACTAATCTCCAGGATCCATGGTTTCCACCACAGGATATTAAAAATAGCAGATGAAGAAATCATATTGGATGTGATCTTGTCTCTGGGATTTGAAAATTACCAATTTCACAACTTAAGAAGAATAGAAGAGTTCAATTAGGAAATTACCGCCCTATTCATCTAATTACTGTTGTCTGAAGTTAACAGAATCTGTTGTTAGCTACAGAGTAACTGAGCATTTATTCAAACATGAGATGATCATGGACATCCAACATGAATTTATGAAGGGTAAGTACTGTCTAACAGATGTAGATAAATACTTTGAACAGGTATCAAATGTGGTGGCTAAGGGAGTTTTTTTTAACCAGAAGATAACCAAGAAGATTCCATACAAGATACACTTTATAAAATGTCAGTGCATGGAAATGGAGAATTTACAACTATGGGTCACTATTTAAAAATAATGGTCTGCCTATTTAAGGCAGAAATAAGGAGAATTTCTTTCTCACAGAAGATTGTGAGCCTTTAGAAAAGCTGCTCAAAAGGTGATGAAAGCAGTCTTTGAATATTTTTAAGGCAGAAGTAGATAAATTCTTGATCAGCAAGTTGCTGCAGGGTTATTGAAGTTAGGGAGGGAATATGCAGTCAAGGTTACAATCAGACCATCCAGCATCTTACTGAAGGAACAGGCTCAAGGGCCAAATGGCCTACTCCAGCTCTTAATTTGTATGGTTATATGTATACTCATGAGAATATGGAATCACAGCAATC
This sequence comes from Rhincodon typus, assembly GCF_021869965.1. Classification (NCBI taxonomy): domain Eukaryota; kingdom Metazoa; phylum Chordata; class Chondrichthyes; order Orectolobiformes; family Rhincodontidae; genus Rhincodon; species Rhincodon typus. The sequence goes on from NC_063334.1 coordinate 51,400,367, forward strand.
TGCAGGCTTTTGGATAATTGTGTGTGTGTTGGCAAAAAAGAAGTCTACTTCAATTTTGGTCTGTTAGGTTACTGCAATTCAAATGCATATCCAAATGCTTTCAAATTCAATGCAATGTCCCTCCCACCCTTTCAGGCAATGGATTCCAGATTTCTACCACCAACCTCTGGCTGAAAAATAACTCAGCTCCTCATATTCTATTAATCATTTTAAAGCTACATTCCCTGGTTGTTGATCTCATTGTCAGTTGGAGGGTTAATGGATATTTATTCAAATTGGCAGGAATATATAGGAGTGGGAGTTGTGTTACAGCGGCTGGGTTACTGGGCTCTGGTTAGACCCCATTTACAGTACTGCATTTAGTTCTGGACACTGCACCTCAGGAAGGGTAAATTGGACTGGGAGTGGCGCAGTGCGGTTTCATGACAGACTGGGGCAAAAAAGTTATATTAGGAGGTCATATTGCATAGACTAGGCTTATATCCTTTGGATATTAAGATTAAAGAGTGATTTAATTGAGATACTGTACGAAAGGTAATCAATGAAGTTAATAGATTAGATTAAAAAAATCTTTAAAATTTAAACATTAAAATTGGAGCAAGGCTGTTCAGGAGTGATGTCAGAAGGCACCATATGAAGGATACTAGAAATCTGGAACTCTGTCTTAAAACAGCTAACAAGGCAAGTTGAAGTGAAATTTTCAAATCTGGAATTTATAGATTTAGTAAGGCAAGGATATAAGGTTTTACAGGACAATGACAGATAGATTGGATTAAGGTACACCACAGATTAGCTGTGAACTAGGTGAATGACACAATAGGTTTAAGGGTCTGAATGATCTATTCCTGTTCTTACTTCCTTATGTCTTGACAGTTAATACCAGTTGTGTAGAATGCCAGATCTTTGTCAATGTGTATATGAGCTCACCATTGTCTAGTGAATTATTATCCATGCTCAACAGTAACATCACAGGATCCAAAGTCTAAATTTACCTCAATATTCTGTGAAATGTACTAATAAATGATTGCATGTATTAATAGCTTGGTCTGATGGGATTTTCTGTATCATTGGTGCAGCCTATTGCTGCATAGCCATCATTTTGAAAAGAGGAACAAAGATCAAAGCAGGGCTTGGTAAGCCTGGTATTTACACATTTCTGATTCTGAAGTGATAGCACCTCTGGAGAGAGTGGGAATTTATTAGCATCAAAATTCTTTTATTGCAAAGCCAAAATCAAATTAGTTAACAGTCTGATATGTTGATATCAATGGTATCATTTCAGTTTCCACACATCAGACAGAAATAGTTCACCTTCAGAGACTCTATGGTGTTTCTCGCACCTGCTGCAAATCTCCATGTTAAGTACAGGCTTTGACTTTCTCTCGTTAATTAAAGAAGAGCAGCAGTGCACTGTCACTGTTGTAATGTCCTACATAAAGTTCATGACTCTTAGCTGAACTCTTGGAAAGATATCCCCTCTTTGAATCTGTGCCTGAAAATGCATATGTTTCTCAGTGCGTATTCTTTTTAAGTATTACTATATTGCAGAAAATTACCCCTTTATACTTACCCACTTTTCATCCACAAGAATTGTTTGTGATTTAATTAGTCAGACTGCAGAATAGGGATCCTGTACTTGGAGGCAGCGTATGTTCTCTTAAACCAGCAACCAAGATATTGGGAATTCAGGTCCTACCAAAGGAAATTGTGAAATCTGTAGAACAGAATCATAGAATTTCTCCAGTGAGTCTGCTAGAACCCTCCAAAGAGCATCCCACCCAGAGCCACCCCATTCTTGTAACCCCACATTTACCATGGCTAGTCCACTTAGTCTGCACATCCCTGGACACAATGGGGCAATTTAGCATGGCCAATCCACCTAAGTTGCACATTTTTGAACTGTGACAGGAAACCAGATCACCTGGCAGAAACCCACACAGGGAGAATGTACAAATTCGACACAGACAATCACCCAAGGCTGGAATCAAACCAGTTCCCACTGTGCCACCGTGCCACCCCTAGTATTAGAAGATGACTGTGAAAGCCATTGGATTGTTTTCAAATCTTATTGTATCACAGAGTGAAGCATATCTCTCTGGCCTGCAAGCGACTTCAATCCAACACTTTGCTGTTGACTCTTAAAAGTTAAATTTAATAAATTTAAATAGTCACCATTGCGACTGGGTTATGTGGATAAACCTGCTGTGAATGAAAGCATGTTTCTGATAAATTACTTCCAGGCTTAACTCAGCTGCCTTTGATTGCCTGTGTATATTTGAATCAGAATTTTGAATGAGATTTTCATTGGCACTTATGTTTCATCAGACATGTACAGAATTTTTGGGCTTCCTGAAAGAAAGTAATGAAAGAAAGGTGAGAAGATTGTACAAAGGATCATGTAGATAATTAAAAGGCACAAATACAAGAGATCAATAAAGGATCAGTGCTCACATCTGCTTTTATCCCTCACTAGAAAAGAACATAATGAAAGTACTATCTTAAGACATCAGCAATGGTTCAGGCAGTTACACATTCCCCTCAAGCTGAGAAGGTCCTGGCTTCAAGCCCTATAGTCCAGAGGTGAACATAACGGTTAGACTGACACTCAGTCTACTAACGTGGAAGTACCACAATTTCGGAAGATCTACCTTTTGGATGAGATGTTAAAAATCTGCTTTCTCAGGTGGATGTGAAAGATACCATGGCACTATTTGGAAATGAGCAGGAGCATTCTTCTAGCTAATGTTTATTCCTCAACCAACATCACTGAAACAGATTATCTAGTCAATATCACATACTGTGAAAATTGCGTGCTGTGTTTACAATAGTGTGACAAGAATGCACTCTGAAATACTTTATTGGCTTTAAAGATCCCCAAGTTTGTAATAAGTGCTTCATAAATGGAATATTTCTTAGATCTGAGACAGCAAACATGTTGACATTCAGAGTCTTCATGACTATGATCAAGTCTTACATTGACTCTATTGATTATTGAGACTGATGTTCCACAGAGCAGACAAATTTCTCCATGGAAGAAGATAGGTCTGCAACATCAATTCAGTGAAGCCTGAATGGACCCCCCCATTCTCTCAGAAAACAGGGATAATACATATCCTTGGTTTGCTGGTGTCAAAACAATAATAGAACATTAGAATAGTACAGCACAGAAGCTGGCCATTTTTAATTCATCAAGTCTGTAGCAGCTCTATTGTATTCCACTGCCCTATGTTTTCCTAATAATCCTGCATTTCCTGCTACTACAATGATTTATCAAATACTTTCAGAATTTCCCTTTCACTTTTGAATCTGTATCATCAACATTCAGCAATTCATTGCATAAAGACATTTTTCCATATCATCTTTAATTCTTTTGCCTATGACCTCAAATCTGTGCCATCTGTTACCAACTCTTCATTCATTGGAAATAGCTTTTCTTTATTACCTTACTTAAACACATCAAGTTTAAAATACCTCTATTCCCTTATTCATACATTTATCCGGTCTAAAGACAACAAAGGTCTATCTAAGAAATCCCTGGAACCATTCTCATAAATGTCTTCTGTGCTCTACTCTGTCTAGTAGACAGTTTCTACTATCACTTAATGGTTAATCTTTTGATCAATGGCCCCTGACTCTAGTATAGGTATCCAGCTGAACTGAGTGTAGAGAGCTCACCCTCCGACATAGACTCCGCCATAATTTTCCATACTACCTCTGTCTGTTCTTGCTCACTTGTGAGTTGTAAGTCACCAGTCAATTAGCTAACCAAGGCAAGAGAGGGCAAAAAGCCCTGTTGGTTCATAACTTGCTTGTGTTCTGGAATGATGCAGCAAGATCTGGACAATATCCAGGCTTAGAAAGATACATGGCAAGTAACATTCATGCCACCAAGTACCAGAAAATTACTATATTTGGTAAGAAAGAATCTAATCATTGCCACAATGTTCAATGACATTAGAATTGCTGAATCTTCTATCAACAATAATGGGTTTATTATTGATCAAAAATTGAACTGGACTTGCCATATAAATACTATGAGTACAAGAACAGGTCACTGACTAGAAATTCTGTGGCGAGTAATTCACCTCCATCTCTCCATTGTCTGTCTACTCTTTACAAGGACAAGTTAGGAGTGTGATAAAGAATATTCTCCACTTGCCTGGATGATTGCAGCTTCAACAACTCTTGAGAATCATGATACTATACAGGACAAAGCAGCCCATTTAACTGGCGCTAAACTACCACCTTCAACATTCACTTCCTTCACTATGGATGCACAGTGACAGCACTGTGTATCATTTATAACATGCATTACAGTATCTTACCATGGGAACAGACCTACCTATATGCTCCCCTCTAAGTCACATTCCATCCTGATTTGGAACTATATTACTGTACCTTTACTGTCGCTGGGTCAAAATTCTGCAACTCCCTTTCTACACCCCAATGACTGCTGCTCTTCAAGAAGGCAGTATACCACCACCTTCTTGCGGGCAATTAGGATGGACAATAAATGCTCGCCTAGCCAATAATGCCCAAACCATTTAATGATTTTTTTTTAAAAATGCCCTTGGAAGAAATTACCTTTGTGGAATCGTGGTGTAAGAAGTTCACTACAGCTGCTAACGCAGGAAGGCCTTTGTGGAGATAAAAGACATGAATTAATACTAAAAACTAAGAATCCTGCAATTAATAATTTGATGATCATCATTCTCATTTGCTGCTGTAATTTAGTCATGACGACTGAAAATCATATGAAACGTGAGTCACAAAAATTTAGTTCCGTCACCCAGATAACTGGGTGTTTCAATTCTTCATCTCCAACGGCTAGGATAGCCACACTGCAACTAATATCACTCCTCAGCCTCCAACGCCCCAGAGACAAAAATCCCAGCCTATTTAACCTTTCCCTATAACTCAAATCATCCAATCCTGGCAATAACCTTGTAACTCTTTTCTGCACCCTCTCAAGTTTAACAAAATCCTTTCTATAAAAGGGTGACCAGAATTGTTCTAGTAGTGGCGTCACCAATGTCCTGTACAGCTGCAACATGACATCTCAACTCCGATACTCAATATTCTGACAATGAAGGCAAGCGTGCCAAACAGCTTCTTCATCACCCTGTCTACCATTCCCTTTGAAATAAAGAACAACATTCTATTTGCTTTCCCTATTACCCACTCAACTTGGATGCTAACTTTTTATGACACATGAAGAAGACTCTCAAATCCTACTACTCTGTAATTTTCTGCAAACATTCTCCATTTAAATATTATTCAGCTCTCTATTCTTCCTACTAAAGTGCACGCCCTCACAATACATTCCATCAGCCAAGCTTTTGCCCACTTAACCTGTCTATCTCTCTGCAGATTCTTTGCATCATCCTCATCACTTGCCTTTCCATCTATTTTACGTCATTCGCAAACTTGGTTATAGTACATTCACTTTCCTCATCAGTCATGAATATATATTGTAAATAATTGTGGACTCAGCACTGATCGTTGTTCTTACAGGCTGCCAAGGAAATGAGGACTTCACAAGCTTCAAAATCTCCCCTCCCCCTACCGCATCCCAAAACCAGCCCAGCTCGACCCCGCCTCCCTAACCTGTCCTTCCTCCCACCTATCCCCTCTTCCCACCTCAAGCCCCACCCCCATCTCCTACCTACTAACCTCGTCCCGCCCCCTTGACCTATCCGTCCTCCCTCGACTGACCTATCTCCTCCCTAACTCCCCACCTAAACTCACCTTTACTGGCTCCATCCCCGCCTCTTTGACCTGTCTGTTTCCTTTCCACTTATCTTCTCCTCTATCCATCTTCTATCCGCCTCCCCCTCTCTCCCTATTTATTTCAGAACCACCTTCCCCTCCCCCATTTCTGAAGAAGGGTCTAGGCCCGAAACGTCAGCCTTCCTGCTCCTTTGATGCTGCTTGGCCTGCAGTGTTCATCCAGCTCTATACCTTGTTATCTCAGAAGTACAGCATGCTTTGTTTTAACCAGCACATTGTGAATGGGCATTCTTGATAAACCAGCAAAAATTATATACCTCAAATACTGGATGTTTACTGTTTTACCACAATCTCCACAATGTCTGAGTAGTCAGTTGAGGTTGTGAGTGGGAAGGCTGTCTGGCAGTAAATTTTATTTGGGCGGCATGGTGGCTTAGTGGTTAGCGCCGGCCTCACAGCACCAGGGACCTGGGCCAGAGTCTGTGCAGAGTTTGCACATTTTCCCCATGTCTGCGTGGGTTTCTGCCGGGTGCTCCAGTTTCCTCCCACAGTCCAAAGATGTGCAGGTTAGGTGGATTGGCCATGCCAAATTACCCGTAGTTTTCAGGAATGTGTAGATTAGGTATGTTAGCCATGGGAAATGTAGGGTTACAGGGGCTAGGGTAGGGGGATGGGTCTGGGATGGGATGCTGTTAAGAGGGTCGGCGTGGACTTGTTCAGTTGAACGGCCTGTTTCCACACTTTATGGATTCTATGTCAAAATTGAATTATTATTTAAGTGATTTTTGCTGTAAATAAAGTGTAACAGTGATGTATACAGTGTATACCCTCTGTGTTATGTTTCTATTACTTAGTGGACGTGTCTTACATTGATTCTGTGCACCTCTTGATTAACCCAAATATTTGATCAACAGACATACTCCTGATCCCATAGGTGCTGGTTAATATCAGGTTTGCTGTAATAAGGAGTACTTACAGCTCACAATGGACGTTGCCATTATAGTGAACAAATACCATAAAGTTTGGCTACAGTAGGAAAATTCAGGCCATTGCAATTAATTTAATCCAAGATTGCAGCACTGATAACATTGCAAAGCCAGAATTAAGGTGACAAAAGGGCAATATAAAAACCTAAACAGACAGTGTCTAACAGAAAAGGTAATAAGGAGACGAATGACTCTGTGATAAGAACAGGAGTTACATAACTTAAACTACATTTCAGGCAGGAAGAATTTATTACAGCTGTATATACCAAACTTTATATGGGAAAGACATGGAAAAGGAGAGGCATTGTTTATTATGCAGACTACCTGCAGAAAAGCAGAAAATCTCCATTTTGCCTGCAGAATGTGACTAACTTTCATTTAGGCTGCAGACAGCAGGAAACCATAAATTTGACTACAAAGAGCAAGAAAAACCACAGTATGCAGTAGAGATACAGCTTTGCTACATTGCAGAAATTAAAGTTTCAAGAAGGAAAATTAACAGCATATATAACAGATTTTAAAAAGCAAGGTAACAAGAATAATGTGGCACAGAGATTAAAAAAGTATATCATATAAGTAATCATGTAGGATTCAGAATTAGTAAGCACTATGCACCTTGCTCTGGGTTTTTGTTAAATCACTCTGGGGATTATTAATAACAGCAAGGTGCAACTGAGATACTTCTGGCTGAATTGCAATCAGACAAAGTTGGCCAAAGCATTATGATGAGTTGTTGGAGGGATTGAAGGTTTTTGTTGACCATAGTTTCTACAGCTGTATCAGGGAGGTGATGTAAATGCTGTACTGGAGGTCCAGGCCTGAGAAACAGCGCACACAACGTTCCAACCAGCAAGGCCCATTGCTTTGGGCAGCCCAGGCCTAATGATTCTATGCATCATTAGTTAATTGTTTGACTAATAAGTGAACATAAGAATGAGAGGAATAGAGCACTGTGCAGACGGTGGGAGTTGCACTTGATTAATGCTAGGTTTCAGCTTTCCATTACATTGTGAGCATTGTCCATCATCGAAACAATGTGCACAGAATTGACTGGGATGTTGCAAATGTGCAAGAGTTCAATTTAGAAAGAGATCATATTAGCATCATTATGTTTCCATTCAAATTTATCACCTATTTAGTGTTATAAAATGTAACTTACTGTTACATTTGTACAATGCCCAGCATATTGCAAGTAATTCAGAAATATAGAGTCATAGAGTTATACGGCACAGTAACAGACCCTTCAGTTCAACTCGTATGCGCCGATCAGACCTAAACTGACCTAATCCCATTTGCCAACAGTTGGCCCATATTCCTCTAAACCCTTCCTATTCATGTACCCATCCAGATGCCTTTCAAATGTTGTAACTGTACTCGCCTCCACCACCTCCTCTGGTAACTCATTCCATACATAGAACCTTTGAATAATAGAGCATGAAAATAGAGCATGAAAACAGACCCTTCAGTCCAAGCCAAACATAATCCCAAACTAAACTAGTCCCACCAGCCTGCTCCTGGCCATATCCCTTCAAACCTTCCTATTCATGTACATATCCAAATGTCTTTTAAATGTTGTAATTATACCCACATCCATCACTTCACCAGAAGTTCATGCCACACGCGAACCACACTCTGCTCAAAAAAATTGCCCCTCATGTCTTTTTAAAATCTCTCTCCTCTCACCTTAAAAAATGCCCCCAGTCTTGAAATCCCCCATCCTAGGTAAAAGACAACTACCAGTAACTCTAACTATACCTTTCATCATTTTATAAACTTCTATCAGGTCACCTCTCAACCTCCTATACTCCTGTGAAAAAAGGTCCCAATTTGTCCTGCCGTTTCTTGTAACACAAAACTTCCATACCGAGCATACATCATCCTCTGCGTGACAAAGTTGTCTCCGGGTCCCTTTTAAATCTTTCCCCTCTCACCTTAAACCTATGCCCTCTAGTTTTGGACTCCCCTATCCTGGGAAAAGACCTTGGCTATTCACCCTATCCATGCCCCTCATGATTTTATAATCCTCTATTAGGTCACCCCTCAGCCTCCGACACTCCAGGGATAAAAGCCCCAGTCGATTTAGGATCTTGCTATAGCTCAAACCTTCCAATCCCGACATCTTTTTTATCGCAGGGTGACATGTTGCCACACCTTGGACTGTTCAGTCTTGATATATTTGTTGAAGATTAAGAGCAAGGAAGGCAGATTTTAAAAAAAACTAGAGAATCCTTATTGAATAACTTTAGCTTCTGTTCGTATGAACACAAATCATACCCATTTAATTGCTTTCCGATTAAATTATTGACCATAATACTATTTGAAAACTAAACTCAAATGTTCCCAATATGATTAAACACATTGAGCCAGTGCAAATAGTTATTCTATCAATATTCAAACCCCATTCTAGGCCAGCATAACATCCCAATTCAATGTCAAAAATCCGAAGCAATCTGGGATGAATGAAGTAGGATACTACAGAATATTTACCAATCTCTTGTATTAGTAAGCTTTATTTGCTGCTTTAATTGGGCTGTATTAAAAACACATTCACCATTTCAACCAAAGTTTGGTATGCCGAAGCAGTAAATGCAAATTATTTTACACATTAACCTCTCACCTCACAGTTCAACTATACTATTGTTTTTCTTCCTTTTGCTGATATATTCACATAAAGGTGCACGATTACGTGCTGTGGGCCATTTAGTATATGAGAATCTAAAGAATTTGTGCCTCCCAGAAGGTTAAAAGAACATAAGTTCTATATGATGAGGCCTATACAAGGCTAATATTGAAATTTGCAAAGGTAATTTCCTGAAGTGAAAAAAAGAGACACCTGAATCTACTCTCAATTTTAGGACAACAAAATTTAAGTCGTGTCAAGAAGAACAGCAATGCGATTGCAACAAAGAGGTGGTGCAAAGCCTGGGAGCGGCTCGAAATTTCACGCGGGCCTCCAAACCAACATGTCTCTCATGTTTGGGTTTAGCAGTGCTGGAAACTTACAGGCAACGAGGAAGGCAAAATCTCCAGAGTTGGAAGAGAACAACCCCCGGACTCGGAGCCTGAAGCAGCGAGTGGCGGGACAAATGTTGCAGATTGAGGAGGTGTTGGTGGGTTGGGCCTCCTCCTAACGCAGTGTCCAGGCCTCGAAACCCGCGCTGGAGAAAGGCGGGACGACGGTTGTTCCAACCGGACAGAGAAGGGACTGCGATTTGTGTATTTTTGTGGGGAAAGAGAAGAAATGTTGTGAATATGAACACGGTACAACCCGCTAAGATCGGACAAGAAGTCCCCAGAGGGTGAGATTTGAGCGGGGTTGGGGTTGGGAAAAGAGGGGAGATGCAAGGCCGCAGTATGGGGGAAGATGAGGATTGGAATAGGCACATGCCGGCAGAACGACACTTTCAACTCAACTTTGGAAAGGTACGAAAACAGATGCAGGAGCCGCAGTTTCCGCTTGGAGTTTTAATGGCAGGGGGGAGCCGGTTGTGGGGTAAGTGGAGCCGCCACCGCTAGGGAGAGTAAGGGACAAAAAGTGTCCTCATTTGTCGGGGAAGGTACGCGCACCTTATTCACACTTCTCACTCAATTATATTTTGAGTTGATTGTTTTGTCAAAGAACTATCAGTTGGACAACTATGTGCAATGCATTTTCAGTGACTATAAATGCTCAGCTCTTAGAGCTAACTGCTGATTGTGATTGGATGCAAAATTGCAACATTGATAGTCCTCACAGTGCCATTCCCAATTCTAAAGGACAGCAGCTTTGGTTTTAAAGAGAAGCAAATAATGACCTATACTTTTATACATATGGAGAGGTATGTTCTCGGAGTGTTTGAGAGGACCCAAGCAGTGGAACACAAACCATATAGGCATTTTGCCCAGAACTGTCACCAACCTCATAACCTCCAAACTTTAGTCTCTCAATCCCATACAGCCCCCTTCTACCTCCTTCCCAAAATCCATAAACCAGACTGCCGTGGTGAGCCTATCGTATCAGCTTGTTCCTGCCCCACCAAGCTCATCTCCTCCTACCTTGACTCAATCCTCAATGCATGGGAGACCCTTTTTTTTTAAGAAGAAACTAACTTAGAGGAAACTGCTGTATGAATGGACACAATTCTTCAAGAGCACCCATTGGCAAGAGGAGGTATGGAAAAGGAGCCAGAGAAAGGAATGCCAATGATCCCAAGGCCAAGGACCAGTTCCATCTCCCAGAAATGCCTGCTAAATGTGTGGTCAGAGCCATAGAACCCATCACCAATGACATAGATAACACGGTGTAGAGCTGGATGAACACAGCAGACCAAGCAGCATCAGAGGAGCAGGAAAGCTGACGTTTCGGGTCGAGAGTTTCCTAGGTAGGCAATCATATTCATTAGCGAGTGATTGCCGGCAATGATGAAAGGTGGAAAGGTAGCCTCCAATGGGATTGTACTAACAGGCCTCCCAACAGCCAGCGGGCGATAGAGGAACAGATGTGTAGCCAGATTATGGAAGAAATGTAAAAACAGTAAGAGTTGTTGTGGTTGGTGGTTTTAACTTGCCCTATATTGACTAGAACTCACTTAGTGCCAAGAGCTTGGATGGTGGGGTGGGGGCAAAGTTTAATTCACTAGGTGTGTCCAGGACAGTTCTTTTTAACAATCTGTAAATATTCCAACTAGGGAAAGAGCTATACTAGACCTGGTATTGGGAAATAAGCCTGGCCAGGTGATCATAGTCTTGGTGGGGGAGCATTTCAGGAACAGTGACCATAATTCTGTAAATTTTAACTTACTTTTGGATCAGGACAAGAGTAGTTCTTGGAAGAAAGTTATTTAGTTAGAAGAAGGCTAAGTACCATAATATTAGGCAGGAACTGGGAAATATAGATTGGGGACTGCTCTTTGAGAGTAAATCCACATCTGGCATTGGGAATCTTATAAAGGCCAGTTGATTAGAGTTCAGGACCAGCATGTTCCTGTGAAAATGAAGGATAAGGATGGCAAGATTCAACAATCTTGAATGATAAGAGAAAATGAGAGCATAGGCAAAATGAAAAAGGAGGCATATGTAAGGTTTAGGAAACTGAAGATCAAAAAAGCCCTCAAAGAATACAAAGATGACAGGAAAAAACTCAAACAAGGAATGAGGCGGGCTAAAGGGAGCCATGAATGTCTTTGGCAAAGAGGCTTAAGGAAAATCCAAAGACATTTTATTTATATATGAGGAGCAAGAGGGTAGCTAGGGAGAGGATAGGTCCTTAATGAATACTTTGCTTTGGTATTCACAAAGGAGAAGGACATGATGGATGGTGAGTCTCGGGAGGAGTATGTTGGTATTCTAATACGTCAAATAAAAGGGGAGGTGGTGTTGGGTGCTTTGAAAAGCATTAAGGTAGACATGTCCCAATATCTGATGAGATCAATCCTAGAATGCTGAGGGAGGAAGGTGAGGAAATTGCTGGGCCTTGTATAAAATTATTGTATCCTCTTTAGGCACCGGAGTGGTCCTAAGGTACTGGAGAATAGCTAATGTTCCTATTATTTAAGAAGGGCAGCAGGGATAATCCAGGAAATTAAAAGCAGGTGAGCCTTACATCCGAGGTAGGGAAATTATTGGTGAACGTTCTTAGGGATAGGACCTATTCAGATTTTGAAAAATATGGAATTATTCATGATAGGCAGCACGGCTTTATGCAGGGAAGTGGCTCACAAACTTGATGGAGTTTTTTGAGGAAGTAACAAAGATGATTGATGTTGTCGATGTGGACTTCAGCAAGGCCTTTGACAAAGTCCCTCATGGCAGGCTGATACAAAAACTGAAGTCACATGGGATCCTGATCCATGGTAAGATGGATACAGTACTGGCTTGGTATAGAAGCCATGATGTGGAGGTGCCAGTATTGGACTGGGGTGGACAAAGTCAGAAGTCACACGACACCAGGTTATAGTCCAAAAGATATATTTGAAATCCCAAGCTTTCGGAGCACTGGTGAACCTGGCGAAGAAACAGCGCTCTGAAAGTTTTTGATTTCAAATAAACCTTTTGGACTATAGCCTAGTTTCATGTGACTTCTGACTTAGTCATAGAAAAGAATGTAGCGGTGGGGGGGTGTTTTTCTCATTGAACGTCTGTGACCAGTGGTGTTCTGCAGGGATCAGTACTGAGACCCTTGTTGTTTGTAAGATATATAAATGATTTAGAAGAGAATGTAGCTGGCCTGATTATTAAATTTGCTGATGACACAGATTGGGGAGCTATGGATACTGAAGAGGATTGCCAGAGGATACAAAGGATATAGAAAGGCTAGAGACTTGGGCAGAGAAATGCCAGATGGGGTTTAGTATGGACAAATGATGCATTTTGGAAGATGTAATATACATAGAGTACGGAATAAATGGCAGAACCCTTAGTAGCAACAATGTACAGATGTATCTATGCTTACAGGTCGAGAATTCCCCGCAAGTGGCAGTACAAGTAGATATGGTGGTCAAGAAGGCATATGGCATCCTTGCTTTCAGTGGTCAAGGCATAGAATATAAAAAATTGGCAAGTCATGTTGCAGCTGTATAGAACTTTAATGAGACCACATTTGGAATATTGTGTACAGTTCTGGTTGCCACACTACCTGAAGGATGTGGTGGCTTTGGAGAGATACTGAAAAGGTTTACCAGGATGTTGCCTGGTTTGGAGGATATTCGTTATAAGGAGATATTGGACAAACTTGCTTTGTTTTCACTTGAACTTTGAAGGATGAGAGGGTGACCTGATAGAAGCTTACAAAATTATGGGAAGCAAGGATTGTGGGAATCTTTTCCCCCTGGGTAGAAATATCAATTGGTAGGGTACATACCTTTAACGTAAAAGGAGGAAAGCTTAAAGGAGATATTGGAAGCAAGTTTTTTTTACATAGAGGGTGGTAACTGCCTGGAATGCATTGTCGGAGGAGCTGGTGGATACAATAGCAACATTTAAGAGGTATCTTGACAGATACATAAATAGACAGGGAATAGAGGGATATGGACAGTATAGAGACAAAAGTTTTTTTAGTTTGGAAAGGTATCATGTGTTGGTATAATCTTGGGGCTGGGGTTGGGAGTGGGAGCCAAAAGGTCTGTTCCTGCGCTGTACTGTTCTTTGTTCTTTAGCACTGTTAAGGAGGGCTGGAATTTGTGCACTGATCAGAGACGACCTCGATTCAGGAGTTTAAGATGCTGGTCTGAATCTTCCCGTGCCCTGGTCATTGTGGAATACGATTGGAAACTTAAGAAAATTAGATGAGAAGTCCAGATGGGCTTTTCATTTTCAAACAGACCAAATTCTTGCTTGCAAACATCAAGAGGCATATTAATAGGGATTACTGCTCATAAACACACTCAACATTGCTTAATCTCATGTCATTAATATTCAGTCTCCCATTCTACAACCCTTCCCCCGCACCCACCCCAACCCCCAATAGAAACTAGATGTTGTGCGTTCTCGACATGAGAGACTGGTAGTATCTGGTGAACTGAAGCAAAAACAGAAATTTCTGTAGAAGCTCAACAGGTCTGACAGCATCTGCGAAGAGAAAGCAAAGCTAATATTTCAATATCTGGTGACTCCAGCTCTCACTTGCTCCTTCAGAATCTCTATCTTGGACAGATAGCACCAGCTTCCCAAGGCACAATACATGGACAATAACCACATGTACCCTACATCCACGGATGTTGGCACTTGACATGTATCAGCTTATCTGCATCATCATTGCACATCTCCAGTCAACTTACAGTGCACTTTCTGCATTTCAGTGCTGCACTTTGGAGCACACTGGCATCTTTCATTGAAATGCTGCTGTACGAACATTTCCCTCACAGGGGCAGACACGCAGCTACGAATTCAGCGAGGCTGCGTCTCAGGAATTCTTGCTTGCTCTCTTAGTACTCACTCACTTTGAGCCTCCTTGGATGCACACAGCACCTCTGCTTTGCTTTGTCTTTTTGCAGTATGTCCCCTCAGAGTTAACAGGCTCACAGTATTTCTGTTTTGCCTTGCCTTTCAATGCAGAGACAAAGCCAGGTAGCTTCTCAAGCTATATCAATCTGGCACCAGAACTATATGCCACCCTCGCACATAGCAAACATGCTGCATATGTGTCAACCAAATAGCCATGTCTGAAAAGCTAAAAGAAGTAGTCTTCAGTTAAGTCCAGAGGGACATCCTTTGTCAGGATTTCCCTGCTGACATTCTCTAGAAGTTTCTATTTTTATGCCAATTTCTCCTGATCTGCCATGTGTAGGGAACTATCATTAGCCATGCAGAGCAGCTCCAACTGCTAACAGTCGATCGGGTGCACAACAGCCTTTTAAAGATGACACCAATGGCAAGGTTCCTGAGATATCCCAGCAGTGGCGAATGGGAGAATTGGAATAGCATCTGAAGAATGGTGTACCATCAAGGTGTGGTAGCTAATAAATGATTTGGATGAGCATCCACCAGCCGAAACAATACTGATCAACCTTTGGGCGGCACAATGGCTCAGTAGTTAGCACTGCTGCCTCACTGCGCCAGCAACCCGGGTTCGATTCCACCCTCGGGTGACTGTCTGTGTGGAGCTTATACATTCTCCTTGTGTCTGCGTGGGTTTCCTCCGGGTGCTCCGGTTTCCTCCCACAGTCCAAATATATGCAGGCTAGGTGGATTGGCCATGCCAAATTGCCCGTAGTGTTCAGGGATGTGTAGATTAGGTGGGTTATAGGGGGAGGGGTCTGGGTGGAATGTTTGAGGGTCGGCGTGGACTTGTTGGGCCAAAGGGGCTATTTCCACACTGTAGGGATTCTATGATCTAAGAACCTGTTCCTGCTTTATCAGTTCAGATTTCCAGCATTGTATTATTATGTACTGTATAACACATTCCACATCAGTTTTATACACATTTATGAAGACCTTGAGCTGCCAGTTGCTCAGGCCGTGCTCCCTGTACCGTGACAGTTTAAACAAATGCACATTTGTTATCCACAGGAGTACCTCACCCTTATGAATTTGTCTCACGTTTTTTCTTGCTGGTTACATATCCATGATCCATGAGAGCTGCAGACATCATTCCTGACTGCACAATTTAGGAGACTTTTTCTGCACATTAATCAATGGTCCATCCATGACCCTTTAATACAGTGATTAAGCTCTGAATTACTCATGTCAGGTCTTAGTCCATCCTAATCTGGCTGTCTGGATCTCTTGCTCCTTATCCAGAATTTTCCTAAGTTGAGAACTTGAGTTCTGGGAGATATCAAGGACTGCAGATGCTGGAAGTTAGAGTTGATAAAATGTGAAGCTGGAGGAGCACAGCAGGTCAGACAGCATCAAAGGAGCAGGAGTACTTGAGTTCTGAATGTTTGGACCCACCATTGCTAAATCCATCAAAATTACCCTTGAATCTCTATGTTAACAGTTGTGGTAACATCACTGACCAGATTGCATTTCAGTCAACACTATTCTGAACTTGGAGGTGCTGCTATTGGTGACCCTCCAACTTGATCCAAGCCATCTGTGTTGTCACTTTTTTTCACCCAAGTTGCATGCAGTGCACAGGTCTGAATGAAACAACATTCAGGTGCACTACTTTTTGGAAATGATTAAAATCATGGATACCAGCTCACGGTGTACATTATCATATAAAGGTATATTTTCCTTTTCCAAAACTATCCCAGTTTCTGGTCCTGAGTTCAAAGCTTGATGAGTTGTGTCAGTTATTTGTGCCTCAGTGTCTTTCCCTAAATGGATACTTTTTGGATGGTGGTTGGGGTCACAGATTGACGTGCTCACAGCCAAAACTGCCAAGGCCCTAGTCCAGGACATTGGGATATGGCCCTGTCATGAGTCAACGGCTGGAATGTGAGGCCTTTTTTTCTCTCTGGGGGCTCCCCTTTCACGGTGAAACTAGCTGAACTCCGCACCGCTAGCCACCATTCCCAAGGCCCTCAGCATGGTGAATAATATGCTGCAGGCTGTAAGCAAATGATCACTCAGACATCACCTGTTGATTGTGATTAATTCGATAGAGCAAATCAGTTGATCACATGTTTCAACTGTGACCAATTCTTTCAATGACCATTTCTTTTTGTGTCTATACAGATGCACATATCAGTGATTATGATTACTTCATAAGGTCTTAACCATTTTTGCATGAATCTTAGTATCACCAGCACAACCTTTACCATGACTTTATGTGCTACACTGCTACCTCAGCCTGTTCCATATCTGCTTCTGTTTCATATCTTGTATGATCTGCTGATCACAAACTTTTTGTCAGACCATGCAGCTGCTTGTACAATTCTCTCATAAATCATTTAACTGTTTCTTGTGGTTCCTATTTCCAGTCACAACTGAAACCATTCACAACATTCTCTGGCAATCTCAATGCCCTCCCTGTTATTCATTCATTGAAGGTTAATCCAGTTGATCTACCAGGTTTTTCCCTCAGTCCCAGCATGATAGTCAGCAACAAATCTGTCCAGTGTCTCCTGTGTGGTGTTAACTAATAACCTCTTATGTTTTGTTCATTCACTTTGCCATGCCTGAGCTGTTTGGCTGGTATGGGATGTGGAATTCTGTTTGATTCCCAGTGACTTTCAAACTTCCTTAATCACTAATCCAAGAAAATATATTTCCTAATCTGAAACCATTTGTAATGGTAATCCGTTATCTTGGCATTAACTCTTCCACCATAAATTGAGCAGGGGTTGTAACTGAACATGTCCACATGCCCCACAAATTGGTCAATGATAATCAAACAGTAAGTGCAGAATCTTACCTGGTTTTGAGCAAGATGGGCTGTGGTGAGATGATGGCAGGATCGGGTGAGGTGGGTGTCTCAGCATCAAGATCACCTCACCACAATTTCTCCATTTTGCACAAATGGCGTGGCAAGATTCTCCCAATTGACACTCCTTGTTGCTTCTTAAATGGCTTAATAATTACTGAACTCACCACAGGTTGCGATCTTATCAAACTAGCCGTCGGGGAAATTCAACATGGAAACCAGAGCAGGTACTTGGCAGGTTCAACCCAGTGTTTGTTCCAAAAGATCTCCATGTTGGACACCAGGCACCAACGTCTTGGACATGATCCATGTATATTGGCATCCAACATGTGCCAGATTCTAAGAACCCTCATGGTACATCTCTATTCCATTTACAATCTCTTCTGCTCCTGGATCTGCATCAGAACTGTCATTATAATGCTTCCACAAAGACACAGTACACTTGGGGAATTGCACCCAGCTCATGGACTGGATCAGTCTGCATCTGCAGGCTTTTTGTTCATCATCATAGTGCTCACTCACTCACTTTGAGCCTACCTGGATGCTCATGTCATCCCTGCCTGCTTTGCCTTGCCTATTTGTACTTTGACACCTCAGCCAGAGATTGCAGCGCCATATTACTATAGTCTTGCTGTGCGATTTAGCTTAGACACAATATCATGAAGCTTGCCAGGATTGTCAACAAGCCTCAGTCCAGTCAAGGGAGAAAGCCTTTCTTCAGCAAATCCGAGCACAGGAAGACAAGCACAACATCTGACATTAATCCAGGCCCTACTCAGGGCAGTCAGAGTCAAGATCTTCTGATGCGGTTTGAAGAACCAAATGACTGGCAGCACTCCACACAAACTTGACCTCCTCTGCCTTCTTAAGGGCTGTTTTACACCTGGAATGAGAGAGAAGAATGTATCACATACGTAAGGAGAGTCAACATTATCATTTACGAGATCAACTCTGCCAAGTTTCATGCATCTTCATGTTATTGTACATGTTAAGTGACATATTGAATTCCTTATCTAGTCAGTTAACATTGTATATTGACCAGGTGTCCAAATGTATTGTATTCTTCTCCCACTAAATATAGTGACATTGTACTGTACTCAGAAGCTCCTTTGTCTCTTCTCAATCTAATACTCTCTGCTTTCTGGTCTAGCCCATTTGTACATTTTCATCGTTAACCTTGCCTCTGAGCGTCAGTGGCTCTTATTTACTTTTACTATTACTAACTGAAAGCTTAACTCTTAAAACCATAAGATCATAAGCTATAGGAACAGAATTGGGCTATTTGGCCCATCAAGCTTGCTCTGCTATTCAATCATGACTGGTATGTTTCTCAACCCTATTTTCTTGCTTTCTCCCCACAACCCTTGATACCATTACTAATTGCTGCCTTAAATACACTCAATGACTTAGCCTCCACAGCTTTCTGCAGTAATAAGTTCCACAGATTATCCATTCCCTGGCTGAAAAAAGTTCCTCCTGCTCCCACTTCTAAAGGGTCGTCCCTTCACTCTGAGACTGTGCACTTGGGACAAAGTCTCGCTTGCAAATGGAAATATCTTCTTCACATTCCAGGCCACTCAGTATTCTGTAAGTTTCAATGAAATCCCTTCTCATCCTTCTAAACTCCATCAAAGTCCTCAACCTCAGGCCCTCATATGACAAGCTCTTCGTCTCTTGGATCATTCTTGTAAACCTCCTCTGGACCTCCTCCAATGCCAGCACATCCTTCCCTAGACACGGAGCCCAAAATTGCTGACAATATTCCAAATGCATTCCGACAGACCCCTAAACAGCATCAGCAGTACATCTGTACTCTTGTATTCTAGCCCTCTTGAAATGAATGCTAACATTGCATTTGCCTTCCTAACTGCCACTGAACCTGCATGTTAACCTTAAGAGAGGTCTGAAGTAGGACAAAGGTCAAAGGCCGTCTGGAAATCCAAATAGATCATTTCCTCTGGCTTTCCTTTGTCTAACTTGCTAGTTACCTCAAAGAATTCTAACAGACTTGTCAGGCATGAGCTCCTCTTGACAAAGCCATGCTGACTAAGTCCTGTTTTACCATATACTTCCAAGTACTCTGCAATCTCATCCTTAATGATGGATTCTAAAATCTTACCAATGACTGTGTACAGGCTAACTGGTCTATAGTTTCCTGTCTTCTACCTCTCTCCCTTCATAAACAGGAGTGTTACATTAGCCATTTCCCAGTTCTCTGGGCCCCTCCCTCTCTCCTGTGATTCCTGAAAGATCACCACCGATCTCCTGAGCTATCTCCCACCTCTGCTGAGCCCACCCCTTTTAACTTTTTCCATAATTTTCCATGCAGCTGAACCCACCACTCACTATTTAGTTTAAACTCTAGATGATCTAAAACTGATTCAATGCCTTCAGGGACCACAAAATCATCCTTGATTTTTGTAAAAACCCTTCTGGTTCATTCATGTCTTTTCCAGAGGGGGAAAAAAGTTTGCTGTTTGTACCTGGTGTCAAACATTTTGAGAGTATTGAGGTTTCAGGCCTAGACCCTGGTCTAGGCCCGAAACGTCAGCCTTCCTGCTCCTCTGATGCTGCTTGGCCTGCTGTGTTCATCCAGCTCTACACCTTGTTATCTCAGATTCTCCAGCATTTGCAGTTCCTACTATCTTGAGAGTATTGTTGGAGTTGTATTCATCCAAGCAAGTGGGGACTAGAATTCCATCACAGTCCTGATTGGCGTTTGCGGTATTAGGACATGAGTTACTGTCTGCACTATTCCTAGCTTCTGACTTGTTCTTTTAGCCACAACATTTTTATGGCTTGTCTAGTTTAGTTCTGGTCAATGGTAACCTTCAGGATTTTGATAGTGTGGGAATTCAGTAATGGTAATTCCATTGAAAGTCAAGTGGTGGTGATTAGGCTCATTTTGCAATCGTGTATGCTGTTACAACAGTCAAAGGAAGCACTGCAAAGGCATTCTGAAAGATTCTTTGAGAACTTTTAATAATGATTGCAAGTCCTAAGAGAAGCTCACCCAGGATCACTGCACTTGGCACAACCAAATTAAAATACGGCGTAACTTCCTTTAAAAGAAGCACATCTCAAAGGGAGAGAGAAAACACGGGGAAGAGAAATCTGGAGTCAGCAGCTGAATTGTATTAGTATTTTCTCCTATATACAGCAGAACATTCAGACCACACATTGGCCTTAACAAACACCTAGATACTCACCAGTGCCTGACCAAAAGCCCCAGATGGACATGGCCATCCTCACCTCAAAGAATTGTAATTGATATTTCAGGCTGGACCTTTCATAAAAGGCTGCTCCAGCTGTGGATGTTGACTTGCTTGGACCTCCAGTCAACATTGCAGGGCTATCATTAATGTTGGCCCCTTTCTAAATGGGACCAATTGAATTTAATAAAAGTAACTATTTATACCCTGGTGCCATTTGCTAGAAGAGTGACAGAATTCACCCATCACTCTAGGGACATGGCCAAAATGCTCCTAAATTAGACTTTATAGTTTTAATGTGGCAAACATTTACACTTCTGTAATGCTTCTGGTCCTTAGAAAACTGTCTATCGTCTGATTTATTGTGAGCAACACCATGGAAGATCTTCCCGCATGTATGACACAGTGTGCTGAGATTGCAGGCTATTTATTCTAAAAAAATTGAATTGTCAAATGATTTGTATGAACAAACATTGAATTAAAAAGAGTAGATAGTAGATTCATTTCATCTTTGCTAAGTTGCACTTGTTTTTATTTGTTAACGGGAGGCAGGCATTGCTGACTGCGCCAGTGTTTATTGCCCTTGGGAAGATGGTAGTATGCCACCTTTTTGAACTGCTGCAATCCTGAACACTGGTGAGTTGTGCTAGGTCATCGGGTTAAAATGAGCTGAATGGCCTTTTTAAGCTATAACTAACTTCAGTCAACCTGTTCAGATGGCAGGCTTGCCTTCATTAGTTGGTGCATCGAGTTTGGGACTTGCGCTGTCTTGTTGCGGCTGTACAGACATTGGTGAGGCCACTTTTAGAATACTGTTTCAATTCTAGACTCCCTGCTATAGGAAAGATGTTGTTAAACTTGAAAAGGTTCAGTAAAGATTTACAAGGATATTGCCGGGATTGAAACGTTTGAACTATAGAGAGAGGCTGAATAGGCTGGAGCTTTTTTCCCCGGAGCATTGGGGGCTGAAGGGTGACCTTATAGAGATTTCTAAATCATGAGGGGCATGGAAAGGGTGAATAGCCAGGGTCTTTTCCTAGGTTAGGGGAGTCCAAAACTAGAGGGCGTAGGTTTAAAGTGAGAGGGGAAAGATTTGAAAGGGCAATGGGCAATTTTTTCATGCAGAGAGTGATATGTGTATGGAATGAGCTGCCAGAGGAAGTGGTGGAGGCTGGTACAATTATGACATTTTAAAAGGGTTCTGGATGGCTATATGAATAGGAAGGGTTTAGAAATAAAAGGGCCAGATGCTGGCAAATTATTGAATCTCTACACTGTGAAAGCAGTACTTTCAGCCCATTAAGTTCCTACTGACCATCCAAAGAGCAAATTGCCCAGACCCAACCCCATCACCCTGCATTTCCAATGGCCAATCCATCTAACTTGCATATCTTTGAATTGTGGGAGGAAGCCAGAGCATCCAGAGGAAATCTATGCAGACGCAGGGAGATTGTGAAAACTCCACACAGTCGACAGAAGCTAGAATTGAACCTGGCTGCCTAACTCTGTGAGGCAGCAGTGCTAACCACTGAGCCACTGTGCCACCCTAGATCAGGTAAGGATATCTGGTCGGCATGGGTGAGTTGGACCAAACAGTTTGTTTCCGTGCTGTATAACTCCATGACATTATGAGATGTGTTGTGACACATCCCTTGAGCAGGTGGGACTTAAACTCTGACCTTCTGGCTCAGGTGAGGATTCAACCATTGTACCTACTTTTTATTTATATCCTTGTTAGAATTTTTAAAAAAATAAATCAAATTTTCAATATAAATGACTTGATTTATAAATAAGTGCATGCCAAATTAAGCATTGTGTGTTATTTTTATGGGAATAATGCTAATATTTCAGCATATAGCAATTGGCTAATATTTAATTTTTTCACTTATTCATTAAGTACAGATGCAAATATGTTAATGCTGTCAAATTCCTTGCATGTTACTTAGACATCGCGCTCTGATGAAATAATGCACAGCTGTTTTGGCAATTTTTCTGTCCCAACCCGGTAGCTCTCTCAGTCCCCAGAAGCTCACCAAACACATGAATCCTGCTAATTTGTGGTTTTATCCAGTGACTAGCTAAAAGGAATAAAGATCAGGAAAGTTTCAAGTCCAAACCTTAATGCTGAATCCATTCATCTCAGTTGTCGTGATGGACTGGTTACTCTGACTTCAGCTAGAATGGGAAAATCAGTCCATTCCCCTTTGCTTAGCCGGAGGGGCATATTAGTTGAGAACAGAATTCAAAAAACAGGAGTGATGCCCATCATATACAATAAACAGTGGAAGTCAATTTACTTCAAATAGTAAATACATTTGATTTTATTGAATCCAGTGTTCATCAAAAACCAAATTAATATAACAGAAAATAAATTTGTATTTGAATCTGCACCACCCAATGTCACCCTAGGAAATAGAATTAGTTATTAAACCTGCGTACCAACATTTAAATCTACAAATGAGTGACAAGAATCTCTATTTATGAAATGCTATCCATGGCTTCTGTCATAGTGTTGACAGATGTTATAGCTTTCCTGAACTGAAGAACTAATTGACATCGTGTATGATCGTTGACACCTGCGAGCACCAATTCTGTCAGCAACTTTACACACCGCAGCCATAATTGGGAAGTTCCGTTCATTAAATGGAGCCTCCACAGACTAGCTGTTTTCACTCTGGGATTCCTATAAAGCTGGGCAGTCATTTTTCCTTCCCTGAGTTCTGTGTAATGCAAATGAGAAGTTGCTTTAATAGTACAATTTGTCATTATGATGTACAAAGTCAGGTTGCAAAGCGTGAAGGTCAGAAATAATCTTATCCAGCACTACAAGCTGGTTAAGTCAGTGAATAGCTGAGGCACACAAACTGAGATTGTATCTGGTTAAATTGCTGCCCCATGCAGTTTTGAAGGCGTGTTGGATGGGTGGCCATCTAAAGCTGTAGTAGTTCAGGGCACTGATGGTCAATGTTGCTCATGCTTCTTGTTCACCACCTCTTTCCTCCATCTCTAATTCTTGCCACTCAGGTGGTGGGAAGGTCTGGTCCCTTTTTATTGTAAAAGTATGTAACATGCAATCTCGAATCTAGGAAATGTTTGGGCTTGCACTGCAAAGCTGCAGCCAAGCGTCCAGGCAGCGGAAATGTTGCCTAGGCCTGCTAAAAATGTGATTGAGGCTGTTTAGTTCTTTCTATGTACCAGCTCTGTGTCTATGTCGAATTCCTGATGGCAATAAACTATGAAGGAATTAACCCAATAGATATCCTGTGGTCTGATGACTCATTGGAATAATAGTGACAGAGAAAACTGGCACAGGATGAATAAATTATGATTGTTGCCAGGAAACAAACACAGACCTGCCAGACTGTGGCCACCAGAAAGCTACATATTGAAGGAGTTGAATTTTTCTTATTGATAGAAATACTAGGCCGATAAAGGGGACCATGTAAAGCAACGTGGGCGCAGTCTACAGCACCTTCTAGCTGAAAAACCCTGATATGCAGGTGAAGTCAGTGTTGTCTCACCCACCTTTGCTCTGTCTATTAGGAAAGTAATTCTAACTGTTCCTCATGGTGTAGAGAGCCTTGGTCACTTGAAGTATTGAGTTGTCATTACGTTCATCTGCTGTAGACTGGAAAGATCCTGTGGCAAGAGAAAATGTGGCTTCTCCATAGGTGTTCTGGATATTTGTCAGAAAAATGTAAAATGTCATCATAATATTTATACAAGCGTGCAAAAGCTCTTAGTTCAAATTTAAATAGTTCTTAAATGATTAGGCAGCTGTATGAATATAATATTGGGCTCCAAATTAAAGAATCGAGTTTAAAAATCTAGTGTCATGTACTGTACCAACTCAACTGCTCTTGGTGCCTGAGCCTCAGTGGTTTTCGGTTTGAATGACCATCAGATATGTTGAGATTTACAACATATGAGTTATAGAGCCTTTGAATTTGAAACCAAAGCTTAAATTTCAAAGAGGTAGTTTGTGAACAGGCAAGGCGCGAGATGATTGTAAAAAAAAGCCTTTAGGATTAGAGATCAGATGTAATCAATGCCACAGCAAGCTTTAGTAAGAATCAGGGTTGTGGGTGAATTTTAAGAATGCACAGTATATGAATTCAGCCAAAGTTAAAGTTGCTGAAAATTCTCTGGGGTCCAGACCCTGGTTCCCAGAGACTGAATCCTTTGCTTAAATCAAGGCCAGATTAACAAAAGTGAAACAACTATAATCCCTATGAATTTTAATGAGATCTGATAACCCACTGTGTTATCAGTGTCTGTCTGGGGAGAGTCTCTGAATAATCAATGGACAGGTTTTGACCACATCGTTATTTGATAATCATTCTGGAGTGTTCAATCATTGTATATTACTCATGTTTACCATATGTTAATTATGAGTGTTAGAGATAAATTTAATAGATTGTATTACTGTTCTAACTTGTGTAGTAAAGTATTGTTGTATGTTCATAACCATGGAATTTCGGGGCTTTATTCTCTTATTAAGTCTCCTGGATCTCAACTTTTGTCTACTTTAAAAGGAAAAGGTTACTGATCGATAACTAGATCATAACATGAAGTTGGAAGTCTGATCTGAGATCATAACAGAAAGTTGGTCATCTGGTCTGGACCCATTACATCTCTGCCCTTAATTGTAGACCATTATCTGATACCAACATTTCCTACAGCACATAGATTACAAACCATCTTCTCAAGATCTGATTAATTTAGCAGTCATATGATTGGGTGGAGATTCGGCATTTATTTACCTGCTATATCTACCGACCAAATGAAGTGCTCTTTCCCTTCCACTTCAAAGAAATCAACATGTAGCTGTTGTGTTTTCTCATGTTTGACCAGGAAATGAAAGAAACATTAGTTGAAACACTTCCTATTCTGAGACCCATTGCACAACCTTTTAGCATCACCATCTACTTTTGGGTACCAGAAATAGATTCTTGCTTCAATTTGGACTATTCCTGAGTTCTTGTTGAAGTTCTTCTAGCAACTTTTTAAATTGTGGCAGAATAATGACTTAAGCCCAACAAGTACAGTCTTGATATATACTTAATTTATTTCTACGTATGAAATACGACTGCAGTTTCTCATGATCTCACTCTTTAAATCAGCTATTCACAGCATAATTAAAATTTGAATGGTACATTCTTTTGAGTCTTCACTAATTTCTCTGTCAGCACAGACGTACCATTGTTATTTTTTATGTAAAGTAATTCACAGGTAACCCTGGGGCTAAAATTGAAACAGTCTTCACAGATATCTCAAAAGAACATTTTCATTTGCATAATCTTCAGTTTTACAACATTTTCTAATGGCTAATATTATCATTTGATCCTCCTTGCTCGAAAATCACTATTTTCTTAGCATTTCTTCAATGAGACAAATGAAAGGTGATGCATTTTGGAAGAGCGAGTACAGTGGAAATTATACAGTGAATGGCAGAACCCTTAGGAGTATTGATATGCAGAGAGATCTGAGTGTGCAGGTCCACAGATCACTGAAGATGGCAGCACAGGTAGTTGAGGGAGTACAAAAGGCCTGTGGCATGCTTGCCTTCATTGGAAGGGGCATTGAGTATAACAATAGACAAGTTATTTTTCTGAAGAAGGGTCTAGGCCCGAAACATCAGCTTTCCTGCTCCTCTGATGCTGCTTGGCCTGCTGAGTTCATCCAGCTCTACACCTTGTTATCTCAGACAAGTTATGCTGCAGCTTTATAGAACTTTACTCAGGCCACACTTAGAATATTGAGTACAGTTCTGGTCATCACATTACCAGAAGATGTGGATGCTTTGGAGAGAGAACAGAAAAGGTTTACCAGGACATTACTTGGTATGGGGGAATTTTAGCCATAAAGAAAGGTTGGAGAGACTGCGTTTGTTTTTACTGGAACGCAGGAGGTTGTGGGGTGACCTGATAGAAGTTTATAAGATTGTGAATCGCATGGATAGAATGGAAAGTAAGAGCTTTTTTTCCCAGGGTGGAGGGGTCAATTACTAGGGGACACAGGTTCAAGGTGCGACAGGGCATAGTTTAAAAGAGATGTTCAAGGCACATTTTTCACACAAAGGGTGGTGAGTGCCTGGATCGCACTATCAGAGGAGGTGGTGGAAGCAGACACAATAGCAACATTCAAGATGCACCTGGATGAATACATAAATAGGAAGGAAATAGAGGATATGGATCTTGTAAGTGAAGACAGTTTTAGTATGGAAGGGCAAAATGTGTCAGCACAGGCTTGGAGGGCCAAAAGGCTTGCTCCTGTGCTGTACTGTTCTTTGTACTCTAACTAACTCCTACTATAAACAACTCAGCCTGTTTTAATTGTATTTTCTTAAGACAATTTTTTTCCATCAGAAAGATTTCTGTATTGATAGAAGCGAACAATGTCAAGAAATAAGATGTGGTTGGACTGGGGTGGACAAGGTCAAAAATCACACAACACCAGGTTATAGTCCAAAAGGTTTATTTGAAAACACAAGCTTTCAGAGTCTCACTCCTTCAGGTGTCAGTGAGAGAGGTGGCATCAGACACAGAATTTATAAGCAAAAGATCAAAGGGTCATAGAACTGATGCAAATGTATTGAACAAACCTAAGATGGTTGTTAAATCTTTAATCAGTTAGAAAGGAGATGCAGGTTCTGACTGATTAATATGCTAATCCCAGAATTTCTTTCAAGTCACTGCCCCAAGATAACTAAAGGTTTTATCAGTATGCCAGAGGTGACATCTCAGGTCAGACAATGCATTTTAGGTGTGAGGCCTTGTTTAGAATCTGTCTGTGTTTTAACTTGGAGTCAGACTGGTTTTATTTCCAAAGTAGGAATTTATAAATGTAATAAGATACACATTGTATTCCACCCCAAAACCAATTTCTTCTAATACCAGAACATTGTTTTTGGAATAACTGCTCGGTTTCACACCAGGTTTACATTAGGGCATTCTGGATGACACACTGCTGCATTTGTATCAATGATTAAAGTTGTGAATCTCTGAATTTCATTTCTATTTTGGACACTGGAATTATATCTTCAGCATTATCTTCCATGTGCTGTTTGCTGGCTCTGATTGAGTGCAACTCTTTTGATATTCCTGCTCAATATTATTAAGTTCGGTTTCCACATCTGCGATGCATGCATTCAAGGTCTTTCAGACTCCTGAATAGCTTTAAATCTACCATAACTTCAGCCTGGTGTATTACTGCAACCTGGAACATTACTATTTTTTCTACACCAGCATACTGTTTGAATATGACCGCAACAGACATAGTACTTTGATTTCAAATGGGACATTTATATGTTAGTGCCTATGATGACAAT
This sequence comes from Rhincodon typus, assembly GCF_021869965.1. NCBI lineage: Eukaryota > Metazoa > Chordata > Chondrichthyes > Orectolobiformes > Rhincodontidae > Rhincodon > Rhincodon typus. The sequence continues at coordinate 51,428,411 of NC_063334.1, forward strand.
GATAGATACAAGTTTATGACAATGAATCTGTAAACTTGCCTTCTGTGGCCTGAATCTCACCAAAATCTGGTGGACCATATGCTGCTAGGCCAGGAAAAGAACCCATGACAATTTGCAACTAATACAGTAATTTGTTTGATACAAAGCTGGGTAACGGAATATACTGTATTTCCTTCTGCCATTTCCATGACTACAGCCTCATTACATTAGCTTACTGGTTTGTCTTAAAAGCTTGACCTGCATTTTTTTAAAAATCTCCCAGAAACATGTCTCGAAGGTTGATTACCATGTTTCTGCCCTACCTATTATACAATACAACACAGCACAGTGCAGGAACAGGTCCTTCGGCCAACCAAGTCTGCACTGATTCCTAGTCCTTATTTAGACCTGCTACTTGTTGCTCATATGCCATTTCTCTCCCTCCAGTTGCCTCCCATTCATGTGTCTGTCAGGATAAGCCTTAAACATTGCTAACTTCCCTGCTTCCACCACTTCCGCTGGCAGTGCATTCCTCGCACTCACCACCCTATATGTGAAAAATTTTCCCTGCATTTCTCCCCTAAACTTTCACTGTCTCACCCTGAATCTGTGCCCTCTTGTAGTTGATCTTTACATCCTGGGAAAAAGCCTCTGACTATCAATACTATCAATGTGTTGTAATTTTGTAGACCTCTATCAGGTTGCCCCTTAGCCCCTGTCATTCCAGTGAAAACAATCCAAGTTTATCTAACCTCTCTTCATAACTAAAACCCTCTAGACCAGGCAACATCCTGGTAAACCTTCTCTGCACCCTAACCAAACATCCACGACCTTCTGGTAATGTGGCGACTAGATGATAAGAACGTTCGTTTTTTTATTTTGAGAATATAATTTGCAACAGTGTCAATCAGCAACTGCTTCCTTTTATAGAACACAAGTTTCAGTGCAAACTCATTCTAACTGTGTCACTAGTCAGAATCTTATTTCTGGCCCATTGTATTGGAGTCTCACGGGCAAAATTGGTTAAACACTACCTCAGAAGCATTTGTTTCCATCATGGTGAGGAAAGTATTAGGTTTATCTACATCAGGTTTGGCAGCATCTGTGAAGGAAAAAAGAGTTAATGTTTAGGGTCCGGTGACCCTTCCTCAGAGTTCCTCAGGGTTCTGTGGAAGGGTCACTGGACCCGAAACATTAACTCTGTTTTTTCCTTCACAGATGCTGCCAGACCTGCTTAGCTTTTCCAGCAACTTTGTTTTTGTTCCTGATTTACAGCATCCGCAGTTCTTTGTTTTTTTTGGTTTATCTACATGTCCTATTTTATTCATTTTCTGCCAAGTGTGCAACCTTCATTCATAATTATGCTTAGTGTTCTTTGTTATCCCCAAATATGAATTCAGAGCCATTTCTTTCACTTATATACCATTCTGACTCATTATGTATCTGAAAGGAATGTCTACATGGACTAATCTTGCAAATTGCTCAATGTCTAAAAATCAACTTCAGGAATTGCGAATAAAAATAGAAAATGCCACAGAAACTCCGCAGATCTGGCAGCATCTGTGGAGAGATAAACAGAGTTAACATTTCCAGTCTGATATGACTCTTCTTCAGAACTGAACCACTTTTTTTTTTGTTTCCTTGATTTTATTTTCAGATTTCCAACATCCACAATATTTTACTTTGTTTTCAAAGCTCTAGAAATGTGACACAGTATTTGTCAGCCCTTAATTTTCAACAAGAAATGTTTTTAAAAATAAAGTTCCAACTCAATCTTTCTGTTGTGTTGTGCATCAAAACTAACACACGCTCAATTGCCGGCAGCTATTATTAAACAATTTTGCATACAAACTTGCAAAAGAGAGGCTAGCTGAGAGGGCAATATAACAAAACCTCACAATGCACTGCAGGCTCTAGGAAGCTGAAAATTTCCTTGGAAAGTTATTCAGCCTGAAAATCCTTACACGTAGTAAGGGAAGAATGTGAATGTATAAAACCAACAAATGTACATTTAGCTCAATAACAGTTATCCCTGCTACAGTGAAATGAATATCTTTCACACAAACCAGCAAGTAATTGCTAACACAATGGCATTAAGTTTTGTTATTCAGATACTTGCTTGAATTACATAATCAGATTAGATGTAACGTTTTGATATATCAAGAATGTATTACGTTTATGTATGTAGTTACATTATATATGTACTCATGTTGTTCCAATATCTTTCCCAAGGGATCATTCTTCATATGTAACAACTAATGATGGCAGCCAATTTAACCAGAAGAGGAAATCAAAACTGAGCCTTGTATATGCATTTCCCAATAGCAATTGTTTTACATTGTTGCAAAATGAGAAGCCTGACTGCAGTAAAACAATTTGATTTTCAATGCTCTCTATCAAGAAACATTGGCCCTGATTTCAGCTTCTTGTCAGTTTTTGTAGCCTGAAATATAAATAAGAAGCCCATTTGCAGCCCTGGAAATGAAGCCTGGTGTATGTTGAATTCTCTACTGAAGTTAAACCTCAACTGACCAGTTGCACATCCACTTGCTTTGGAAGTAGGTGTCAAGTGGGAGAAAATTGCATAGTTCAGAGACTTCTTGTTGAGACCAGGTAAATGTTGAGTTAAGCTAACTGGATCACTGGATGGATTTTGGGAAAAATGTTGACCTGAGTGAGCTTGTACTTTGGTGCCCTTTTCTCATTTATGTATTTAGTGATATTAGCAAAGGTTCCATATAAGAGTGCAAAGTAACAATTTGTGCCTGAGGTTAAAACATCTTTTCCATTGCACAAGTGTGATGTCTATAAAAAGCTACTATGTCAGAGCAGAACAGATCAATTAATGATGACACAATGGCAAAAGTGAAAACAGAAATGAAATATGAGGATAATATGTGTTTTGAATTTGTTTTCCTAATCTTCATCTAAATAATTATTGAATTGTAGATGTATTTTCTCCTGAATGCCTTTACATCAAAATTGTTGTCATTTTTGCTTTGCATATTTTAATTTAACAGCCTCTAAACCATGGCCAAGAAACTAATATGGAAGGGGAGAACAGAATATGAATGCAATCTAGCAAAAAAAAACTAAAACAGACTGTATATGTTTCTAAAGGTACATAAAATGAAAGTGTGCCTATTACAGACAGCCAGAAGAATTTATAATGGAAAAATGGAAGAGAAGCTGAAAGATTTCTTTGTGCCTGTTTTCACTGAGGCAGATATCAGAAATCTCTCCGAACTAGGAATCTAAGTGGCTAGGGAGGATAACAAATGAAGGAAATTAGCATTAGTAAGAGGATAGTACCAGAGAAATTAATGGGGCTTAAAGTTGATAAGTCCCCAGTATCTAATGGACTACATCCCAGAATGTTAAAGGAAATGGCTATAAAGATAGTTGATGCATTGAACATAAGAACTAGAAGCAGAAGTAGACAATTTGAACCTGCATGCCTACTCCAGCACTTAATACAATCATGGCTGATCTCATAGAGTCATAGAATTGTACAGCATGGAAACAGACCCTTCAGTCCAATTCATCCATGCCAACCAGATATCCTAAATCAATCTAGCCCCATTTGCCAACATTTGGCCCGTATCCTTTTAAGCCTTCCTATTCATATAATCTCAGCCTCAGCTTCACTTTCTTGCTCACTCCCCATAATCCCTTAGCCCATTATTAACTAAAAGTCTGTTTATCTCCTCCTTATATTTATTCACTGTCCTAATGTCCACCACAGTCTGGGCTAGTGAATTCCATAGATTCATGACCCTTTGAGCAAAGCAGTTCCTTCTCATCTCTGTTTTATATCTGCCAATCCTTAGCCTAAATCTACAATTTCTCATTCTAAATTACTTCACAAGGGAAAGTATATGCACTGTGTTGACTTTGGGTCAATCCCCTTTAACATCTTATAAACATCAATTATATTCTCATGCAGAAGGTAAGGAGGCATGGGATAGGGGGAAATGTGGCAGATTGGATTCAGAATTGGCTGACCCTTAGAAGACAAAGGGTGGTAGTGGACGGAAAATATTCAACATGGTGCTCAGCTACGAGTAGTGTACCACAAGGATCTGTTCTGGGTCCTATTTTATTTTTGATTTTTGTAAATGATTTGGATGAAGGAGTGGAAGGTGGATTAGCAAGTTCGTGGACGATACGAAGGTGGGTCACGTTGTGGACAGTGCCGAGGGCTGTTCTAGGTTACAAAGGGACTTTGATAGAATGCAGAGCTGGGCTGAGAAATGGTAGATGAAGTTTAACCCTGAAAAGCGTGAGGTGATTCATTTTGGAAGGACAAACTTGAAAGCAGAATACAGTGTTACCGGAAAGATTCTTGGCAGTGTGGAGGAGCAGAGGGATCTTGCAGTTCATGTTCACAGTTCCCTGAAAGCTGCCACCCAGGTGGATAGAGTTGTTAAGAAGGCATATGCTTTCATTAATAGAGGGATTGAGTTCAAGAGCTGTGAAGTTATGCTCCAGCTATACAAAAGCCTGGTTCGGCCACATCTGGAGTATTGTGTCCAGTTCTGGTCACCTCATTACAGGAAAGATGTAGAAGCGTTGGAAAAGGTGCAGAGGAGATTTACCAGGATGTTGCCTGGAATGGAGGGAAGGTCTTACGAGGAAAGGTTGAGAGAGCTAGGGCTTTTCTCTTTAGAACAACGAAGGATGAGAGGTGACTTGATAGAGGTGTACAAAATGATCAGAGGTATAGATAGAGTAGACAGCCAGAGACTTTTTCCTAGGGTGGAGGTAGCTTTTACGAGAGGACATAGTTTTAAAGTGAGTGAAGGTAGATATAGGGGAGATGTCAGAGGTAGGTTCTTTACTCAGAGAGTGGTAGGGGTGTGGAATGCATTGCCAGAGTGGGTAGTGGAGTCGGCCTCATTAGGGGCATTTAAGCGGCTATTAGGTAGGCATATGGATGATAGTATAAGGTAGCGGTGGAGGTTAGGTAAACCTTAGGTTTCGGGTAAAAGTTCGGCACAACATCGTGGGCCGAAGGGCCTGTACTGTGCTGTACTGTTCTACTATGTTCTATGTTCTATCTCCTCTCATCCTTATAAACTCTAGCAAGTATAGGCCTAAACTATTCAATCTCTCCTCATAAGACAAGCTTTTCAACTCAAGAATTGATTTATTGAACCTTTTCTGACTGCCTTCAGTGTAATTCCATCCTTCCTTAAGTAAGGGGACCAAAACTGTTCACAGTACTCCACATGCGGTCTCACTAATAAATGCCGAAATTCCATTTTCCCTCCTTATTAACTGCTGTACCTGTGTTCTAACTTTCTGCGATTCATGTATGAGGACACCTAGATTCCTCTGCGCCGAAGCATTTTGAACTTCCTCTCCATTTAGATAATAAGTTGCCCTTTTATTCTTCTGACCAAAATGGATAACCTCTCACTTATTTACATTCAACTTCACCTGCAAATTTTGGCTCATTTACCTAACCTATCTGTATCCATTTATAAATTTAATATTTCTTCATTGCACCTTACTTTCCCACCTATTCATCCTCACTTTCTGCTTTCTTATTAGGTAGCCATCCTCTATACAAGCTAATATATCAGCTCTAACCTCATGTGCTCCTGCCTTGTGTATTAACTTTGTATGTGACATCTTATAATAGAATCCCTACAGTGTGGAAACAGGCCCTTCGTCCCAACAAGTCCACACCGACACTCCGAAGAGCATCGGACCCGGACCCAGACCCATCCCGACTCCTTTTTCACCTAATCTACACACTCCTGAACACTATGGGCAATTTAGCATGGCCAATCCACCTAACATGCACATCTTTGAACTGTGGGAGGAAACCAGAGCACCTGGTGGAAACCCACACAGACATGGGGAAAATGTGCAGACACCATGCAGACAATTGCCCAAGGTGGAATTGAACCCAGTTCCTGGTGCTGTGAGGCAGCAATGCTGACCACAGAGCCACCGTGTCACCCATTTGGATGCCTTCTGGAAGTCCAAATATGCTACATCTATCGAACCCCATTATCTACTTCAATTGTTACATATTCAAAGAACTCCAGCACATTTAGTCAAACCCTTCATAAAACCATGCTGTCTCTAAAGTATTGCATTTTGACTTTCCAAATGTCCCATTATTATTTCCTAAATAACGGATTCCAATAATTTCCCAATGATGGACATTAAACAAACTGCTTTATATGGTCTATTAGTGATTATCATCCAAAATTCAATAGATTCTGGAATGATTCCTGTGGATTGGAAGGTGCCAAATTTCACCCCGCTTTTTAAGAAGGAAGTGGGAGAAAAGGCAGGGAACTACAGACCTTTAGTCTCACATAAATGGAAGAAAAAATGTTAGAATCTATTGTAAAGGATGGGATAAATAGACACCTGGTTGATAATGATCTGATTGGACATAGCATGGATTTGTGAATGAAAAATTGTGTTTGTGGATCCTGTTGGCGTCTTTGAAGATGTTACTAACAAAATTGAGGAAAGAGAGCCAATGGTTGCAGTGTATGTAGATTTTCAGAAGGCTTTTGATAAAGTCCTCACAGAGGCTAGTTAAAAATTAAAAGCCTGTGGTATAGGAGGTAATGTACTGGAATGGATTAGCGATTGGCTAACACTCAGAAAACAGTAGAAATAAGTAGGTTATTCTCACAGATAGTAGGAACTGCAGATGCTGGAGAATATGAGATACCAAGGTGTAGAGCTGGATGAACACAGCAGGCCAAGCAGTATCAGAGGAGCAGGAAGTCTGACATTTTGGACCTAGACCCTTCTTCAGAAATGGTCTAGGCCCGAAACGTCAGCTTTCCTGCTCCTCTGATGCTGCTTGGCCTGCTGTGTTCATCCAGCTCTACACCTTGGTATCTCTAGGTTATTCTCACGTTGGCTGGCTGAGATTAGTGGGGTGCTCTATTTGGGCCCTCGCTGTTCATGATATTTATCATTGACATGGAGGTGGGGACCAAATGCAATCTCTCCAAATTTGTGGATGATGCAAAGCTAAGTGGGATTGTGTGTTGTGAAGAAAATGTCAAATGGCTTCAGCTTTGTGAATGGAAAAGAACATGGCAGATGGAATATAATGTGGAAAAAATGTGAGGTTATCTACTTTGATAAGAGGTTGTAAAGTGTAGATGTCCAAAAGAAACTAGATCACCTTGTTGATAAATTACTGAAGGCTAATATACAGGTGCCACAAGCTATTAGGATAGAAAATTAAATGTTTGTATTTATTGCAAGAGAGTTTGAGTACTAGAGTGATGAGGTCTTCCTTCAGTTATGTGTGAGCTTGATTACATCGCACCTGTGTGCGGTTTTCTTCATCTTATCTCAGAAAATGTATTATTGCCAAAGAAGGAGTGAAATGCATGTTCTCCAGACATGTTTCCTAATTCAGGACTTTAGAACCAGAAAGCACAATTTAAAACTAAGGGAGATGCCATTTAAGTCAAAGAGGATAATTTTTTTTTACTCGGAGGCTTGTCAACCTTTGCAATTCTCTCCCACAGGGGCTATGGAAGTTTAGTCTCTGATTAACAAAGATTGATACTTCAATGATTACAAGTGACATGCAGGGTTATGCAGATGGGGTGGGTAAAAGGCAATGAAGTGTTTGGTCACCTGTGATTGCATTCAATGCAGAGGCAGGCTCAATAAGCTGAATGACCTCATTCTGTTCCAGCTTTACTATATGGCTCAGTACAACCCTGGATAGTGTATTCATCCACTAAACTATTGAAGGAGCGAAGGTAAGTGATGAAAAGGATTGACTATTTTCATTACTGTAGCGAAGGAAATTGGTCTCATGAACATCAAACTATATCCTGCCTTCAGTAAGTCTGGGCATCTTGCTACCTCAGAAGTCCTGACAAAAGTATTTTAAAATATATGGCCTCACAGGGAACTAGTGTTGGAGTGTGACCCTTTTACTTGAGTGTGCTCCTAAAATCACGTGTTAGCACGGATAGTTTATTTATACTCTTATTGCACAAAGAGTTGTAAAGCTGGAAACTTAAACTCAACAAGTTGAAAATTAATCTGTCCCTGGCAGTAATTTCAGGCTTCAGTCTGTACATAAGAGTTTTCAAGATAATGGACAAAAACCATGGCAAAAAGTGAAGGTTGCTTCATTTCCACATGTGGGAAGTGCAGTTTTAAAACATAATTTCGTATCAGTCCAGAAATAAAATTGAACAGGTATAGTAATAATGCCAGATTTAACTATCTTCTATTATGGTGTAAGGCAGATTGGCATCACAGATAAAATATAGTGTTCATACCCTACATGATTTTGAATCAGAAATAACTTGCATATCACATTTCATTTAAGCTAACCAGAATGCATTTATAGTCATAGAATCATACACCATGGAAACAGACCCTTCGGTCCAACTAGTCCACACCAACCATGTACCCAAGCTAAACTAGTGCCACCTGCCTGTGTTTGGCCCACAACCCTCCAAATCTTTTCCTTTCATAAACTTATCTAAATGTCTTTTAATTGGTGTAACTGTACCAAAATTGATAGTATAGTGGATAGTGAAGAATGTTATCTAAGATTAGAAAAAGGTCTTGATCAATTGGGTCAATGGGCTGAGGTGGGGCAGATGGAGTTTAAATTGGATAAATGCGAGGTATTGCAATTTGGTAAAACAAACAAAGGCAAGACTTTTACAATTAATTGTAGGGTCCTGGTTAACACTGTAAAACAGAGAGATCTAGGGGTCCAAGTGCATTTGGACTTCCTCTGGCAGTTCATTTCACACACTAACCATTCTCTGTGTAAAAATGTTGCCCCTCATGTCCTTTATAAAGCTTTCTCATCTCACCTTGAAGATAATGCCCCCTAGTTTTGCACTCCCCCACCTCAGGGAAAAGACCTTTGCTATTGACCTTATCTATGCCACTCATGATTTTATAAACCCCTATAAGGTCATCTCTCAAACTCCTGTGCTCCAGTGAAAAATATCTCATCCTATCCTTATAACTCAAACCCTCCAGTCCCGGAAACAGCCTGGTAAATCTTTTCTGAACCCTGTCCAGTTTAATATTATAGTTCCTGTGGCAGAGCAACCAAAACTGCACAAAGTACTATAGAAAAGACCACACCAATATCCTGTAAACCTCAACGATGACGTCCCAACTCCTACACTCCCAGGCCTGAACAATGAAGACAAGTGTGCTGTATGCCATCTTAACCACCCTATCTACCTGTGGCACAAATTTCAAAGAATAATGCACTTGGACCCCTAGATCTCTCTGTTTTACAGTGTTAACCAGGACCCTACAATTAATTGTATAAGTCTTGCCTTTGTTTGTTTTACCAAATTGCAATACCTTGCATTTATCCAATTTAAACTCCATCTGCCCCACCTCAGCCCATTGACCCAATTGATAAGACCTTTTTCTAATCTTAGATAACATTCTTCACTATCCACTATACTATCAATTTTGGTATCATCCACAAACTTGCTAACCCTGCCTCAGATATCCTCATCCAAATCATTGATATAAATGACAAACAAAAGTGGGCCCAATTCTGATCTCTGTGGAACAGTGCTGGTCACAGGCCTCCAGTCCGAAAAACAACCCTCCACCACCACCTTCTGTCTCCTACCATAAAGCCAATTTTGTATCTAATTGGCAAGCTCACCCTGAATCCAATGTGATCTAACTTTGCTGTAGGCCTACCATGTGGAACCTTATCAAAGGTTTTACGAAAGTCCAAGTAAACAATGTCTGCTGCTCCATTCTCGTCAGTATTTTTAGTTACTTCTTCAAAAAACTCAATCAGGTTTGTGAGACATGATTTCCCTCGCACAAAACCATGCTGACTATTCCAAATCATTCTTTGCCTCTTGAAATGCATGTAAATTCTATTTTTCAGAATCACCTTCAACAGCAACCATAACTGATGTAAGGCCCATGGGTGTATAGTTCCCAGGCTTCTCCTAACAGCATTTCTTAAATAAAAGCACAACACTAGCCACCCTCCAGTCCTCATCCTCATCTGTGGTTATAGATGATACAAATATTTCTGTTAGGGGCCCCGCAATTTTCTCCTTCCCACAATGTCCTGGGATACACTTGAACAGGTCCCAGAGATTTTTCCACTGTTAGGTTTTCTAAGACCTCCAGCACTTAAGAGTCACAGAGCTGTACAGCATGGTTCAAGTCTTCCATGTTGAACAGATATCCTAAATTAACCTAGTCCCATTTGCCAGCAGTTGGCCCATATCCCCCTAAACCTTTCCTATTCATATACCCATCCAGGTGCCTTTTAAATATTGTAATTGTAGTAGCCTCCAACACTTCCTCTGGCAGCTCATTCCATGCACACACCACCCTCTGCATGAAAAAGTTGTCCCTTGGGTCCCTTTTAAATCTTTCCCTTCACTTTAAACATATGGCTTCTAGTTTTGTACAATCCCACCCTGGGAAACACTTTGCCTGTTCACCCTATTCATGCCCTTCATGGTTTTATAAACCTCTATAAGGTCACCCCACACCCTTCTGACTGTCCAGGGAAAGTAGCCCCAGCATGTTCAGCCTCTCCATATAGCTCAAACCCTCCAACCCTGGCATCAGCCTTGTAAATCTTTTCTGAACCCTTTCAAGTTTCACAACATCCTTCCTATAGTCGACAGACCAGCATTGTGTGCAGTATTCCAAAAGTGGTCCAACCAATGTCCTGTACAGCCACAACATGACCTCCCAACTCCTATACTCAATGCACTGACAAATAAAGGCAAGCATACAAAAGCCGCCTTCACCATCCTGTCCACATGGGACTCTACTTTCGAGGAACTATGAACCTGCACTCTAAGATCTCTTTTTGTCAGTGACACACCCCAGGACTTTACCATTAATTGTATAAGTCCTGCACTGATTTGCCTTTCCAAAATGCAGCACCTCACATTTATCGAAATTAAATTCCATCTGCCACTCCTCGGCCCATTGGACCATCTGATCAAGGTCCTGTTGTACTCTGAGGTAACCTTCTTTGCTGTCCACTACACTTCCAATTTTGGTGTCATCTGGAAACTTACTAACCATACCTTCTATGCTCACATCCAAATCATTTATATAAATGATGAAAAGCAGTGAAGCCAGCATTGATCCTTGTGGCACATCAGTAGTCACAGGTTTCCAGTCTGAAAAGCAACCCTTCACTACCACCCTCTGTCTTCTACCATTGAGCCAGTTCTGTATCCAAATGGCTATTTCACCCTGTATTCCATGTGATCTAACCTTGTTAACCAGTCTACCATGAGGAACCTTATCAAATGCCTTACAGAAGTCCATATAGATCACGTACACCGCTCTCACTCATTAATCCTCTTCGTTACTTCTTCAAAAACCTCAATCAAGTCAGTGAGACACGATTTCCCATGCACAAAGCAATTTTGACTATCCCTAATCAGCTTTCCAAATACATGTAAATCCTGTCCCTTAGGAGTCCCTCCAACAACTAGCCCGCCATTGATGTCAGGCTCACCAGTCTACAGTTCTCTGGCTTTTCCTTACCTCCTTTCTTAAATAGTGGCATTACATCAGCCAACCACCAGTGTTCTAGCACTTCACCCATGGCTATCGATGATAAAAATATCTCAGCGAGGGGTGCAACAATCACTTCCCTAGCTTCCTGCAGTGTTCTTGGGTACACCTGATCAGGTCCCAGAGATTTATCCACCTTTATTCATTTTAAGACCTCCAGCACCACCACCTCTGTAATATGGACATTTTTCAAGATGTCACAATTTATTTCCCACATTCTCAATCTTCCATATCCTTCTCCACAGTAAACACTGGTGCAAAATACTCATTTAGTATCTTCCCCATTTCCTGCGGTTTCACACATAGGTGGCCATGCTGATATTTGAGCGGCCCTATTTGCTCCCTAGTTACCCTTTTGTCCTTAATGTATGCTTTCTCCTTAACCCTACTTGCCAAAGCTATCTCATGTCCTCTTTTTGCCCTCCTGATTTCTCTTTTAAGTATAGTCCTACTGCCTTTATACTCTTCTAGGGACTTGCTTCATCCCTGCTGTTTATACCTGACATGCTTCCTTGTTATTCTTGACCAAAACCTCAATTTCTGTTGTCATCCAGCATTCCCTGAATTTTCTGAAGAAGGGTCTAGACCCGAAACGTCGGCTTTCCTGCTCCTCTGATGCTGCTTGGCCTGCTGTGGTCATCCAGCTCTACACCTTGTTATATCAGATTCTCCAGCATTGGCAGTTCCTACTATCTCTGTTCCCTACATCTATCAGCCTTGCCTTTCACCCTAACAGCAACAAACTGTCTCTGGACTCTTGTTATCTCATTTTTGAAGGCTTCCTATTTTCCTAACAAATGTCTAATAAATTTTAGTTTTGAGGAGGTGACCAGGTGTGCAGGTGAGGGTAGTGCAGTTGATGTAGTTTATATTGATTCCAGTAAAGCCTTATTTGACAAGGTCCTGCATAAAAGACTTACCAAGCAGACAAACGCACATGGGATACAAGGTAATTTGGTAAATTGGATTCAAAATTGGTTCAGTTGTAGGAGACAGAGAGTAATGACAGAAGGCTGCTTTTGTGGCTGGAAGTCAGAGTCCAATGGCATATCATCAGGTCTGTGCTAGGTGCCCTATTATTTGTCAATTATATAAATGACATAAGTTACTATGTGAGGGATTGGATTAGTAAGTTTGTGGATGACACAAGGATTGTTTGGGTGGTTAACAGTGTATTAAGAAGATATAAACAGGATGGTCAAATGGGTGGATAAGTGGCAGATGGAATTTAACTCTGAAAAGTGTGAGGTGATACAATTTGGAAACAGTAATTTGACAAGAAAGTATTCATGAATGGCATGACACTTGGAAATTCAGTGGAGCAAAAGGACCTTGGCGTGTTGTCCATAGATCTTTGAAGGCGGAAGGGCATATCAGTAGGGTGGTGAAAAAGGCATATGGGACACTTACCTTTATCAATTAAGGCATAGATTAAAAAAGCAGGGAAATCATGTTGGAGTTGTATACAACATTGGTGAGACCACAACTAGAGTACTGTGTGAAAATCTGGTTGCCACTATACAAGAATGATGTGATTGCACTGGAGGGGGTGCAGAGGAGATTCACTAGGATCATGCCTGGAATGGAAAATCTAAGTTAAGATGAAAGGTTGGATAGTCTTGGAGTAGAGATGACTGAGGGGTGATCTGATTGAGGTGTACCAGATTATGAGGAGCAGGGACAGAGTGCATAAGGAGCACGTGTTCCCCTTAGTTGAAGGGTCCTTCACAAGGAGACACAGGTTGTGGTGAGGGGCAGGAGGTTTAAGGGGAACGTGAGGAAAATGTTTTTTACCCAGAGGGTGGTGGTGGTCTAGAGTGCCCTGCCTGGGAGGGTGGTAGAGGTGAATTGTCTCACATTCCTTTACAAGGTATCTGGATGAGCATCTGGCAGTCATAACATTCAAGGCTATGGGCCAAATGCTGGTAAATACGATTAGGTTAAAAGTTGGGTGTTTCTCACATGTCGGTGCAAACTCCATGGGGTGAAGGGGCTCTTCTGCACTGTATAATTGTGTGATTCTTTCTAATCTGCTAGAAAAAATCTGCCATTCTGACTTCCTGCTGTCTACCAGAGTAGTAGTATTCCATCACTTCAAAAAAACCAAAAATTCACACGAAGTATATCTGTGCATAACTCACCAATAGATCAATGCACAGCATGATGAGGCTTTAAACAATACAAGCCCATATTTAATTCTTTTTCTGCTCCAAAGTTAGTAAAAATAAACATTGGGAAGCATGTAAAATGGATCATACTTTTTGCATCATTGTACAAATCTAAAAACTACCTGATCAATTACAACTAGCTCATGATGGGGACATGTTAGCTACCTTTGAAACTGCCAGCTGATTCTGACACCAAAATCCAGTGTTTTCAATTAGATTCCTAGCTGCTCAAGGATACAGGAATTTTAACATTAACAAGCTAACACTATATTCCTGTCCAGAAAAGGTAGGTAGCTTTTTAAATCATTCATGGACTGTGGTGATATCTTAACTAGGCCAGCATTTACTGCCCATCCCTCACTGCTTTGGAGAAGGTGTTGGTGAGCATACCTTCTTGAGCCACTACAGTCTTTGCAGTGTAGGGATACCCAAAGTGCTGTTCAAAAGTGAGTTTCAGGACTTTGACCCAGCAGAAGTGAAGGAAAGGCATTTTGCTTCCATGTAGGTGTGTGGTTTTGGTGGAATTTGCAGGTAGTGATGCTCCAGTGCACCTGCTGCCCTTTAGATGGTACTGGTAGCAGATTTTGAAGGTGCTGTTATAAGAGCATTGATGAGTTACTGTGGTGCATCTTGAAAATGGTACAGTGTGACAATTGTGTCAGCGATGAAAGGAGTGAATTCTGAATGTGCTGAACAGGATGCCAATCAAGCAGGTTGTTTTTTTCTGAGTGATGTCAATTTTCTTGAGCATTTAGGAGCTTTTAGTGGATGCAAATGAAGAGTATTCTATCATACTCTTAACTAGTGCCCTGTAGATGGTGGACACGCGTCGGGGAAACAAAACATGAGTTACTCTCTGCACAACTCTGAACCTCTATCCTGCTCTTTTAGCCATAGTATTTATATGAACAGCCCAGCTCAGTTTCTGGGCAAGATAACCTCTTCAGTCTCCAAATGTTGAGACTGGGGGTTTTCAGTGGTGGCAATACCATTAAATATCAAGAGGCAATGCTTAGATTCTTTCTTGTTGCAGATGGCCATTGCCTGATATTTGCAAGGCACAAACGTTACTTGCCACTTTTCAGCTGAGGTAATGGACAGGAAAAAGCAGTGGTCGTGGGAATTCAAGTGGCATGGAACCAAGATTCTGTGGGACTTTGTGACAGGAAAGGGATTGGAGACCAAGGCAGGGGAAGTATATCTATCCTGAGGATCTTGGATGATCATTCCTTCTTCTTACAATTCTGCAAAGGATTGTCTCCGTCTGATCAGCTTTCAACCTGAGCTGACCTGATCGTAAACCACAACAGCTTCCCCATTCAGGTCTCAATTAAAAATAATAATCAGAGCCTGAAAGCATTATTGGTGCCTGATCTATATATTACAAATTATTAGTCTGAACAGGTATCATTGTCACCTGATTGGGAGAGCAGGTTAAAATAGAAGAATGTGGTCTCCATGCAAAATGTCAGTGGGCTAGTTGTCGAGTTAGTTCTAACTGGTCAGCGGTTTAGTTTCCACCAGATGAATGGAATTAAAATTAATCTCCCCCTCCCTCAATATTTGTTGAATTACCTGATCTCTACTGATATAACAATAAAGCACTGCATTAAATTTTAATGCTCTATAGCGCAGAGAGTGGAAAAGTGGCCAGAATTCCCAGTCCCGGTCAATATCTGTTGACCCCGATGGAAAATATGCATGGTGAAAACATTTACCTTGGCTGTGATAACTTCCTAACATTTAAACAACTATTTGTGAGTTACTATCTAGATCCATATTAGTAGAATGACAACTTAGGTAAGAGCCTTTGGCATCTACAGAGCTACAACCACAACAAAAGATAGTACCATCATGGGAAGGAGGACAAGTCCAAGAAAATATTGCAGGGGCAGGAGATAGCAGGATACAATCCCCTGTCTGGAAATTGTGTGTTTCAATTGAATTCAATAATTAATCAAATTAAGTAGAGAAGATCCTGCAAGTTTAAAGACTTTTGGTTGTATTTTCATTTGTGGTTGGAGAAAAACAATAAATATAGAAACATAGAAGATAGGAGCAGGAGGAGGCCATTCGGCCCTCTGAGCCTGCTCCGCCATTCTTCAGGATCATAGCTGATTGTCCAACTCAATAGCCTAATTCTGCTTTCTCCCTATAACCTTTGATCCCATTCACCCCAAGTGCTATATCTAGTCATTTCTCGAATACATTCAATGTTTTGCATCAACTACTCTCGTGGTAATGAGTTCCACAGGCTCACCACTCTCTGGACGAAGAAATGTCTCCTCATGTCTGTCTTAAACCGTCTACCCTGAATCCTCATACTGTGACCCCTGGTTCTGGACACGCCCACCATCAGGAAAATCCTCCCTGTGTCTACCCTGTCTAGTCATGTTAGAATTTTATAAGTCTGTATGAGATACCCCCTCATTCATCTGAACTTTAGTGAAAACAATCTCGGCTGAGTCAATAAAAACGGAAAGAACTGTGGATGCTGTAAATCAGGAAAAAAAACAAAGTTGCTGGAATAGCTCAGCAGGTCTGGCAGAAACCTTCTGAGGAAGGGTCACTGGACCCAAAACGTTAACTCTGTTTTTTCCTTCACAGATGCTGCCAGACCTGCTGAGCTTTTCCAGTAATTTTGTTTTTTTTTCCTGTTTTTTTTCTCAACCTAGTCAATCTCTCCTCATATGTCAGACCTGCCATGCCCGGAATCAGTCTGGTAAACATTTGCTGCACTCCCCTCGAGAGCAAGAACATCCTTCCTCAGAAAAGGATACCAAAATTGCACACAATATTCCAGGTGTGGTCTCACCATGGCCCTGTACAACTGCAACAACATATCCCTGCTCCTGTACCCAAAACCTCTCACAATGAAGGTCAACATACCATTTACCTTTATCACTTGCGCACCTGCATGCTTACTTTCAGCAACTGGTGCACAAGGACGTCCAGGTCCCGCTGCACACTCCCCTCTCCCAATTTACATCAATTCAGTAACCTGCCTTCTATTTTTGCTTCCGAAGTGAATAACCTCACATATATCCAAATTATACTGCATCTGCCATTGATTTTCCCACTCACCCAACCTGTCTCGAGATCATGCTGAAGGATCTCTGCATCCTCGTCACAGTTCACCCTCCCACCCAACTTGGTATCATCTGCAAACTTGGAGATGTTACATTTTGTTCCCTCATCCAAATCATTAACATATATTGTGAATAGCTGGGATCCCAGCACCGATCCCTGTGGCACACCACTTGTTACTGCCTGACAATTTGAAAAGGACCTATGAATCCCTACTCTTTGTTTTCTCTCTGCCAACCAGTTTCCTATCCATCTCAGTACCCCAATCCCATGTGCTTTAATATTGCACATTAATCTATTATGTGGGACTTTATCAAATGCTTTCTGAAAGTCCAAATACACTACATCGACTGTCCCTCCCTTGTCTAGTTAGGGGACCTGCATTTGGCTTTACCAATCTCTTTGTCTTCATGTACCAATAGAAACTCTTAGCGTCAGTCTTTGTGTTCCCTGCAAGCTAATTTTCATACTTTATTTTCCTTTTCTTAATCAATCCCTTGGTCCTTCTTTGCTGAATTCTAAACTGCTCCCAATCCTCAGATTTAATACTTTTCTTGGCCAGTCTGTATGCTTCTTCCTTGGTTCGAATATTATCTTTTATTTCCTTTGTAAGCTATGGATTGACCCTCTTACCCATCTTGCTGTTGCAAAAGACAGGAATAAACAGTTGTTGCACTTCCCCCATGCGTTCCTTGAATGTTTGCAATTGCCTATCCACTACCATCCAATGTCATATAAATAACTCTCCCCAATTTATCAAAGCCAACTCAGGCCTCATATCCCTGCAGTTTCCTTTATTAAAGTTCAGCACCCCAGACTCCGAATTAACAACCTCACTCTCCATCTTGATAAAAATTGTATCATGTTATCGTCGCTCATACCCAGCTAGATTGGCAGTGATTCCCTTCTTATTACACAGCACCCAGTCTAAGGTGGCCTTGCCAACACTTCCACCTCAAACCCCTGTTTGGTAGTGGTGACTGCACCAATGCAAATCTTCACCCCAACCACAAATTAGTGTCTTTGCCACCCTCTGCTGGACAACTCTAGCATGCTTTGACGTGCCAACTTTAATAACAAGTCAGAGAAAACACTGAATATAATCCTCACTCTAATATGTGGGCTGTGTGACTTCAGTTACACAAGGTGTTATCTCCTCTCTGAATCAGAAGGTTGAGTGTTTAAGTGCCTGCTTGGATATTAAATCAATGCTGGCACTTTAGTGTGGCCCTGGATGCTGCTTGTTGGAACTGCCATGTTTTGGATGATCTAAGGCCATGTCTGCCCATTTGGAAGGAACTAAAAGATTCCATGGCACTCCTTAAAAACAAGCAGGAAAGTTCTTCTGGGGCCAAAATTTAGTTCTCAACCAATAAAAACAGATAGATTTATTGCTCACTTCTTTCTTCAATGTTGATTAAATCTTTCATCAAGCTACATGCAAAGTGGTGACTGTGTTCATTTAAAAAAACAAGTTGTTACTTTTCCAAAGTATTTCACTGGCTCTGAAGACACCATAAAAGTTAAATGCAAGTTCTTTCTTTGTATTAAGTTACTGACTGACATTGATAGCACAGTGTCAGCCAATGAGTTGACGGTGGTATGGCTTTTACAGCAAGGCACGTGGCAAGCAATTGTATTGTACAGCAAACAAAGTGAAGAGCATTGCACAAGAGGTTTATTTAGAGAGTTGATTTAGAAAGATTTTCTGGAAACCGTTCATGATTGAAACTGCAGTACCTTATCCCAATAAAAACAGGGTAACTTCTCCAGCAGAATACAGTAAGTGCAAGACAGTTATATTTTGTAAATTAACTATTACTCCAGCAAAATGCAGTGAGTTGGGGGTAGTTTCATAATACAAGTTATGTGCATAAAACCAACCTCATTCCCTTAAGATATGATGAACAGGAAAATACTCAAATATCTCCATTCTATTAAGAAGTAGCTTTATTACTATATGCAGCAATAAAATATTAGGATAGTAAAAGGTCAAACAAAATAAAATGTTTTGCACATAATGAACTGTTATGGCAGGGAATGTGACAGGATGTTTTACAGTGATTTGTCACAAATAGCTATGAGATGAATGGCCAGTTGATTGGTTTCTATGGTGGATGTCATGGATGAAATTTAATCAGCACAGTACCTTGTTTCCTTCCTTCAAGTGGACTCCGTTGAAACCTGATCTAGGTAGCTGCCATTGTTACCTGTTTGGAACTGCAGGCTAAAGGGAAGATGGTGGTCTCCAGGTGGAAGATTGATGGGTAAGTCACCCAGTTAATTCTAACTACTAAGTTGCTTGGTTTCCACCAGATAGATGGTTAAAATTGACTTTGTTAAATTTTAATTATCTATAACACAGAAAGTGAAAAAGCAGTCAGTGTTCCCACTCCTCATCAATATCCTTTGCCCCTAGCGAATATTACCACGAGCTAATGGAAATGGTAGACACTGTCACGGTTTAGTGTACCATTCCTCAGAGCTGTACTAAATCAAGATTATTCAATTACTTTTACTGCAGGTACACATACCAAAAAAGTACTGAAACAAGGAACCAGAATTCTATGGATGCAAAACTTGATTTTGTGGATGTATTGGATCCAAAATGCCACCTCAGCCACACACACACTTATGAAACCATTTGGCTAGATATTTCACAAGGTGTTTAAAAGTAGTTAGATCAGGGTGGAAATTCATTGGTAATACTGATTTGATTCTAGTAGCATCACTTTCAACTTGGGTGTTTGAGCAAGCTCCCTCTCCATGTTAAACAGTTAAAAATGTAGTCAGTTACAGGGAAGAAGACACACTTTTTAAAAACATCATCAACTACTTTCAGTTAATGGCTTATTGATTTCTACTCATATTTGCTGAGTTAATAGAAGTGTTTGAATGTAGGTACTGCTAATTTAGATTATTGACATTTATGGTGACTAGCATGACACATGAGGAAGGCATTGGTTCTCACTTCAAGTGTTCTGTTCAGGCTATTTGCTGCTGTTAGCCATTGATGCTATACAACAGGGAAACTTACCAGGGCCAACAAAGAAGCGGTCAAACTGTTTGAAAAGGAAGGAGAGGGAGGGGAACATAGGCTCTCAGATTGATTCTGGATTATTCAGGAACTTCTGAGTGTAATTCTGTTACTTCAGTGGAAACATGGAGCAGCATACCAGACATTACACTAGGCAATGGCCTAGTGATATTACTGCTGAATTGTTAATCCAGAGATGCAGATAATGTTCTGGGAACCTGGGTTGAATCCTGCCACGGCCGATAGTGGAATTTGAATTCAACAAATATCTGGAATTAAGAATCTAGTGATGACCGTGAATCCATTGCCGGGACAAACCCATCTGGTTCACTAATGTCCTTTAGGGAAGGAAACTGCCATCCTTACCTTGTCTGGCCTACATGTGACTCCAGCAATGTGGTTGACTCTTAACTGCCCTCTGGGCAATTAAGGGTTGGCAATAAATGCTGCCTAGCCAGCGATGCCCTCATCCTGTGAAAGAAATAAGGAGGTTCTTACTAAAGTCTGCCAATTGCTACAAGAAAATTGCAGCCACAGAGCTGGATGAGGACTGCATTTCCATTAACTATAGAAATAACCTTATTTTTCATTAAGCTCCTTCCAGGCTGGAGCAGGCAGTGTTTCCAGTATTATTCAGGTCCACTGCTGTTGGAGGGAGGTCACTGAGGCACTAAACACAACGGAAGCTGAATGCATTGTACTCTGTGTTTTCAGAGAGGAGCAGGTTAAGCGAGGACCCAGTTTCACCAGGATAGCAGACTTCCCCATGGTTAACTGCCCAGACATCACTTTGTGGATGCTGCTTATAAGTTCAGAGATCTACTTAACCAAAAATGTATGTATTTTGTTTCTAAGTCCTCATGAAGTTTGTGCATTAATTGCCACACAGTTTAAGAAAATTCACATATTGAAGCAAGTTATTCTCACATCGACAATTGTCAGCTTCGCTGCTTGTAGCTATGAGTTGGTGCTCACCGCTATCCAATTTGTGGTCTGTTTTCCAGCCTTCTGCTGCTTCCACAATTACCCCAACATTCTGATGATTCTTTGAAAATGTTTTCTCTTCTTGAATATTTCAATTGCTGACTTTGATGTTTCACTTTTTTTTTCAGCTCTTCTGTTGTCGCCTTCTTCATCCTTATGTTTAGTTGTATGCTTGGGATCTAGCTCTGTTTAGTCATCCAAAGGTAATGCTGCTGGAGTTCATGGAACTTTCTGTAAAAACTCTATTTACAGCTTGACCTGTACACACATTATCTTGACAGATGGTTAGAGCTCCAATCTCTTCCAACTCACTCTACTAAATAATGTGACTCTGATATTGTCAAATTATATCATCATCGTTAATGCTTCTGCTGTTAGTCCCATTACTCCACACTAATGAATCCACGATTGGTTGAATACTTAGCCTTGCAATTTTAGGTATCGAAATTTTTGTTGGGCAAGTTGCCAAAAGTGCAAACTGATAATGTTGTAATAAAGGAATCTGAGAAACGTGGACGCAAGTGAAAAGGACAAGCAACTGTGGAACTCTTTATCCAATAAAGATGAAAGATTGTGAAATTAACAGCGCGTGACTTGGGAGGGAGGTGTAAATTAGAATGGGTGAATTTAATGTCAATGTTAAATCAGTCGCAGAAAGGCAAATAAGGAGAGAGTAACGAACATGGGATTGGAACGGGTAAAAGGTACACATGAGAAAAGTTCAAAGGAAGAATTTAAATTTCCCAACAGCAGTGAACCCTGAAGGAATAAGACTCCAGTCCAATACTAGCTTATTTTCTGTGTAGGAGAGCCTGATTGTCACTGATTAACACCTTAAAATGCTATTTAGATTAAAATAGTCAAGACGTAATGAGTTTAATTTGTATCTACTGCACAAGTATAGCAACCTCATAGTTTTCTATAAATTTCAGTGATGAGATGGACAACGAGATCTCATTTTCATTAAGGTAACAATTGAGCAACACAACTTGGAGAGCAATAAATGTGTAATTGAGGTTATCCAGATATCTTCCTCGCCTAAAGTTGTAGTATTTATCTCTATATAAAATAAGTGCCATTATCCCGTGGCAAATTGTGGCCGAGTTTGATTCCAGAGTATTCACTCATGACTATCCTTATAATCCTTCACCCTGTTTCTAACCAAATATTAGTCAATTTCTTTTTGAAAGGTGATCACCGATATTATGATAATTTAGAATCATTAGAAACAAGCATCTAAAATAGCTATTGGAATGAATGTGTTCCGTCCATACTTTGTTACTTACTCATTCAGCTTGAACTGAATCTTGTAGTTTTTGGATTTAGCTTTGTGAAGCTTTGTTTACAAGTAAAGGCCCAAATATTAATTGTGTGACACATTGGGAGTGGGAGGTGGGTGGAGGTCCAACGTCATTTAGAAAATTGGATAGTAAGTTCAGCTCATCTGTCAGTGGCTTTTTTAACACAGCTATTTCATCCTAATTATACTTGCTGGCTTGTCAGCACCAGGATGTACTGTGGATCCCAATGCTGTGACCTTAGCCTTAGTATTCAAATAGACAGCTCAAAGATACAAGCTGAAGGAGTTTGGAATTGAGAAGAAGAGCGAAACAGCTGCAACCATGGAATGCAAGTGAACAAAGTTTGTGCCTCACTTCACTGTTGGATGTGCTGCTGGGCCCCATGAGGAGTAAGAGAGCAGCACAATTTGGAGAGCAGATCTGCTATTAGCAAAGGATAAAGAAATCTAGAGCTGAAGAAAAGTGTGGTTGGAAGTGGCATAGGAAGTCAGCAGCAGGAGCATGGTTCCATGCCTCCGGATTCAATGCTGGAAGCAGTTTAAGGACCTAACTGGTCAAGCAACTTGCTGTCCGTCCACCCCATACATACCTTATTCTGTACTCCAGCACGTCACTTATTATACCAACCCATCTTGCAAGCGCAGCCTTACTTTGTTGATTCATTTCCTCATTTTCTGTCTCTCTGTCATCCTCTACTATTCACTTTATCCTTATGCATTTATGTACTGGCCCTCACACCCATCCTCAGCAAAAATATTCCATCGAGGAGGGGAGCACATGTTGTTACAGGAGAAAAGAGCAAGTGTCACAAGAGATAGAGGATGAGAGTGGAGGTGATCTTCCTCTTAAAATACAACTGACAACTACAAGATCTGGAGATCAATGAAGTCTTGGCATGCCTGACCAATGAAGTACCGGAGACAGGGAGCTCTCATTTTCCAGGTAACACAGTTAGTCCCCTCCCTATTAAAGACCAGACATGCACCTTTCAGGTTGGGTAACCTGGACCAATACGGGAAATCTCCACAAAACCATCAGGGATGCCAGAAGGAGTATCGGACCAAGTTAGAGGCTCAAACCTACCAAACAGACTTCCACTGCCTACGGCAAGCCCTACATGACATTACAGGATACAAAATGAAGCAGTGCAAGATAGTGGACAAAGACACATCCTTCCCTGACGCGCTCAATGCTTTCAATGCTTTCTATGCTTAATTTGAACAGTATGTTAGTGTCACTGTCATGCCTGCCCTGACAACCACAGATACACCTGTTCCTTCCGTCACAGCTTCACATGTCAGATCGGACTTCCTGGGAGTCAACCCAAGGAAAGCGATGGGTCCGGACAGTGTCCTTGGCTAAACTCTCAGATCCTGTGCAGAAGTCCCCACCTGCTTAAAGAAGACCACCATCATCCCTGTACCTAAGAAAGCACATACAACATGCTTTAATGACTTCCGCCCAGTGGCTCTGACTGAGGCTGGTCATGGCCCACATCAACTTCAGTCTTCCAGCCCGCCTCGATCGCCTACAATTTGCCTACTGACATAGCAGGTCCACAGAGGATGCCATATCCCCAGGCGTGCACTCATTCCTGGAACATCTGGACATCCAAGACACCTACATCAGACTCCTGCTCATTGACTACAGCTCTGCCTTCAACACCATTATCCCCTCCAGACTCATCTCAAAACTCAGTGACCTTGCTCTCAGCTCCACCCTCTGCAACTGGATCCTTAGCTTTCTGACCCACAGGCCACAATCAGTGAAGATACGTAACTGCACCTCCTCCACAATAACACTCAACACTTGAGCCCTGCAAGGATGCGTCCTGAGCCCCCTACTGTACTCCCTTTACACATATGACTGTGTTGCCAAATTCTGAATGAATGCCATCTACAAGTTCGCTAACAACACCGTCGTAGTGGGACAGATATCTAATAATGATGATTCAAAATACAGAAGGAAGATAGAGGCTTGGTGACATGATGCAATGAAAACCATCTGTCTCTCAATGTCGGCAAAACTAAAGAATTGCTCATTTGACTTCAGAAAGAAAGGAGGAGAACATGCCCCCATTTCCATCAACAGAACTGATGTTGAGAGGGCAAAGAGCATCAAGTTCCTCGAAGTGATGATAACCGACAACCTGTCCTGGACTTCCCACATGGATGTAACAGTCAAGAAGGCACAACAATGCCTCTGCTACCTCAGGCAGCTCAAAAAATTCAGCATGTCCATAAGATCCCTCACCAACTCCTACAGACACACCATTGAAAGCATACTGTCCGTGTGCACAGTGGCCTGGTATGGCAACTGCTCTGCCCATGACCGTAAGAAACTACAGACGGTGGTGTGCAGAACCCAGACCATCATGGAAGCCAACCGTTCATCCATAGTCTCCATTTACATGGCTCACTGTAGCGGAAGGGCTGCCAACATCATTAAAGACCCATCGCACCCAGGTAATGATCCCCTACAACCTCTTCTGTCAGATAGGAGGTACAGAATTCTGAACACATGCACGAGCAGGTTCAGGAACGGCTTCTTCCCAGCCATTACCAGACTGATGAATGGACTCTCTAGCCTCAAATAACACCAGTCTTGCTAGCGTTGATCTCACCTAGCGCATGCCCTATGCAATGGTAACCTGCCTCTGTCTAAGTCTTTTTGATCTGTACATCCTTTGCTTACTATGATCTGCCTGTACTGCTCGTAAACATAGTTTTTCACTGTATTTCGGTACACGTGGCAATAAATAAATAAATCACTTCATTAATAAATATCATCTACATGTCAAACTGTACTCAGTTATGTTGACTAGACACTGAAATATGATTTTCCTCACAATGATAATTTGCAACAATTTCTAACCCTGTCAGGATTAATCCATGTCTTTTCACTCTGATAGCATGAGATAGTGTTAGTTGCTGATGGGAAATTCTGAGATACATTACCACAGGACTCATGGAGAGCGTGTGCTACAGTGGACCCAGTAAGGTAGATAGTTGGGGTTTTACACATGCATGTCCGAACTCATCAAGAACAGATGGTGATGGCATGATGAGCCATAGGGAATTCACATTGGTGAGCGCAGTCCTCTCTGAGCTCTAATGAGCAGGGCAAAGACATTGTTTATCATTGGCTGTTGATGAAAAGAAGAATCATAGAGCAGCAGAGACCATGTGTTGGAGTGTCATTCTTCCAAGCACACTGATCATGGTTGCAGAGACAATTAAGTAGACCACCTCAAGCACAAGAGGGTGGATATTGTGGGTCAATGAGATGTTGTATACTTCCATGGATTGGGGGACTAGCCCCATGAAACATAAAACACCCCGAGTAAATAAATTCAAGCCTGTAATGATGCCATACTCTGGCACCTTAATCACATTTATGTTAGTCTTGGGTTTACAGCAGCCTGGTGATGAGCCTCGAACTATTCTTCGGTTTAGTGATAGCAGTAACGTGTAACTGCACCATGGGAAGGGATGGTGGTGAAAGAGGATATCAAGTTCTTAATTCCTATCAAAGCACTGTCCTATCCTCAAAAAGCAGAATAAATCCAAACTGGCCAATGACTGCCCTGTCAATCTCCTCTCAATCATCAAGAAAGTGATTGACAGTGTCATCAACAGTGCTTACTCAATGGTAAGTTGCTCGCTGAGGCTCAATTTGGATCTTGTCAGGCCCAAACAGTTTTTGACTTTATTACGGTCTTGGTCCAAACATGAACAAAAAAGCTGAGTTCAGAAGGAATTTCAGATTACTGTTGTTGACATCAAAACAGCATTTAACTGAATGTAATATTAAGGAGCCTGAATAGAACCGAAGTCAATGAGATTGGGGAAAATTCTCTGTTGATTGGAGTCATGCCCCTAGTACAAGGGTTGTTGTTTTGACTATCAATAATCTCAGCAACAGGACATCATTGCAGGAGTTCCTCATGTCCAATGCATAACAATCTTTAGCTGATTCATCAATGACATCCTTTCTATCATAAGGGCAGAATTGGGGATATTTGCTGATGATCGCCCAGACAGTGATGTCCACATTCTGTGAATGGTTAAAAAAATGCTTCCAATTCCAAGTGACTGCCCCAGACCCCTCTACCAGTAAGTGGCCTGCATTGTGCCTTGTTTCCTGATGGTGGTTTACCCCCTGCCCACAGGTAGAGTAGCCTTTGGCAGTGTTTCATGATGTCCAACACCCAAAGGATGCCAGTCAAGAGCATCTCAACAGCTGGCGGGAAAATCTGAGCAGCTAGTCTCTACCTCTGCTGGTGCCATAGGAGTTCAACTGGAGAGGGATTGTATTAAAATGAAGAGAATGCTTTTGTAGTCACACAGGGTATGCACATGCATATATGAGAATGTGTGAGAACATGTGGTTTATTTGGGTCACATGAATGTTATTCTTGACCTCTGCTTACACTTTTAACATGTTTGATAATGAAGGGGAAGACATGAATTGATGGAGATCAATGAGGGGATTTAGAGGGTGTTGATTGGTTGGAATTCTGCTCTGAATTGGTGGGGAGGAAGAGTGGCTGATACATTTTCATGTCATATGGATCCATTATTGAAGTCCAAGTGAATCTTGCCATAGCAAAGGTATTCCTGGCATCTTTGCCAATATAATGAACAGTGGAGGTCAATTCCCTTGTCCACTTTCCTCTGGATTATCTGAGGAGGATCTGAATTCTTTTCCTTCTTCGTTCTGAGGATCCAAACCAAACCAAGGATTATGACCATAGTGGAGATCTTTGCAAATGTGTAATGAAGGGCTCCTTCAGATATGTTTAGGCATCTGAAGCACCTCTTCAGCATTCTAGTGGCTTGTTTGACCACACATCCGGTAGTGATAGGTTCTGGTAGTTGAGGTTCATTGAGATTGCCAAGGGTGCGTGTGGGGGCAGGGGTAAACATAAGGCTGTGTTTTAGCAGTCTGACATCATTGCATCCATCTGCCTAAGCACAGCTCACAGCCATCTTTGTTGACCGGTTTGGTGGTTAGAAACATGTATTCCATTTGTACACATCAAGTATTCCATGTGTTGGCTTTAAAGGTTTCTGCTTTCACGCCTCTGTAAAGAAAGCAATTAAATTTGGGTTTCTACTTTTTTTTATTCATTCGTGGGCTGAGGGTGTTGTTGGCTAGGCCAGCATTTATTACCCATATCTAATAGCCCAGAGGGCAGTTAAGAGTCAATCACATTGCTATGGGTCTGGAGTCACATGTAAGCCAAACCAGGCAATGATGGCAGTTTCCCTTCTTAAAGGACATTAGTGAACCAGATGGGTTTTTACAACAATCAACAATGGATTCATGGTTATTATTAGACTTTCAATTCCAGATTTTCATTCAATTCAAATTCCACCAGAACATTACCAGGATCTCTGGATCTTACAGTGTAGTGTTAGGACTAGTATGCCATTGCCTCCCGATGTTCCATGTTTTGAGAGAGTGCCCCTTGTCAGATAGCAGCCACCTCTTAAGTTTGTTTCCAGGTCTTAGTGGATAGACTGGTACACGGGAGGGACATCCTCTTCGCAGACGATCAGTAGAGAGGCTATTCCACCATATGCTGGCAGCCTGGTTGACAACATCACCTGCATCGGTTCAGACTCCAAAGTGCAGAGGAATTGCCAGCTGTACCATAATGACCATCTTCACACCAGCAGGGTAAGTGCTGTACTCTTCTATCTGCTACCACACACTCATTCTCTGTCAGATAGTAAATCCACGTCTCACCAAGCCTTATGCCCTGACATCTTCCCTCATTCACTCTCATTCCCCTCCCAACTTCCGGTCCACTAATGCTGCAATGCCCTCTGGCCTGCCTACTCAATACCTCAGAACACCTTATTACCTTTCCACTAATTGCACCAACAATAACAGCCTTCTCACCTACTGTCAGTCAACTAAATCCTTCTCTTTCAATTATTGCAGGAGAAAAGAGCTTACAACAGTGCATAAAATGCCCCAACAGGTGTAGAAGAGTCTACTAACAAATTCTTCACCCACTATGAGGAGAGAATCCTAACTCTCACAGGCAAAGACTGGGAATGCTCCTGTGGGAATGCAGAGACATCCATGACCCCTCAACTGAATAAGTACTTCTCTGCATTCTACCGCAGCTCTCACATTAATCCCATTGTCTGTTTTATTCATTACACACCACTTCTAACCACTGGCTGCAATGTATTCTCTGTCTTTTGTCTTGCAGATATCACCACCTCTGCAGCGAAACATCCAGATTCCCATAGATGGCACCTCCTCGATCTCTGAAGGTGGGAGAACTGAAACCTCAGAGTAAGCACTGGCAAGGCTGCTTTCTGCACCCACCACCAACTCAGATACTGACACCTTGGTGGGAACATTAGCATTAAAAAGCTTGAGAACACTCTGATAAACTCCTCACTGCAACAGCTCCACAGCTGGCCAAGGAAAGAAAATACCGTAGCTGGTACGTGCGTGACTGCTGGAGACCGGGCATAAGAGGACCCTGTGGTGTCAGCAAGCAAGGGCTTCATCAAAATGCACAGGGAGGAACAGGAGCAGCTCAAAGCTATGTGAGACACAATGGCCCACTTTGCCTCCAGATTGCACATGGAAGTACTCTGTGGGGACTCAGCTACATCAAGCATGCAACTGTCTGTCTGCCTTCATTGACAGGTTGGCAGTTGCCCAGGAGAGCCAAGTCCAGCAAGATCAGGGGCTATTGGAGAGGCAAAGACACATTTCCGCTCCATTGGCCTAGCCACTGGTGCTCAGGGCTGAAAGCATGCAACAGGAAACAGGAAACCTAGTGCACACGGTGAGTGCGCCTTCCTTACAAGTAGGCAGGGTAGTACCAGGAGGCATCCAGCTGCCAGTCTGCCTCTGACAGTTCAAGCTGAGGAATGTCCATTTAAGTTTGGAAGAAGTCCCTCAACAATTCGAGGATATCACGGCACAAATAAACTTTAGGATCACCTGATCAAATCTCTAAGGCTAATGGGCTTCACTGCCAAGCAGGCTCCCTCCACCCAGCAGTGGAACTTGGGGCAATGCTAAAGGCCAATTGGCTGAAGAGTGGCAGATGAAGTTTAATTTAGGTAAATGTGAGGTCAAACTAGTGCAGGACTTAAAGTTAATGGTAGGGCCATGGGGAGTGTTGTCGGACAGAGAGACTGAGGGGTGCAGGTGCAAAATTCCTTGAAAGTGGTGTCACAGGGTGATGAAGGTTTTTGCAATGTTTGCCTTCATTGCTCAGTGTATTGAGTACAGAAGTTGGGACGTCATGTTATGGTTGTACAAGACATTGGTAAGGCCACTTCTGGAATATATTGCATAGATTTCTAGTCACCCTGTTATAATGAAGGATGTTGTTAAATTGGAAAGGGTGCAGAAAAAGCTTACAAGGATGTTGCTGGGACTGGAGGGTTTGAGTTATAAGGAGAGGCTGTGTTGACTGGCTATTCCTTGGAGTGTCAGAGGTTGCGGTTGACCTTATTGAGGTTTATAAAATCATAAGAGGCATAGATATGGTGAATAGCTAAAGTCTGTTTCCCAGGTTGTGAGAGTCCAAAACTAGAGGGAATAAGTTTAAGGTGAGAGGGTAAAGATTTAAAAAGGACCTGAGGGACATTTTTTTTTACACAGAGGGTGGTGCGTATATGGAATGAGCTGCCAGAGGAAGTGGTAAGGCAGGTAGAATTACAACATTGAACAGACATTTGGACAGATACATGAATAGGAACGTTTAGAGGGATATGAGCCAAACGTAGGCAAATGGGATTAGTTCAGTTTAGGATACCTGGTTGGCATGGATGAGTTGGACTGAGTGGCCTGTGTCCATGCTGTATGACTCTATGACTTGAAAACATAATGGGAGGGAGAAACAGATTTTAAAAACCCTATTTGAAGGCATTTTGGTGTTATGGATGACGTTGCATTGTATATGAAATATCATATTTGTATTAATTTAATTGTGTTTGCAGTTTATCTGTTTATTCGAATGTCATTGTAGCCACTAATGTGACTGTCCCAACATGATCTCTAACTTCACATACATACAGGCTGTACCATAGGTTGATGTTTGCAGTGACAGCCTACTTCAGCATGTGTAAGGAGGATGATCAAGGAGCATGGAGAACAATGGATCCTGCTGACATGATTGCCCCTTGTCCTAAAACATCCCTTTTCACTTTGTGGCCTCTGTGTCCAAAAGTCTTGTGGTGAATGAAATGGTCAGCAATGTGTGGACAGGAAGGTGTAGTGAACACGAGGAGCCAAAGCCCTAGGATGGTCAGGGATTAGGGACCCACAGGTCTATGTCTTATACAGTGTGTGGGTCTGAGTGAAATGTTGTTTCCCCTTAAAGGGCCTCATATCAGTGGGTCTTGCAGCCCCCTCCTCACAGGTTGAGACACTTACCCCACACACTCCAGGTGTGGTTGTAGCCATTTTCTTTCCCATTGTGCACTTCTGGAAGCTGACAGTGAGTATTGTTAGGCACCGGCTTCCAACCTCCACCTCTAAATGCCAGTGAGTCCTGAGCAATCAGATCCGCATTCTGATAGTCCTTCTCTTCACCCTCATACCCTTTGCAACTCCTAAGGTCACTACCCAACCTATCTACATGAGCCTGCCCCTGCCCACCTTTCCA
Organism: Rhincodon typus; assembly: GCF_021869965.1. Taxonomy (NCBI): domain Eukaryota; kingdom Metazoa; phylum Chordata; class Chondrichthyes; order Orectolobiformes; family Rhincodontidae; genus Rhincodon; species Rhincodon typus. The sequence continues at coordinate 51,459,188 of NC_063334.1, forward strand.
CCCCAGACCCTGGCATAAGAGGTGACCATGTCAGGTGTGGTCACACACTGTTCCTACCTTGAAGTCAGGATGCTCCTGACTATGGACAAGTACCCCTCCAGCATTACTCTATTCCCATCCATGCTTTACAGTATCACCCCCCGCCCCCACAAATACAGCTACTCCCTTCATGATTGTCATCTCCCACTCATCACAGCCTGGAGTCCGAATCCTGTTCTCAAATCTCCTTCTGGTTGCAGTGGACCCCTTGGCTCCCCTTTGCCCTCACCCCCATCCCATCATCCCCTTTTCCCTTTTGTTTCTCTGGATAGACCTGACTAACTGTAGCCCATCCATTGAGTGACATACCCCAACAACCCCATATCCAAACTGCATTGGCCTTGGTCTGGTCTCTACAGAGACACAGGGCTGACTGTGACTAACTCCTTGGAACGTAGAGGCAGGGACCCCCCTGACTGAGAAGATCCTGACTGGATGTCTGAGAATGGCCAATCCACTGGACTGGCATGGGAGGCTACTCTTGACATACTGCGGTGGGATCCCCTCACTGACGGATGCCTCATGGACTTCAGTTAGGACTACTCCCCTGAGGCTTAGATACAAACAGCTGGTTTGCCTCATAAGCTGCTGGCACATGGTGCACATTGATGTAGCACATTGCTGTACAGCAAGATATACACACTTGTGACTGAGCACTGCAGACCAGCAAGGCAAGCTGCAAAGTAGAGTGACAGATACGTCATGGCATGGCAGGGCAAAGCAAGGCCAAGCATAGATGCTACAAGCATGCAGGCAGGCTCTCAGAGAGCAAACAAGCATTCCTGAGATGCAGCTTGGTCTAATCCATGAACTGTGTTCTTGTCTCTGCATACAATGTGTCCTTGCAGCAGCCTTTCAATGCTTGTTGCTGGTGCGTCCTGCAATGAAGGTCTCTGCTACCTGCAACTGGATCTGAGAGATGCAATAAGGATCATCAGAGGATGGAAAGTGTCGGATGTCAATGTCCTTGGAGAAGGGTGCATACAGCTGGTGCCCCTGGATCGTGCCCTGAGATGTTGTTTGGTGCTAAGCAACATGGAAACTGATCACAACCAGCAGTGAGCTGAATTTACCAAGTACTCACTCTGACTTCCATGGTGAGAATTCTCAATATCTTGCTTGTTCGACACGTTTGATAATGAAGATAGGAAGCTGAATATTAGTGAGGTGAGTTATGGCTTTAATCAAGCATTTAACTAGATATAATCCCCTCAATTGACACTTCTGGGCTGCTGAGTGAGAAGCTTGCCTTACCATTCAGCAAGTTGCTGAAGGGGTAGCACGGTGGCTCATTGGTTAGCACTGCTGCCTCACAGCGCCAGCAACCTGGGTTTGATTCCACCCTCGGGTGACTGCCTGCGTGGAGTTTGCACATTCTCCCTGTGTCTGCGTGGGTTTCCTCCAGGTGCTCCGGTTTCCTCCCACAGTCCAAAGATGTGTAGATTACGTAAATTGCCCATAGCGTTCAGGGATGTGTAGATTAGGTTGGTTACAGGGGAATGGGTCTGGGTGGGATGGTCTGAGATTTGGTATGGACTTGTTGGGCCGAAGGGCCTGTTTCCACACTGTAGGAATTCTATGATTCTATGTTGAGATTAGTTTCGTCAGGCTTTTCTCCCAAATCTGCCACAAGTCTTGCCATAGCCTACATTGTTCAGGATTCTAAAAGATTCCATCTAAACTTAATGTTTCAGATCTATGACCTTTTAATAGCTTTATGTTGTCTAGGACAAAGAAGATTCCCCCCGTGACTGAATAATTCATAAGACATCTGTCCACCTGACCAGCAGACAGATCCTCAGTTATGTTCCCACTGAAAGGTAAGACTTCCAACAATGCAGTTCTCCATTGAAGCTATAGCCTAAATCATTTGGAGTAAATCATAAATCTTGGAGCAGGGCTTGAATCCAGCAACCTTTCACTCAGTGACGAGAATGCTACCATTGAGCCATGATCAACGCAGATCATATTCAGACTTGCATTCCAGTAATTCAGGGGAAAAGATGGTGGGGACTGTACATAACACAGTATGAAACAAATTGCTTTGCAGCAACATTTAGTGGTCAGAACCTGCAAATGTATACAAAGTCAGCACAAGCTGTTTCAATGGGGACCTGCAAAATGCCACAGGTTTTGTGAGAGCCAAAAAGTGAACAGTGTGCACTAAGCTGTGAATGCTGATTACGGTGTTACCTGCAAATATCACAGGAAGTCACTAATGTAACAGATTAAGTATGTGCCCACAGCTCCTTAAAAATATATCGTTATGGCTATAACGGATTCAGTCGTCATACTGTGAGGAAAAGAAGGTCATCTTTCTTGGACTACTTTACCGTCTAGCAAATGGGGCCTAACAAGACTACTTTCAAAGAAGGGTCTAGGCCTGAAACGTCAGCCTTGCTGCTCCTATGATGCTGCTTCGCCTGCTGTGTTCATCCAGCTCTGCACCTTGTTGTCTCGGATTCTCCAGCATCTGCAGTTCCTACTATCTCTGATTCAATTTACTTTTGATGCAGTATGTCTCATGCCAAAAGTACCTGAAATAAATCCACTGGCATTTTGGTTAAGGATCATATGGAGGTGTTAGGCCATTTGTAAATATTAATCAGAAAATAAACTTGTATTTAAGGATCCTGTAGGTTATGGTCACATCACAGCACCCCTGATGGCAGCTACTATTCCAAGCTAAAACCCTCATGATACGGAAACATGACAGCTGGAACTGGTAAAACAGACTGCCCAAATTTCAAAAAATAATTTCAGGATACGATTATTACCATCATAGCTAGCACTTCCAACCAGTTTCGAATGCCCTGAGAACTGGTGCTACACTGTTGAACAGAAATAACACTGATGAGTTAACCTACCTTCTTCCCATAGCAGAATGACATTTTTTTTATTCATTTATCGAATTAATGACACTGGCTGGGCCAACATTTAATGCAAAATATTGCATAATTGCAATGAGAAGGCGATGGTGAGCTGCCTACTTCAGCCACTGCAGTCTATGTGCTGTATGTAGACCTACAATGTCATTCGTTAGGGAGTTCCAGGATTTTGACCCAGCAACAAAGAGGAATGGCCATATATTTCCAAGTCAAGATGGTGAGCGGTGTGAAGGGAACTTATTGGTGGTGGTATTCCCAAGTATCTGTTGCCATTGTCCTTCTAGAGCAAATTGTAAATGGTACACACTGCTGTTTAGACCGTCCATGGTGGAGGAGGTGAATAGTTGTGGATGCACCACCAATCACAACATTCATTCCCATAGCCTTTGTATCTCCATTTCTTGCTATCACATGGAGTGAATCAAATTGGCTGAGGACTGCCATTTGTGATGCTGGGACAACTGGGGAAGGCCAAGGTGGATCATCCACTCGGAACTTCTGGCTGTGGATTGTTGTGAATGTTTTAGCCTTATATTTTGTACTGATGTACTGGGCTCCCCCATTATTGAGGATGTGGATAGTTGTGGAGCCTCCTCATCCAGTAAGTGTTCAATTGTTCACCACTGGGATGTGACAGAATTTCAAAACTTAGATTCGAACTGTTGGTTGTAGAGTTGTTTAGATCTGCCTATCACTTGCTACTTATGTTGTTTGGCATGGATGTCATCCTGTTCTGTAGGTTCACCAGGTTTTTAGGTACACCTGGTGCTGCTCCTTGCATGCCATCCTGCACTCTTCATTGAACCAAGTTGATATCCTGGCCTGAAAGTAATTGTAGAGCTGGAGTTATGCAAAGCCATGAGGTTGCAGATTGTGTTGGAGTAACTTCAATTGCTGCTGATGGCCTACAATACCTATTGGATGCCTGGTCTTGAGTTGCTAGATCTATATGAAATATATCCCATTTAGCATGATGACAGTGCCACACAACTTATTGTAAAGTATTATCACTGTGAAAGCGGGACTGTGTTAGTTACTGTTATGGATACTGTCGTGGACAGTTGCAACTGCAATAGGCAGTTCGGTGAGGATGAGGGCTGTAGGTTTTTCCCTTTTGCTGGTTCCCTCATCACTTGCCATTGACCCAGTCTAGCAGCTATGTCCTTTAGCTCAATCAGCATGGCGCTGCTAAGCCATTCTTGGTGATGGACATTGTAGTCACCCACCCAGAGTACATTCTGCATCCTTGCCACTCTCAGTGCTTCCTGCAAATATTATTTATTAGTTAGGGTTTGGGTGGGAACAGGGGAGATAGAGTGGTGGTGGTAGGTGGTGATCGTCTTTTCACCCCTTTTATAACCTCATGGTTGGTGGTTTTATCTTGCCGTGCCTGACCTGATGCCATGAGATTTCATGTGAAAGGAGTCAGTGTTGAGGACTCACAAGTCAACTCCTTGACAAGTGTATATCATTATGTTGTTCCCTCTGTTGGGTCTGTCCTTCTAGTGGAATAGTACATGCCTGGAGATGTTGTTGGTATTGTCTGGGAAATGGTCTGTAAGGTCTGATTCCATAAGTATGTACTTTGTCAGGTGTTGCTTTACTAGTCTGTGAGACAACTCTCCCAATTTTGACACCAGTCCAGATGTTGATAAGGAGGAGATAAGGCTGGGTCAACAGGGCTGACTTTGCCATTGTTGTTTCCAGTGCCTGGGTCAACACCAGGTGATCTGTCCAATTTCAGCTGATACAACTAAATGACTTGTTAAGCCGTTTTGGAGGGCAGTTAGGAATCAAGCACATTGTTGTAAATCTGGAATCACACCAGTTTTCTATCCTGAAAGGACATCAGTGAACCAGATGGGCTTTTCTGACAATCAACAATGGTTTCATTACCATCATTAGATTATCAATTCCAGATTTTCTATTGAATTCAGATTCCACCTTCTTCCACAGTGCGATTCAAACCTGGATCCCCAGAACATTACCTGGGTTTCTGGGTTACTAGTTTAGTGATAATACCACTAGGCCAGTGCCTCCCCCTAATATTTTTAGTCAATCTGTTTGGAAACATTATGATACACCTCTGTGAAGGTTGGGACTAGAAGCTCAGAGATAGCTCAGTACCATTGTGTCACGAGACAATAGACTATTTGATTGGTATTGTCCCATTTAACTATGAAAAACCGAGAATTTATTTTGAACTTCTGCAATTTTGGTTGCATCACACTTGACATATAGTTTATAGTTCTGGTTTGTATATTACAAAAGACAGAGCATCCTTTGAATGCCACCTGTAGGTGGCATAAATAGCAGAAAGAAAGCTGACATCATTTTAAAATGTCAGAAGCAGCTGCCTGTCTAAGGATGGCACTGCATGATGTAAAATGAAGTACTGAAAACAAAAAATGCTGGAGATCACAGCAGGTCAGGCAGCCTGTGTGGACAGAGAGTAAGCTAACATTTCAAGTCTAGGTGACTGTTCATCAGGGCTGAAGTAAAGCGTGGAGGAGACAGCATTTATGCTATAGTTGGGGGCGTGGTGTGGAGTGCTGGGAGAGCAAGAATGTTCGTAGAGCAGTTAATGATCAGAATATGAGAATGGCAGAATAATGGTGTGTCTAACTGCCAGATAGGCAAGAACAGATGGTTCCACTGGAGTTGGGGGAAGGGAGAGACAACGTGTTGACAGAAAATATAAGAAGTAAAGCCAAACTAAAGGGAGGAATGTGAGTGGGTTCACAATCTGATGGTGTTGAACTCAATATTAAGTCTAGAAGGTTGTAAAGTGCCTAGTCTGAAGATGAGATATTGCTCCTCCACTTTACTCTGTGATTCGCTGGAACATTGCAACATGTGAGAACGGACAAGTGGGCATGTGAGCAGGATGCTGTGGTAAAATGACCGGCTACGGGAAGGTTGGTCATACTTACACACGGACTGGAGGTGTTCTGCAAAGCGGTCACCTAGTCTGCATTTTGTTTCTCCAATGTAGAGTAGGCCTCATAGGGTGAAGCGAATGCAATAGACTACACTGGAGGAGATACAGCTGAAATGCTGGGAGCAGGGAGGAATTGAAGGGGCCAGTGTTGCACCTTCTGTGGTTACATAGGAAGATGACTTGGGAACGTGAGTGGTGTTGGTGATTGAGGAATTAAGAAACCTGTACTACAAAATAAAGAGATTATTTTGTTTTGAAGTTGATGTCTGTTCTGTACAGCATCCCTCTTCTCCTTCCTACCTTCCCCCCTCTGTCTCCCACTCCCTCTGCAGCCTCCCAAAGTCTTCCCTGAGGTCTTCTTGTCAGACACTCAGAGAAGGCCTGCAAGAATTTTGGTGCAGTGGGAGGAGGAAGAGGAAGAAGATGAAGATATGGCACGGTCGTCCAGTGGTTAGCACAGCTGCCTCACAGCGCGAGAGACCTGGTTCAATTCCAGCCTCAGGTGACTGTCTGTGTGGAATTTGCACATTCTCCCTGTGTCTGTGTGGGTTTCCTCTGGGTGTTCCAATTTCCTCCCACAGTCCAAAGATGCGCAGGTTAGGTGGATTAGCCATGGGAAATGCAGGGTTACAGGGCTAGGGGAGAGGGGTGAGTCTGAGTGTGATGCTCTTCAGAGAATCAGTGTGGGCTTGTTGGGCCGAATGGACTGTTTCCACACTGTAGGGATTCTATTGATAACAAGACAGAAAATGGCGAGGGTAACATACCACCAGCAATGCATATTATTGTCTGGTATATTCTGGATGCCTGCATTATTCGAACATTCACTTAGTTTCCAACTGTCTTATAACTTCATGCAAAGGCCACTTTTGCATCTTCACAATCTCCAGTGCCACCAATTCTACAAACATCAAAGTCTCCGTTTCCAAGACACTTATTGTAACTGTGAATTCAGCTCCTTATAGTCAACAAAGAACTGAAAAATCTACTTTCCAACCATCATCAAGAATTGACAACACAAGTGCAAAACACTAACAACTGATGTGCATCAATGTACAAACTGAACTTAACATTAAAAAATGTTTTCTATGCCTGTGTATATACCTTCATATACTACAAATTTCTACTAAAAACTGAAAGAACTGTGGATGATGGAAATCAGAAACAAAAACAGGAATTGCTGGAAAAACTCAGCCAATGTGGCAGCATCATTTTGAAGGGTCACTGGACCTAAAGCTTTAACTCTCCTTTCTCTCGATAGATGCTACCAGACCTGCTCAGTTGTTCCAGCAATTTGTTTTTGTTACAACTCTTTACTCTTATTTTTTTCCTATTGCTTCTATGCTTTGTCACATCCTGCTTCAGTTGAGGTAGAGATTAGATACTCTTGGCTATGACTGCTGAGTTGCTCTAGGCTGATTATCTCTGGGTTTTTAAACCCATGAGGGCCCTGCCAAAAACTATTCCAACTGCATCTATGTAGGGCTACAATGTGTCCTCAGGGAGAACATAGTTTGTTGGGTAAAAACCAAAAGAACTGCGGATGTTGCAAATCAGGAACAAAAACAAAGTTGCTGGAAAAGCTCAGCAGGTCTGGCAGCATCTGGGAAGGACAAAACAAAGTTAACGTTTCGAGTCTGGTGACCCTTCCTCAGAACTGATGGTGGCTGGGAAAACGTCAGTTTATATGCAGAAAATAGGGAGGTGGGTGGGGTAGGGAGTGAACGATAGGATAGAGCCCAAAGAGAGAGAAAGACAGTTGGACAGACAAAGGAGTTGCTTACGAGAGAATGGGATGGAGTCTTTACAGGAAGTGGGGTGTGAGGATGTATAGTCCAGGTAGCTGTGGGACTCTTTGGATTTATAGGGGTTATTAGTAGCCAGTCTATCGCCAGAAATGAAAACAGAGATGTCGAAGAAGGGAAGGGAGGAGTCAGAGATAGACCAGGTGAAAGTGAGGGCAGGGTGGAAATTGGAGGCGAAATTGATGAAGTTTTCCAATTCCAGACGAGAGAGGGAAGCAGCACCGATGATATCATCGATGTAACGGAGAAAGAGTTGTGGGTGGGGGCTGGAATAGGACTGGAACAAGGAATGTTCCACGTACCTCACAAAGAGACAGGCATAACTAGAGCCCATGCGGGTACCCATGGCAACCCCCTCGTACCTGAAGAAAATGAGAGGAGTTGAAAGAGAAGTTGTTGAGGGTGAGTTGTTGGTGCAAAACCTGCCATTTTACCTCCTCCCTCCCCAGTACCCAAGGGCCCAAACATACCTTCCAGGTGAAGCAACACTTCACCTGCACTTCTCAGAATCTAGTCTACTGCATTCGCTGCTCACAATGTGGTCTTCTCTACATTGGGGAAATGAAGCGTAGACTTGGCGACCGCTTCGCAGAACATCTACGTTCTGCTCGCAAAAAAGACCCTGAACTACCTGTTGCCTGCCACTTCAACGCACCACTCTACTCTCTCGCCAACATCTCTGTCTCTGGCTTGCTGCAGTGTTCCAGTGAAGCCCAACGCAAGCTGGAGGAACAACACCTCATTTTCCGCTTGGGGATCCTACAGCCCTCCGGACTCATTATCGAGTTCAATAATTTTAGGGCCTAAACTCTCCCATGTCCCAGCCCCCTACCCCACACACCAGGCCTTGTTACCACATAGCCTGCCATTACACACCCCCTGTTGTTCGTCACTAACAGTCCCCATTAACAACTCTTCACCCTGATCATAAGCAACCCCTTTGTCTGTCCAACTGTCTTTCTCTCTCTTCGGGCTCTATCCTATCGTTTACTCCCCACCCACACCCACCTCCCTATTTTCTGCATATAAACTGACATTTTCCCAGCCACCATCAGTTCTGAGGAAGGGTCACCAGACCCGAAATGTTAACTCTGTTTTTTCCTTCACACATGCTGGCAGACCTGCTGACCTTTTCCAGCAACTTTGTTTTTGTTCATAGTTTGTTGGGTATTAATTGAAGGGAAACACTGGGTGCGAAATAGAAGGACTTTGAGAGAAGCTTCTATTTTCTTGTCCATCTTACTGTCATTCCCTTTATGGACCAGCCCCACTTCTCAGTGATCATTGCGCTGGAGACCAATGGGACTCTGAAAGGCCAAGACTAAGGTATCATTCTGGATGTCACCTTATGTAGGCTGAAAGAGCAAGCCATTGTTCGAAGTCTAAATGTATTTGCTCAATTGACACATGTGACAGTTGGCTTCGCTTTCCATGGAAGAAAGCAACCTCACAGGGTCTGTAACAGCATGCCATTCTTGCTTGAAACAGGTCCCCTCAAGTGTCTCAACAATCATTCATGCTGAGATTACAAGCTTTGTCAGTACATCGTACATTCTTTGTAGCAGCTCAATAAGAATCTTGTTCAGCTGCTGCCCACAAGATACACTATCTTCAACCAACTAAACAGAGAGTGGAGGGGCTGCACTCTCCAGTACAAACTCACTACTGCTGGCTTTGATTCCACCACCTACTTTTGCTCAATTGTGAAGTCTGAGCCAGAAAGTGAAAACTCAATTCTTTCTCTAACCAGTTCCACAGTATCTGAGTGCGTGGATAGTCTGTTAGTTCTGTGACTTTGCATCCCCAGAGGGATTGAGCTCCGCTGAAATATCATCTTTGGTGGACTCAATCTCAACTACCTCCTGTTGGATGAGTGACTATCCTGTGGGAAATAGAAGATATGAATGATAACTGTCAAGGTAGTGTAGGGATTCTGCTTTGCGATCAGTAATTTGCTGATTTTTAGGTGATTCGAATCATTCCCAGATCCCTCGTTCTGACACTGGACTTAATTTAGGAATGTGAAGTGAAGAAGGCAGTAGACAGGTGTTTTCAAGAATCTCGGAGATAGTAGGAACTGCAAATGCTGGAGAATCCGAGACAACAAGGTGCAGGGCTGGATGAACACAGCAGGCCAAGCAGCATCATAGGAGCAGAGAGGCTGACGTTTCGGGCCTAGACCCTTCATCAGAATCTCTGCGTTTATTAAATGCAAATTAGTATATCACAAGAAATAAAAAGGCAAAAGTAATAAACAGGGAAACATAACAAAGGTGAATAAAAATACAAGAGTTAAAAAGGCAAATTCAAAACAGTGAAACTGACACTATCAGTTATTAACTTAACACAGGCTAATTACTATTAGAAACTAAACTGTAGTTTCAAACACAGACATTTTAATCAGTTCTCCCGACCTCAGGGTTCCCTGCATTGTCACCAACCCACCTTCCCCTCCCTGCTAGCTAGGTTGGATACTTTGGGACTAGAGGAAATAGGCTCAGCACTGGGGATAAACATGATTTCGAAATACAGCTAGCTGTTTCTACTTGCTGTAGCCAGTGCTTCATTGAAGACTTCAGACAATGTTCAGTCTGGTTTGAGAACTTAGGCTTTCTTACTCTGTGGTGGTTTTTATGAGCCGCTTTTCACCTCAGGATGTGTCTGAAGCTTTGTCAGTCGTGTTGGTGGTGTTCTGAGGTTGTCAGATCTGCTGGTCGTGGTCGAATGCCGTTGGTTCCCCTAGTATGGAACAGCCCTGTGTCGGTAGGTTTCAGGGAGATAGCTGTGCAGATAGTTCTCTGGGAGAGTAGCTGTCTGAGACCCCTCTTTTGTTGGTAGCTGCAGGGATGGCTCTCTCCCTCTCTCTGTCTCTCCCACATCAGGGCTAGCAGTCATACAGACTGTGTGCTCCATTATCAACTCATAAATTTGTCTTATCCAATGTGTTTCCATTGTCCCCTTTGTGCTGAATTGGCTTCCTGATAGTTTAGAGTAGGTGTAAATGTGTTTTGATTAAGTGGAATGTCCAGTATTTCTGCAAATGAATATTGATTGAAGTTGAATGCCTTGGTACCTCTGAAGAGTCCAAGATGTCTGAAGTTGTTGCTTTAGCTCTGGTTCATTGTTCCTTTAGGGCTGAGGCATGAATAGGATTTCTGACCGAACCATGGTTCCAGACAGCTATCCCCGTGATTGTGTATTCCGGAGCATAGCCAAGCTCCCTTTTTGTTTTAAAAGTTCTGTTAAAAGTCCAGTATTGTAAATGTCAGGGATTTTTGCTCCCTCCTACAGTAGGAACATTTGAAGTTATTTTGTGCATGATCATATTTCATTCCTTTTGATATAAGTAAGCATGACTGAGTATTGCTGCTGCATGGCTGTCTGATATTTAACCTTGTAATCACAAAACTGGTACAGCCCATTTCCCCATCACTGACAAAAGACACTTTGAGACTCTACTCATTTGCAGTACCTTCTTCTCTGTAGTTATTCAATGAGATACCTACAGCCAGCCCTCTCTGGTTTCTGTCATTATTATTCTGCAAGGAAGGATAGAAGATAATTATGAGTAAAATTAATTGTGCATACTTACCTCAATGAAACACCTACCTCCTACTTCCTGGTGACCTAACTACTGGCCACTCATCTACCTGGTCTCATGTTAACTGATAATTGCTTACCTCTCTTCAGAAACTGTATTCCCGTCCCTTTCAGATTTGCTGTCACACTCTCTCTTCAAAATACCTACTCTGGATTCCCCTGTTCTTACAAACTGCCATTCCATCTCTGACTCCAACTTGCTTTCTAAAATTTTTGAACTCATTGACATTTTCCAAATCTGTGTCCATCTTTTCCACTATTCCCTGTTCAAATCCCTCCATCAGGATGCTGGCCTAGTAATAATATCGAAACAATCCTTGTCAAAGTCAATAATAATAATATAATTTCAGGCTATGCCCATAATAAACTCCCCTTCCACATCCTTGTCAACCTGCCTGGAATCTTGAAAACAGCTGACCACACCATCCTTCAATGACTTCCTAAATCATCTCGCTGAATGTAACGGATCTTCTTTGTTTCTATTATTATTTATCAAATCATAGTCAGAAAACAACATGCAACAGCCTCTCTTCCCATTCCCACATCATTAACTTTGAAATACCCCACAGATGTATCATCTTGGTTCCCTTCTATTTCTCATCTGGTTACTATCCCTCACTGACATCATCCAGAAATACATCATGTGTATGCTGGTGACTTTCAGCTTTATCTTCCTTCTATATCTTTGTATCTTTCCACTGCATCTGACAAGTAGCACTTTCCTCCAACTAATAATTGGAAAGATCAAAGAATTAGTTTTTGATTCCCTACCACAAGCTCTGTTTACTATTTCCATTCTGGAACCTGTTTTTAAGCTGAGTCAGGCCATTTGCAACCTTAATGCTGTATTTGGCCTTGTGATGAGTTTGTGACCTATATCCACACCTACATTGCTCAACTTTGATCCTGCCTCAGTTCATTTGCTATGAAACTCTTATCCAGGCCATTTTCACTTCTAGATCTCCTATTCTAACATGCTGCTAGTTGGCCTCTGATCATAATCTTGTGTACAGCCAAACTTCTACTACACCCTCTCCTCAAATCCTCTTCACCCATTAGGTTTCTGCTTCCTGATCTTCACAGTTCTTGGTCCAATGATGCATCAATTTTAAACTCCTCATCCTTGTTTTCAAATTGCTTCATGGTCCCATCACCTGCTTTCTCTCCTCTGGCTCTACAATCCTTTGTGAACTGTATGCCTTCTGGTTCACAGTAGTTGCATTATTAAATCAAGGACAAGGCCGTGCTTATCCAGACCCATTATAAAACCTCTCCATCTCACTGCAATCTTCTAACTCCCCCTACATTCCATCTTTAGTTTAGTTTGGTCTTTTAAAGACTGGGTTCAGATTGTGCAGTGCACATCTTCAAGTCAGGTGCTGCTGTGCAGTCAGTACCAAACCTGGAAGTAACATGGCCACAGGGTAGTTGTGTTAAAATACCAGACAAATAAACTGCAATTCTTTCTGCATTTTCAGCATGACATTAGTGTCCTTCCCCTAATCATCCTACTTCCAAATTACTACCAAGTTGGTATTGGGGTCTCCAACTCTTTAAGTAATAAGAAACTTTTTTTCACCACTGATTTGTTCATTATGCTCATTTTACTTTCAGGTAAAATTTCAGATTTTGATGTAGCTCGGTTCCTGCTGACATATATATTCAATTAGACAGGAGGATTTTCTTATGAACTGTCAAAGGATAGAGCATCATCTTGTTGATATTTATGATATTAATATCTCTTGAACTAAACATGACTTGCACTATCAAAGCAAACAACAATAAAACCATACACAGGAAATATTACAATGAGAGTGTTTTATGGGGGAAGGGAATGCTAAGCATGAAAGCAGAAAT
>NC_063334.1:51492317-51519241 GCF_021869965.1 Rhincodon typus
GAAGGGTCCAGACCCGAAACGTCAGCTTTCCTGCTCCTCTGATGCTGCTTGGCCTGCTGTGTTCATCCATCTCTACACCTTGTTATCTCAGATTCTCCAGCATCAGCAGTTCCTACTATCTCCAGAGATAATTTAGGGATGTCCTTAAAGAATCCATGAAGAAGTCAAACACAACCACCAACTCAAAGGAAACCCTAACTTGTGACTGTTTTTATGTAGTATCCTTACCATAGTAAAACAGGTTTAACAAGGGTGTTGACAAATTAAAGTTGACACTGGGCATGTCACCATCAGGAAGTAGTTTTTCTTTTCTGTAAAACCTTACATTTATTCAGTACAGTAACTTTAGTAGCCTCCAGATGTTCCAAAGCACTTTATGACAGTGCAGTGCAAAAGTTGTAATTTCAAAATTTGGCAGCTAATTTGTATGTGGCAAACTATTATTTCTTCTAAATGGTAATGACCAGATCATATCTCAAAATGGCACCCCATTCAGTGAAGCTGTGTACTGTACTAAAGTATCAGCCTCAATTATTGTGCTATCCCTGAAATTGAACTTAAATCCAAAATCATCAGAGATAGACTTGTGCCAACTGAACCACAGGTGATACCCAAAAATACTTAAAGTTGGTGGGAGAGGCAGAGAAGTTTAGGGCAGGAAGTTTAGCAAGAGATGAGGTAATTGGAGGTACCTCCGCAGGTCAAGGAGCCATGAAATTCAGTGATGTGCAATAGGATTAGAGATCTCAAAAGATTATAGGGCTGGAGAAAGTTGCAGGGGTAGGGAGGTGGGAAGAACTTGAAAACGTGATGACAATCTTTTTTAATTGACACAGTTTTGGAGCATATAGTGGGTGCAGGGAGCACAATGTTGATGGGTGACTTGAACATTGTGTAATTTAGGATATGGGCAGCAGAGTTAGAAATGAATTTAAGTCTATAAGGATTGGAAAGTCAAAGGCAGCCAGGATAGTATTTAGAGGTAACAAAACCAGAGATGAGAGTTTCATCAGTAGACGAATGAGAAAAGAGTGAAAGGGTGATGGTGTGGAGGTGGACGGTTATGGACAGGATATAAAGTCAGAATATAAAGCGGGATACCAATGTTATGAATTTAGGCTCAATTAATTTAAAAACATCACTATCTGTAATTTGATGTACACTTTATTTCAAATGAGAATTATTCATAATAATTCAATTATTAGGTGCCTACCCCAATTCCCCAGTTTCTTAGAATAACCACTTAACAACTGGCTATTTATATGATTTATATTTGGAAATCATCAACTTGAAGTGTGTGGATCCTTTCATCTGTGTTTTCTTTAGTACTTTCCCTTACAAAGTCATGATCTAATTAGGGTAATGTTTCTATTTATTGCTCATTTATAGTTATAGGTTAGCATGCATATATTAGCAGCTTTATTCCCAGTACATAGAGTGTATGTGGCTACTTTAATTTAAGGAACTTTCCTTTTTTTTAAAATGTCCCAGTGCTTATACTTTTGTACACTTCGTCTACAAGAACTGTACAAATTACAAACAGGATTTTTTTTAGTCTATGGACCGGCATTGATTGCTGCAAATAAAGCATTTTGAAGGCTTTTGTTTTCAGATTATAATGCTGCACTGTTTGCAGCTGGCAGAAGTGAGATGGAAATCTAAGTATTTTCATTGATTCTTTTCTTCGACCATGAATAGCAATTCCAAGCCGGGAATTTTCACTGACATCCTTGAACACCTTATCCTATTCACATGCAATGTGCTCCTCCCACATGCTACCTTATACTTCAATGGATCTGCATTACAGAAAGATGTGTAATTGTGCTAGTTGGGATTGTCACTTGAGCTAGCAGTGTGGACAGATGTATGTGCTGGAAGCTACATATGTTAACAAACACAAACCTGTATTTTGCAGTCAGAAAGAGCAATGTACCCACATTCCACTTGTTTCTACTCAGTAAAATATGTAACAGCCATTCTTTGATTTATTTTGTCTTGACTAATCAGACTCAACATCCCTGATTTAAAATTTAAACTAAGCTTGGCAGTTAACTACTAAACATCATTAATTGGTGCGTTCTTTATGGCAAACACTTTTGTCAATCAGAATTCACTTGCCAAACAATCAACACACTTCTCACCCAGTATAAGTGTTTTCCCGAGATAGTAGGAACTGCTAGTAGGATGAACCTAGACCCTAGGCCCGAAACGTCAGCCTTCCTGCTCCTCTGATGCTGCTTAGCCTGTTGTGTTCATCCAGCTCTACACCTTGTTATAAATGTTTTCCCTTTTACTTTGATAATTCTTAAAAATTGTTTTGATGAGTGCAGGGCAAAAACCTTTAACAAAATGCCATTTTTCACCAGGACGTAGATATTACTTGACTCAGTTTCTTGACCTTTGACCCACATTATGAGGAAAGGCATACTTGCACTTCTCTTCCATTTTAAATGTAACTAGTCTATGACTGACTAAGGCTTCAATGCAGAATGCCTAATGGGACAATTTGCACACTCAAAGCCCAATAACTGTGTCACAATTTAATTTAAAATATGGTGTGGAGGCGCCAGCGTTGGACTGGGGTGGGCAAAATCAGAAGTCAAACAACACCAGGTACATCCAGCCCTGCACCTTGTTGTCTCAGGTTATAGCCCAACAGGTTTATTTGAAGTCACAAGCTTTTGAGTGTTGCTTATTCATCAGGTGAAGCATCTTTAGTGTCATGGCAGAAGTTGGGGGTTCCTTGTACAATGGGTTTCAAGATGCCCTTGACATAGCCAGAGAGGTTATCACATGGGGTCCCGTTGCCTGATGTGATGGGATGTCTGTGTATGTCGGCTTTATGTGTCTTCTGAAGGCAGTAAAAGTCTCCTACGCAAGAAGTACATGGGATGAGAGTGCATAGGATACTCAAAGTGTGGATTAAAGGTCTTGATTAGTCTGTTGAGTTGACAGGTGTGTTCTTTGGTCAGATTGGCAGCTAATTGTCTGTAGTGTTCCTGGTTGTTCAGTCATTGGGTGCTTCTTTGGAGTAGTCTGTTCTGTTCTGTATGACGATGGCTCCTCCTTTTGTGTGCTGGTTCAATGATGTTGCTGTTGGTCTTGAGAACATAGATGGCATTGCTTTATGCTTGAGCGATGTTCTGGGCTATCTCGTGAGCGTGGCTGATGAATTTGGTTTTGACGCATATTGTGATGGCTTAAGCATATGTGTCGAGCCTTCTGGAGAGGTCCAATTGGACTCTTACTTTTTTTTTGCTACACTGTGGATCTCTCTTTTCCAGTTTGTTAGTTATCTCATTGGGATCGCTGCTGACATCTTGGGGTTTGTGGAAGAATTCACAGAACCTTATTCACCTGATGAATTCCTCTGTGTCTGCCGCAAGACCAATGGGGTCTATTTTCACAGTGGGGCAGAAATCGAGCCCTCGGCTGAGAGCTTCGATTTTGTCTGGTTGAAGGCTGTGGTCAGACAAGTTGACGATGGACTTCCCAGTGGTGGTACTGGTTTCAGTCATGGTACCGGGGGAGGTTTGGGTGTTGCTACTGGTGATGCTGAGTTTCTCCAGTTTCCTGTTCTTGCTACACATGTAGTTGGTGCAGTTCCATTGCCTCATCTGCTTGACAGTGTCTCATAGCTGGTCTGCTGTATCCTGAGCACACGCTGAACATATAGAATCTATCCTGATTTCATAGTTGCTGGTGTACAAGATGACTGATGAGTGAGCGAGAGGTGCGACAGCAGAGTCTCTGCGTAGTCTGTGTTGTAGGTTGACTTGAGTGGGTTCGTGATCTGTAGTCCTTTCAGGATCTTCTCTGCTTTCTTGCATCTCTGCAGAAACTTAATGTCTCTGTCACTATGCGTGGAGCGTGCAGTGGGTAGCTATGATGTGGAGGTGTGTATGTTGGACTAGGGTGAACAAAATCAGAAGTCACATGACACCAGGTTGTAGTCCAACAAGTTTGTTTGAAATCACAAGCTTTCATAGCGCTGCTCCTTCAAAGCTTGTGATTTCAAACAAACTTGTTGGACTATAACCTGGTGTCACGTGACTTCTAATTTAGAATGAGAATAATTGCCATAACTTAATTTTACTTTTCTATTCGTGGACAAAATTGATGATGATTATAATGATGATACCAACTCTACACTGTGATTTAATAGTCACTTTCAATAATTTAATGATCCTTTAAATTGAAAGATTGCTTTCCATCACTATAGAATTTGTAATCTTGCGTTCAACTTTCTAAGCAGGTACTGACGTGAACAGTAAGTTACTCAAACTCTTGTATTGTCTCTTAACCTGTGTAAAATGTGTTTTCTTTTTCTGTATTTGATTGTATTACAGGGCCATTGTTTTCAATTGAAATCCATCATGGTTTGTATCAGTACGGAGCTTTTTGTTCCTGGATAACATATCTACAATTTAAGATGCTTCATCTGCATTATTTACAAATAGCTAAGCAATCTTTCAATTTTTTAAATTCATTCATGGGAAGTGGGTGATGCTGGCTGGGCCAATGTTTATTGGCTATCCCTAGTTGCCCTTGAAAAGATGGTGATGAATTGCCTTCTTGAACTGCTGTAATCAATTCGGTGTAGGTGGATCTGCAATGCCATTAGGGAAGGAGTTCCAGGATTTTGACCCAGTCACACTGAAGGTTTTGAGATATATTTCCAAGTCAGGATGGTGAGTTGCTTTGAAGGGAACTTGCAAGTATTTGTTGCCATAGTATTTATTATTCTTCTTTCCAATGTCATTGATTAAATCATTCATGTTCATTATCCAATTGATTTTTTTTTAATTTGTTACATTTTATGGAGATGTAAAGTCTGCATGAAATTCCAGAATGTACTAATAGTACACTGCATTTATTGCAGGCTTTGTAAGCACCAAATTGAGCGCTCAGCTGGCTTCAGGACCTTATTTGTAATTCAGTTCAAATGTTTTAATATTCAGAATAATACTGACAGTATTTGGGGTCCTGCAAAAATTGCGTCCTTTAATGTAGAACCATGCAGAATCCTTCTTTTTAGGGCGTGCATCAGAATTAAGGATGATTTTATTCCAGTCCAATGGCTCTGAGTGCCTAAGTGGTCTGATCCTGAATCCGCAAATCCTACCACAGGTGGGGCAGCTGGGGTTTACTCAAATGGATGGATAAGATATTCAGGTTTTAACCTGCTCCTTTCACTATTCGTTCTTGACCTCCAGATGGGCCTGTCAAGACACTCAAAATAGTTGGTTCCTTTATGGACACGTCTTCAGATTGGACAAACTTGGGCTAGAGATTCCCTTGAGTCTGTGCAGATATTGCATTTTTTCACAGACCATTAGAGGATGTCCTTGAAGTATTTACACTGCCCTCCTGGTTGCTATCTGCTGTGATGAAGATAGGAGTAGAGAGCCTGTTTGGAAGTCCTGTGTCAGGCACGCAGACATGTGGCCAGTCCAGTGCAGCTGATCAGTGGTAACTAGTGCCTTTGTGCTGGGATGTTGGCCTCAGAGAGAACACTGATATTGGAACAGCTATTCCTGCCAGTGCAGTTACAGGTTTTTGCAGAAATAGTGGTGAAAGTATTGTGCAGAATCGCTTTAGAAAAGTCAGGATTGTCTCTGCCAACTACACTACCTTGTAGTTTTTTAATATTTGAAATGAATTTCTTATTTAGGACACTAAGTTCTGAATGAGCTCATTAAAGGTATTTAAACACAAAAATTTTGAATTTGGAACTTTGGGATGTTCAAAACCAGTGTAAATGAATGAAGTCAGAGATGGTTGTGAGCAACATTTGGGATGAATAGGATACAGGTAACACAGGACTGAAGTTATGCATGTTGGTACTGACAAGGGCACAAATTAGGATTTCAGAAGCTGATGGGCTGAAGAAGGGGTAGAAGTGAATGATGCTAAGGAAATCAAAGTAGGTATGCTCTGTGATGGAGAGGATTTGGAGGTGAAATCTCATTGCATTGACCCAAGTATAAGTGCAATTCTTTTTTGTTGGCTATAATTTACTATTGAAATAGCAGAGTGCTAATAGTGCTTGCCATTATTGATGTGCAAATTTTACAGAAAGGGCAGATGTGCAGTTAAACACAGAAATTCAAAAGTTCCCATTTGGGGTTTGGCACCTGGCCACTAACTTTTACAAAAAAAGGCATCTTGTTTTGTGCCTCACCAATGAATGTCGTGATGCTGCTGAACTTGCATAGCAGAAACGAACTACACCAGCCTCAGGTTGTTGCTTCTTATCCATTTCAATTTAAGTGCACTTTTAATGATGCAATAGGTGTTCAGTACTGATAATCAATCTCTCTGGTTTTGAAATTGAACTGTTACAAGCCTAGAGTCTCATTTCTTCAGCTTTTAAAGATGTTAACTTGCTAAATAACTCTCCTGTTTTTTACCTATTTATTTTTCTTTCTGTATCTGAGTTGACATTGAATCCACCCATTCTAGGTGTAGTTCATTAAGGATCAAGAAAAACAATTGGTTAAAAATGTCTCGAGCAGCATCAGTCTCTAGGCATGCAACGAAGTGAGGAGGCAGGCCTCCATGAATTATGACAGCCATCATGAAGATTGAACATTATTTTGCATCACATTTTAGCCAACTGAGCTAACTGACCCATGTCCATTCACAGTACTTGTGCTGTTAATTTCACAATTGTCCAGTTTAGTTAAGGAGATACACAGTTGCTTTCTCAGTTCACTCAAGTTCCAAATATCTGATTTCTTCTTGTGATGTTATTAGCTCAATTTTCAGCAATTTGCTCTGCAAAAATGTTAACCTAACCTAAACCTAAATCTGTCTAATGCCATGGATTCACTCTAACAGTAAATTATGGTCCAATATGTTATTTTTGATGGACAAAAAGAGATGGTTGTTTGAAAAAAGAACAAATAAATAATGTTTCCAGGATCTGAATCAGGAAGACTCCTTCTCCTTCTGCCTCATGTCACCACATAAGCATATTATACTTCTGCATTCCACAACTATTCCAAAGTTGCGTTAACATTTTTTCATTGGCCTCAATAATATGAGAATACTAGGCCATTTTTCTACCTACATCTTTGATCTGAATGGGCAAGAAAGGAGAAGAGACACAAATAATTTTTACAACTTTAGAAGTTAAAATTATTTTGGGTAATTGAATTTTGTAAGCTTTGCAATTCATGAAATAGCTTGTATTTGATATATATTTCATTTTGCATAATCTGATATTCTGAGAGGTACTGTGATAACATTGCATTCTTATTTTGTCTTGGTTTTTAATGCTTTTCTCTAGAAACCCGCAATTTGTCACAAGGTTATTTTGAAAAAAGGTCAAAAGTGCGATGCAGTTTTTAGATACTTTGATTTCTGAACTTTCCTTTCTGTTGCACATTTAACTATTTCCACCTGATGCTACTCTCATAATATTTCCTTTTATTTGGCTTTAGAAAGTTATACCTCTGCTTTGCTGTACTTTTTAATGCTTTCAACCAGGTCACTCATGGCAGGCTCATCCAGAAGATTAAGATGCATGGGATCCACGGTGACTTGGCCTCGTGGATTCAGCATTGTTTGCCCATAGAAGGCAGAGATTGATGTTGGAAAGTTGTTTTTCAGGCTGGAGGTCTGTGACTGGTTGTGTTCTGCAGGGATCCGTACTGGAACTTTTGCTGTTTGTGATATATATAAATGACTTGGATGAAAATGTAGATGGGTCAGTTAGTAAGTTTGCAGACAATACAAAGATCAGTGGAGTTGTGGATAGTGTAGAAGGTTGTCAAAGATTACAGCGGGATATAGATCAGTTGCAGATACTAGTGGAGAAATGGTGGATGGAGATTAATCCGGGAAAGTGTGAGGTGCTGAACTTTGGGATATCAAATGTTAAAGAAAAGTATACAGTTAACAGCACAATCCTCAACAGCATTGATGTACGGAGGGATCTTGGGATTCAAGTCCATATCTCTCTGAAAGTGGCCATGCAACTGGACAAGATGGTGAAGAAGGTGTATGGCATGCTTGCCTTTATTGTTTGGGGAATTGAGTACAAGAGTCAGGATGTCATGTTGCAGTTAGGCTAGGCAACATTTAGAGCAGTGCATTCAGTTCTGGTCACAACATAACAGGAAGAGTGTGGAGGCTTTGGAAAGGGTGCAGAAGAGGTTTGCCAGGATGCTGCCTGAATTAGAGGGTATATACTAAAAGGAGAGGCTCTGGATCGGTGGAGGCTGAGGGGAGATTTGATATAAGTCTATAAGATTATGAGATGCATAGATAGGTTTGACGGTCAGAATCATTTTGCCAGAGTTGAAATGTCCAAAGCCAGGGGACATGCATTTAAGATGAGAGGAGGAAAGTTCAAAGGAGATGTGAGGGACAAGTTTTTTATACAGAGAGTGGTGGGAATGTGGAACGCGATGCCAGGGGTGGTGGTTGAGATACGATAGGAGCATTTAAGAGACTTTTAGATAAGCATGTGAATATGCAAGGAATGGAGGTATATGGACCAAGGGCAGGCAGAAGGGATTAGTTTCACGTTTGGCACAACATCGTGTGCCGAGAGCCCGTTCCTGTTCTGTGCAGTTCTGTGTTCTATATTAGTAGATAAATAGGAGAAGAATAAATATTTTTACATGGAAAATGGAGTCTGTGCTGAGAAAGGAGGGTAGTTTAGGGTAGTTTCAGCAATTGGCTTTAGTTCTACAGAGTGAAAGAGTTCCTTATCCAGTTATTACCCAATTTGAAGTGTGCTTTTATGCTGTTAGGTCAGAATAGGATGGAGCCTGCTCATATCGTCCTCAAGTAACACTCACTCACTGAATGGCCAAATGAATGGCCAAAAACTATTGATACTTGTGGATAATTATGGCAGTATGGATCAGCATCTTCAGAGTCAACATGGTAAATGCAGCAATTTTTACCTTTGGAGACACCGCGAGAGAAACACTTTTGAGATAAAGTTCCTGATGTACTGCAGACAGCAAATCTTGCTACCATGAATCGGAAGATTATGCTTCCAGCTTTATGTGTCATTGCAGTTATTGTTTATGTTTTATTATTGACTGTTTTCTCTGTTAAATGGAAACCATGCAGTAGGCCTTGCCTAATCCCAGATATAATGCTTAAATTATGCAGATATGATTCCAGGATCATGTTTTCAGTTTTAACTCTTCCCAAAATGAACTCCCAATCTCTATGCATTTGTTTCTGTTTGAAACAGACTTCTATTACTTTGGAGCTTGAGAATGTGAGAACACAAATATTTTGTTAATAAAAATGGGAACCCACTCCATACGTATGAAGGTGATTATTGATTACAATGAATCAAAGCTTCCCACCAGCTGCTCCCCCAACCTCTAACCCCATTTCTACTGTGTGTTCTACAGCAGTCAACTGTGCTATAACAGTTTGAGCACTGCTATAGAGTGACTTGATATTTTGAGGAGCCTAGAGTTACGATTATGACGCATTTTCAGGACTAGACTGCAAAATTGAATACATGGTGGTGATACATTGAGGTCCAATTCATTGCCTGAGGTACAGTTGCTCTTTCTAAATAATCACCTCGTCAAGCAAATCTGGCAGTGACGGACTCTACCAGTTCCTGGAGTTCTCACAATGTGCCATGATGCTATTCTATCAATTCTACAATCCCTTCTGTTAGCTCACCTTAAAAGAGAGCCACAGAAAAAGGAGAATGGTAACATTTGGATTGCATCCCTGAGACAGTGGCTAACTGGGTACTTGACTCGACTTAGTCCTCATCTGTCATCATTCTCTTTCAGTTGTGGATAGTATTAACCTGTGAGTATAGCACATTGAAAAGGTTCAGGAAACAATCTGCTTTGTGTCCTATAAGCGTTACCACCTGGTGCAATTTTTTGCTCCCTTATTCCAAGCAGCTTGGACAGTGGTATCATAGAATCCCTGCACTGCAGAAAGTTGCCATTCAGCCCATCGAGTCTGCACAACCCTCCGAAGAGCATCCTATCCAGACCCTTACCCTTTCCTTGCATTTCCCATGGCCAATCCACCTAGCCTGCATGTCCCTGGACACTATGGACAATTTAGCATGGCCAGTCCACTTAACCTGCACATCTTTGGATTGTGGGTGGAAACTGGAGCTCCTGAAGGAAACTTGTGCAGACACAGGGAGAATGTGCAAGCTCCATGCAGACAGTCACCTGAGGGTGGAATTGAACCCAGATCCCTGACACTATGAGGCAGAGCTGCTAACCACTGAGCCACCATGCATTCCATCTTTGAGCTAGGAGGCTGGGTTGGTTGGGGGTTTTGAGCTATAGGGAGAGGCTGAATAGACTGGGGTGACCTTTATCGAGATTTATAAAACCATAAGGGTCATTGGAAAGGGTAAATAGACTAGATCTTTTCACTGGGGTGGGGAAGTCCAAAACTAGAGGGCATAGGTTTAAGGTGAGAAGAGAAAGGTCTAAAAGGGACCTAAGGGGCAACTTTTTCAAGCAGACGGTGGTGTGTGTATGGAATGAGCTACCAGAGGAAGTGGTGGAGATTGGTACAATTACAACATTTAAAAGGCATCTGGATGGGTATATAAATTGGAGGGGTTTAGAGGGATATGGGCCAAATGTTGGAAAATGGGACTAGATTTATTTCGGATATCTGGTTGACATAGATGTGTTGGACCAAAGGGCCTGTTTCCATGCTGTATATCTCAATGACTCTATGACCTTCCCTCTCCAGAGGTGTGCAATAGCATCTCAGAATTGGAGTGGGAATATATATGTGCAGAAAATTAGGCTGATTAAAAAATATTTCCAAGCAGCTTTTCCTGCTTTCAAAATAAATTATATGATAATTTATCTTTCTGTGAAACCTTACTGCGTAAAAATTTGCTGCTATATTTTCCTAGATTGCAGCAGCAACTATTTGAAAAGTAAATCATTGGCTGTGAATGCTTTGGAATGTCCTGGTGTCAAAGGAATGCAAGTTCCTGTGGGTAATATGTGAAGAGTTCTGTGTGTTAAAGTTATATCCTCCAGCATTAATGTACCATATCTCTTAACTAGGGCAAAACTGTATGGCACAGGAAGAGGGCATTTTGGTACTGTTGAGTATGACAGATGTGAGTCATGCTATGTTATGTCTAACGTGGAGTAGGAATTTATATGTGCAGAAAATTAGATAGTAATATCAAACCTAGTCTAAGGCCAGATAACTTTTTTTCATTATTTGAATCCGACAGGTCAAGGTGAAGGCATTTATTCATTGGCTGATATTTTCACTGGATGTTTAAGAATGTCATTGTAAATTGAATGTTCTACTGCCCCAAAGAGGGAAATCCTCCAATGGCTCATCTCCTCCTCAGGTCCTCCAGGATAACAGGGTTAAATGCAGGAATCCTAATTGTGGCCATAATTTCAGCAAAGGGTAGTGTTGTGACGAAGAACGGTTAGTAAATTTACCACGATACTTATGGTGAATTATAGGGTTTATTTGAAAGCATTTACAAAGTACAACTGGAAATTCTCAGTTGATCTCAGTAAAGCTTCCCAGCAGAAATTGCTGATGTGCAAAATAGTGGTTAGCAGGTCTTAATTACATGTTTGGTTGAAAAGATAGTATCTTTTGTCTCTTCAACCTAGCTGGCAGTACAAGATTCAAGACTTGTACTTAGTTTTACATAGTACTTAAAGCATAGATAAGCAAGCTATTTGGATAATTTGAATGATTCTTGTGAGCTTCTACCCACTATTCATCTAAAACAAATGATATTGCTAGTGGTTAACTGTAAGTCAGCATTCAAGGGTGCATTCGCCATGCCAAGACCTCAGACAATCAGTCCATTTGTTAACTGTTCAGCACTTTCCTCTCTTGCAGTATAAATGTTGGTTTTCCACTTGAATTGGTCTTTTTGCAAATTACCCTGATGGCGGACACCAGAAATTAGCAGAGTATTGAGAAATGTCTGTGGGTCATGGATATTGATGTGATGAAAACAAGAAGTAAATCTGGCCTTCCACAGACTGACAGCTTTCTGGTGCTTTTTGTACAAGGGTTAGAAAGTAGTGACTCATCTACTCTAAATGTAAGACATTTCTATTACATGTACAGTCATCTCTTCACAACAATTTGGAGATCATCTACATGATAAGGTCCATGTATTTTTACCAATTGAATGTTTTACTAGAATTATGTCGAATCTACAGTGACACAATGCCTTTTACACATCAGATTGCATTTTGGCATTTATGCTCCACGTGAATTTCCAGCCAATTGCCATTTTTTAAAACAATTTTTTTGTTTTTTTTTCTTCCCTGTGTTAACCAATTTCTCTCTAAATACATAATATGCTATTTTCTGCAAATCTTTATTCTTAAATACAATTCTATCAAGTCACCTCTCAACCTTGTATAGAAAAAAAGAGGAGTTAGTTCAATCTTTCCAGATTAGTATAACTTCCTGACTCATTTCTTTTATTCATTCACAGGATGAAGGCATCTTTGGCTGGGCCAGCATTTATTACCCATCCCTAATTGCTCAGCGGGTAATTAAGAGTCAGCCACATTGCTGTGGGTGTGGAGTCACATGTAGGCCAGACCAGATAAGGATGGCAGTTTCCTTCCCTAAAGGAATTTAGAGAACCAGACAATCGGCAATGTATTCATAGTCATCATTGGGATTCTTTATTCCAGATTTTTATTTAATTCAAATTCCACCATCTGCCATGGCAGGATTTAAACCTGGTTCCTCAGAATCTTACCTGGACCTCTGGATTAAAAGTCTAGCAATAATGCCATTAGGCCACTGCTGCCCATAAATTATGCTAATAAGTTCATCCCAGTGTTTCATATCTTTTTTATAGCATGCTGGTGAAGGTGCACAGAGTACTGTAAAGCTTGCTTTGTGCATGCAGTTTCTACAATTGATTATTTCATGAATTTTTATCTTGAATTTCCTAAACGCATGGCTGCTGTTAGTATATATCATTGCAGCAGCAATTTGATTTTCATTAGTTTCTGAGTCATGCAGTACAGATGGCCCTTTGGTCCATCAGATCTGTACTGACAAAAAAAAAATCACCTATCCACTCTAATTCTACTCTCCACCACTTGGTCCATAGCCATGAATCTTATGACATTTTCAAGTATTCATCCAGGTATGTTTTTTTAAAAGGCTGTGAGGTTTCCTGTCTGTATTACTCTCCCAGGCAATGCATTCCAGATTTCCATTTTCTACAAATACCCTCTAACCCTCCTGCCCCTCACCTTAAAAAATAATTCCTCCTTGTTATTGATCTAAGCAGAACAGCTGGCTCCTATCCACCCTGTCCTTGCCCCTCAAATCTATACACGTCAGTAAAGTCTGTCACTACTTTCTCTGCTCTACAGAAAACAATCTGACAATCTAAGCCTATCCAGCTTCTACTCAAAGCTGTTGACAGTTTATGTAATTGGGAAAAAATTGGCAAATGGAGTATAATAAGGGAAAATATAAAATGTTCATTTTGGAAGGGAGAATGGAAGTATTATTTAAATGGAGAAAAACTGCAACACACAGCACGTCTGGCAGCATCTGTGGGGAGAAAGCAGAGTTAATATTTCGAGTCCAGTGACTCTTTAAATCGCAATATCCCTGTGTTTCTTTGACTTTGAGAAGTAGCATAATGAGCAAAAGTCACATGGGGATAATAAAGGAAAATGAGACAACAGAAATTATTTTTACAGAAGATCTACTTCTATTTTATTTAATTTGTATTACATAGAGAGTGGTTCAAGTGTGGAATGAACTTCCTGAGGAAGTGGTGGATGTGGGTACAATTACAGCATTTAAAACACATTTGGATAAGTACATGAAACGGAAAGGTTTGGAGGAATATGGGCCAGGAGCAGACTGGTGGGACTGGTTTGGTTTAGGATTATGTTCGGCATGGACTGGTTGGACCAAAGGGTCTGTTTCTGTGCTGTATGACTCTGAGTATGTGACAAAACATGTCATTTTTCAGCAATCGACAATTGGCATTGTTCTATTCTGTTCTACATCATGTCTTTACCTAGCTTGTCCATAATGGTATCTATACTGATCACCTCAACCACTATTTGAAGTAGCAAATTCCACATCCTAACCATTCTTTAGGTGAAAACGACTTGAATTCACCACTGACTCAGTGATATTTTGAGTCTGGTGGCTCCCAAAAGTGACAATGTCTGTGTATACTGTCAAATTCCTTCATAATTTTATAAATCTCCATCAGGTGACTTCTGCATCTTGTTTTTTTAATCGAAATGAACCCAAATCTGATGACTACTCTTTTTCTGCATGTAAGATCTACATATAATTTTTCACCTTGAAGACACCATATGCGTTCAATGTCTCTTCCACTTCCTCATTCCCTATGCTCTTTTCTCCTGTTTCCGTCTCCAAGGGACGAACTTTTGTGCTGTAACCAGTCTGTTTCATTTCCTTCAACCACCTAACCATTAATGCTGACAGGGTCTCCAGTTCCAGACTCTGATGTTGCGCGTCACAACCTCAGCATGTCAAATAAAAAGATGCCACTGTCTGGCCTAATTCTCTGGACTGCCTTGTTTTCCCTGCGCAGAGGAGAAGCTCGTGGGACATGCAGTAAGCTGCAGCAGCGCCACTGCCCTCAGCTGTGAAGCTCTGAGATGCTCAATACTGAGTGCTGGGGCGGGGTTAATGGCTGACGACATGTGGTTTCCACTGACAACCATCAGGGCCTCATTCCAATAGGCGGGTTCGTATTCGGGAACTGGGCTGGAGTGAGTGTCAATCAGGCAAAGCTGGCCAATGCCTGGGGAATGCGGACGCTTGACTCTGAGAGTGACAGGCTGCAGACAAGAGGGGGCCACTTTGACTTTTGGACCCTCGGTGGTGATGCGATAAGTATTCAAATATTGGCACCACTTTTCTGCAATGTTTGCGGTCCCGTGAATGCTGTAGTAGTCTTTGCTGCAAGTGTTTTTCCCAGCCGGAGGGAACTGTTCTGAAAGTTGACCTTGGGCGAGCCCCAAGTCTATTATCAACGTTTGTTTTTTTTTCCCCGAGACTGGGTGCAGTTCTTTAGCTAAAGTGCGCGCTGAAAAGTTTCTGCAGCTTTGTTTCGTTTTTGCCTAAGTTGCGGAATGGCGGACGGAGAGGAGCTGCTAAATGCGGCGGAGTTTATAAAAGGTGACGGCCTGTGTAACTGATATTGATTTGAAATAGGTTGCATTGAGGAGCAGATTCTCTTCCGTAATCTGCGTGGTTTCAAGGCATGGCGGTTTTAAATTTTAAATGGTTCCAACTTGGGCAGCAGCCTATCGCGAAGCGCCTGAACCATGGATATGGTTGTTTGTGTGGGTGAAGACGGACGCTTTGCTACTTCATGCAGTTTGTAAATGTGCGGCAACGGTATATTAATCTGGTACAGTCAATTGTGTTTATCTTTTCTGTTGTTACATGTGTTTCAGATCGGCTGTATTTTGCTATTCTTCGACATAAACCCAAAAACTCAGCAAATACGCACTATTTTAGCGTTGATGATGAGCTTGTGTATGAAAAGTGAGTATATTTTCGAGACTTCTTTCCCAATTTTTAATTTCATGTAAGGCCTTTTGAAATGTCATTGCTTTTAAGACTCATATGTGCCCCACTGACTGCGCAGCATCGCCCTAGATATGCCAGAACAACCCTTGATGATTAAGGAGTTGGTTGTATTCAATTTAAACATACTTCCACGATTTGACTAAGTCAATATGTCGAAACTTTGCTTTTAAACGAAACAGTTAATATAAACTTTTTTTATTTCCCACTACACATGTATATTTCTTAAGATCTATCATTGTTACATTAATTCATCAGTGTTGTTTAAAAGCTTCTATTAAACTGGCGAAACCTGCCTAGCAGCCGTTTACGTTTTTAGGGCTGTGCAAGGAAGTATTCAGTCGTAATACCAGTTACAATGGTGTGGGGCAAACTCGATGAACCAGCCCGTATTTACCTTCCATTTAAATTTGCATGTTTCTTCATAACTTTTATTTTCTAGTTTCTATGCAGATTTCGGACCTCTGAACATGGCCATGTTATACAGATACTGCTGCAAATTAAACAAAAAAATAAAGGTAAACTGAAATATTTATTTTTTTCTTTTTAAAAAAAGAGGTCTAAAATGTTTTTAAACAAATGTCAAGAGCGCTATAGAGCTAAGATTTCAATGTAGCCATCTTGCTCAGCGCACAAGTGAGAATAGTTACAGAATGTGTCTGAGTTTTCCAATAGAATTTTTCAAGTTAAATTTGTGAATTGGTCAAGCATTGTTCAGTAATTGTCCAAAAAAATACACTGGAATGACTGTAGGTAAGCCAAGTTTCTCGTATTAACACTGGAGTACAGGAATGTGAACTTGATCAAACCTAATCAACCCATTCAAAGACGTTACCTCACACCTCTGGAGCAGATGGGACTTGAGCCTGGGCCACCTTGCTCACAGGCAGGGTCACCATCACTGCACCATGGGGCTCCTGTTGGGTAGCTTGGCTAAGGATGTAATAAGTGCTGAACTGAAGAGAGTTTAAAAGATGCATTTGAATGATTTCCTGTGGCATTGCATGTGAGATTCACAACCTGATGTTGTCTTCAGATAATCATTTTCGGATGATTAGATTGGGTTTGAGGAGGGAGGAAGGTATCAATTCAATGTTCTGAAAGTCACTTATTTGATTCTTTTGTTTCCACTGAATCTTCAGTGTTAAAGTTTATAATGGGAACTGTTTGCATAAATTTATTTGTCCTGAAATTGAATCTTCCTCCAGTATTGGCACTGAAAAGTCCATAATTTTGAAGGGTGGAAGAGGGTTTGATGATATCCAATAAGTTTTAACACAGCATTTCCTGTTTTAAATGTGACAAAAAAATGTATGTAGTTGCTTAGATCATGAGTTAGTTTGTACTTGTATTATATAGTCTATGCATTGATTATTTTGCAAGGTTAGATTTATATATTTTATTTTAGATCTCAGATTCTCCATGACCATTATTTCTAAACTACATGGAGAAAGAAACGCTATCTATGTCTGCATGTTTGAGAAAATCTTGATCTAATGTAGTCTAGTGATGTGACTGCACTCTGAGTTGAAAAATTGAGATTTAAAAAAAAAATCTGCTTTTAAGTTGAGGGGCTTTAAGGATGTATTGGATTATCAATACCTTTTAGAATTTGTGCAACATTTCCAACTGGGGGGAGAAAGAGAAGCTTCAGATGTAGGTACTTTTTTTTAAAAGGGTTTAAGGTATCTGCTTCCACCACCAACTCAGGCAGTGAATTCCAGACACCCACCACTCTTTACGTTATAAAAAAAATTTCCTCCACTTGCGCTAACCCTTCTGCCACTTAGCTAGTATCTATGATCCTTTTGGTTCTTGAAGTCTCTGCCTAGGGAAA
Organism: Rhincodon typus; assembly: GCF_021869965.1. Lineage (NCBI taxonomy): Eukaryota > Metazoa > Chordata > Chondrichthyes > Orectolobiformes > Rhincodontidae > Rhincodon > Rhincodon typus. Next base: position 51,509,740 of record NC_063334.1, read on the forward strand.
CAGGTTGCTCCTGTCTACTCTACCTGTTCTCATTACTTTGTTTACCTCAATCATGTCACCCCCCCAGCCTTCCCTGTTTCAAGGAAAAGAACCATAACCTTGCCAGTCTCTCCTTGTAGCTACAATTCTCCAGCCTGGCTACGTTCTAGAAAATCATCTCTGCCATCTCTGCAGTCTCTCTCCAGAGCAACTATGTCCTTCATGTACTGTGGTGACCAGAACTGCACTTAATATTCCCGTTGTGGCCTCACTAGTTTCTAATACAGGATCATCATTATGTCCCTATTTTTGAGTTCTATACTTCTGCCAATGAAGGAGAGCATTCTATATGTCTACTTTAAAACCTTGTCTGCTAGTATTGCTACCTTTTAGGGATCTGCGCACTTGCTTGCCAAGATCTCTCACTTGGTCCACTGTTGTCAGTTTATTCCTGTTTACCATGTATTCCCCTTTACTGTTTGACCTCCATAAGTACATTACCTCATACTTATCAGAGTTGAACTCCATCTGCCACTTTTCTCTGTTCTCCACCAACCTGTCTGTGTCATTATGGAGCTTATTGCTATCCTTTACACTATCCACTACATGGCCAATTTTTGTTATCTGCAAATTTCCCAATTGTGCCCCCCATGTTCAAGTCCAAATCATTAATGTATAAAACAAACAGCAGGGGTCCCTACGACGAACCCTATGGAACGCCACTTGAAACAGCTTTCTATTCGCAGGGCCAGACATTGACCATTACCCTTTGCCTCCTGTTACTAAACCAGCAAATCTAACTTTTTTTGAAGCTATGAAAAATCCTCCCAAAAATCAAGGGGTTGACTTTTTGTCGAGTGTGAAATGTGAACTGCCAATGTTGGCATAGGTGAGGTTACTTTGCAATGATAAAAAAGACAATACCACCTGTAATTCAAATTGGATAAACATGTGTTTTATTAAATGACAGTTGTAAAAGAATACCTTGTACTAAATTATAACATTTTAAAAGCCATTGAATTCCTCATCTTTTGACATCCTAAAGTAAACAGTTAATTGAATTCACAGAGTCACTTTGACTCAAGTCTTCATAAGGACCTCACTCTTGACTAGATGTGAGGCTTTAGTTTCGGTACTGTTGCTCCCCAATAATTTACCTTTCTCTCCACTATTAAATTGAATATTGTACATTTTTGATCAATCTGATGACCTATTGTGTATTAATAATAACATCCCAGAATTTGATGACAGTCCCACATTAAAAAACATCAAGCTGTGTGCCATGCATTTTTCCATTCTTCATGAAATTTTTTTGTCAACCATCCACTTATTCTATTGAGTAAGCATGATCCTGGAATAGATTGTTGAAACACTTTCTCCAACTATTGAACTAAGGACATTAGATATCCTGGTGTAGTACATTTTGATGTTACCACCTCATGGGCACCTCTTGATCTCATTGATTGTATAGGATCTTGACATATCCCACATGAATAAGCTGCATTATTGGCAGATGCTCATTTCATATTGGTGACCCACAACTTCACCTTTTTCTTCCTCATCCAACTGTTGTCAAGGTCACTTTTGGCATAATTTTACGTTTGAAAGTTATCCTGGCCTATACTTTTATTCAAAATGCATTACCAACAGAACAGGATTAATGTGCCAGGGAAACTTGGCATTTGTGGAGAGAGAAAAACAAAGTTAATGTTTCAAGTCCAATGGCTGTTCCTCAGAACCCCTGAATCTTTTTTGGCTGTGTCCTCTAGAAATTTTCACTAGACCAATTGTACCCCCCATGTTGCTGTCTAACAGCATTTTTATGCAAGCAGGTATAAATGTCTACTCTTGTGTGAATTTTGTTATATTATTTTGATGGATGAAAGGCTAAGTAGCCAATGAGTGTTTTGAGCACATCACTGTGCATTGACCCTTAATGTTTGCTAAGGGACTCCAAACAAAAGATTGGTCAAGCTTTGGGATGACTTTTTGCTGAAGTTCACATACTTGTTTCCATGTCTGGGAGTCTGCCATAATTGTCAATGAAAATAAATAGGTTTTGTCAGTATACAACTTGTTTCTGTGGTATTGCAGGATGTTCAGGCATATTGAGAAGGTCATAAAAGTTTGGCATTGAGCTTGTTTGTTGGCGTTTTTTATATTCTACCAAGCAGTGAATTCCTGGGAAGCGTACCTTTTTACATTTTAAGAAGTTTTGCTTGATATTGACAAGATGACACCAAAACTGGTGATGTAGTTGACATTGAAGAAGTTACCTCCGAGTACAATGAGACCTTGATCAGATGGGCCAATGGGTCAAGGAGTAGCAGTTGGAGCTTAATTTAGACAAATGTGAGGTGTTGCATTTTGGTAAGGCAAACTGGGACAAAACTTGTGCAATTAATGGTAGGGTCCTGGGGAGTGTTGCTCAACAAAGGGATCCAGGGATGCAAATGCATAGTTCCTCGAAAGTGGAGTCGCAGGTAGGACAAGGTGATGAAGACGGTGTTCGACATATTGCCTTTATTGGTCAGAGCATTGAGTATAGGAGTTGGGATGCCATGCTGTGACTGTACAACACATTGATAAGGCCATTTCTAGAATACAGCATTCAATTCTGGTCTCCCTGCTACAGGAAGGATGTTGTTAAACTTGAAAGGGTTCAGAAAAGATTTACAAGGATGTTGCTGAGATTGAAGTGTTTGATCTGTAGGGAGATGCTGAATAGGCTGGGGCTTTTTTACTGGATCACCAGAGGCTGAGGAATGGCTTTATAAAATCATGGGGACATGGATAGGCTGAAGAGCCAAGGTCTTTTTCCCAGGGTGGGGGAGTCCAAAACAAGGGGGCATAGGCTTAAAGTGAGAGGGGAAAGATGCAGAAGTAACTTGAGCGGCAACTTTTTCATGCAGTGGGTGGTGAGTGTATCAAATGAACTGCCAGAGGAGGTGGCGGAGATGGGTACAATAACAACATTAAAAGGTATCTGGATGGGTACATGAATAGGAAAGGTTTAGAGGGATATGGTCCCAATTCTGGTAAATGGGACTAGATCTTTTTAGGATATCTGGGTGGCGTGCACAAGTTGGACTGAAGGATCTGTTTCTGTACTGTAAACTCTGATTCTAATTTACTGGTAACCTTCGTGTGCTGTACCTGACAGTACATTGCCATTCCACACTCATTGAGGGAATGTGGTAATGATGATCTCATTTCAAACATTGTGAAGACCTTTGATTTCATTTGTAGATTCTCTAAGTTGCCTCAATTATGTGCAATAACCAGTTGTCAGATTTTTCATTTGCTTCTCACTTCATGTAGCAGAAGATGACCATTTCCTATTTTTTTGAGCATGCCCAAGGTTTAAAGTGTTTTTTGCTGAGTTGTAATCATTTTGCTTGGGCGTAATTGTCTCAATCTTCCAATTCTTCACTCTGTAGGCTTGTTCTTTATTTTCTGTGATTGTAAAACTGCAGTTATGCCTTCGTTGCACATTCACATTGTGAAGATACAAATGATGGCTCTGAAGAGACATCCAAGTCAGAAGATTGGGCATAGGTCATAATAAGCATTGCCAATGAGTGTGTGAGATCAAAAATCTGGGATCCCACTGCTACTAAAACAAACCTGTGTAATCAGAAGTCAATATTTTTTAGATTGGATGGATACTTTTACAGGATCAATGTGTGTTTACACATGACTGATCTTGCTGTTGCTAATCTTGTGCTGGAATGTTTCAGTGTGTGTCTATCAACAGTCCAATGCCTCAATGTATTTTCTAAATTTCAAACCTAAAATGCAGTCTACAGAAAGTAGACAAAGACCTTCCAAAAGATTCATAACCGTTTTTTTTTGTTTTCACTTTCTTTTTGTCTTTTGGGAAGTTTATTTTAGTAAGATTCAGTAAAAAGCATTCAGCTTCCGAACTTTGCATGCTATTAAAATGTGGATTCTTTACATTCCTCCTACACTCCTTCACTGGAGCTTTAAGTGCACAAACATGCATTGCAGTTTTCAATACATTACAGTTGCTATAACTCTAAACATATATTTCTGAGCTGAAAAATTATATTGACTCCTACTGTGAGAGCCCTAAATATGCATTTGTTAGCTAAAACTGGTGGTCAACTTATTCTTTGAGTTTAGGCTTAAATATATATTTTGATGCTGATTATAGTTGCATACAAAACCACGCTGGAACATTCAGCTGAAAATTTTCAAGGTCTTCCGTCCCTTAATCTTGAGCTATAGATTCATGTAGGTTTGTGGCAATAAATGTTAGGCTAATTTGTTGATACTTGATTCACAAATACAATACATTACATGGTGTTGGAGGATAAGCATAACAGTAAGAAGGAAAACCTTTTCTATTTGCATTCTGAAGCTAATTGGTTGAAATTTGCAGCCTCTTTTGGGAAGGACAGTGTAAACAAAAATATTAAATACAAGAACTGCAGAAAATCTATAATAAAATAGAATTTGATAGCGTGAAGAATTTGTTTAGTATTGCCTAAAGCAGATATTCGGGCCAAAACCAAGTTGTTTTTTTTTCTTTTTTTTTGCTTCTGAGAATGTTAGAACTGTGTTTTTATGTCTACGCCAATTGTAGAATTACGTAATCAGTACGGGATTGCATAACAACATGCTGAGCAAAAATGATATTTGCATTTACCCACATTGCAAAATATCGTGTTATTAGTAGTAAACCTATGATGATTATCAAGTGCCATGCTTATCTTGAGATGACTGCATAAGTGATTATCAGAGGCAAATGTTGACAATGCAAGCAGCTTAGCAATGAACCTTCTTTATTTTAAGGTTTTTTTTTAAGCACAACAACATTGATAAGTGGAGTGTTGCAGTCCATTAGTACCAATTTAAACAGCGTACAGCTATTGTTCCAAGGTGAGAGTTAACTGGCAATATTTCATGGCGTCAGTAGTGAGATATTGAGATGTTGAAAGGCACATTCTGAAATCAGAACTTCAAGATCTTTCGTGACAAAGATGATGGCCAAAGATTTGCAGTAGGGTGTAAGATTGACCTGGAGGATGAACGTGAATCATGTGAGTTCTAACAACATGCATTTCCAACTCTTGAAATTTTCTGCAATTGAGCATGTGTGATGTCACTGTTCAACTTAGCATGTGCAGATAGATCATGGTGGCTAATTTTGCACTGAGAATACTTACACATGCCTTTTAAAATTAAAAGGCATCAAGTAATTTGTGGAAAGAAACCACCTACAGGCTATATCTTAAGACCAGATGAATTTTCATAATTTGAAATTATGATGCCTAGTATACATTGATTTCTTACCTTTTTAAGCTACTTTACATGGCATAACGTTCAGCCGTTGTCATAAAATATTGCACAAAGCTGCTTTAACCTCGCTTTTGCCATAACTTTGTGATTTCTATTTCTTTCTTCCTTTGTGGGAAATTAATCAATGCCTTCAATGACAAGTTGCATTCTGAACTGAAGAGTGACCACGAGAGGGACGGTGCTGCTGCTACAACACTATTATTTATCTTTTTGCATCCCCCACCCCTTCCCTGGCCTCTTCAATTTCCTTCTTTCTCTACTCTCCTGATGAGTGATTTTAGTCTGACTTTGGGTACTCCAAGCACTGCTGAATGAAAATTGCTGTTGAGGACCATGTGCAGGGGCATGGTTTTTTTTTTTTTTTCTTTCTTCAATAGGTTACTTGTTTGGGGAGGAGGAGGAGAGAATAATGTGACACAGCAGAGATCAAGTCTGAGTTCAATCCTTTTTACGTTGACTACATCTTTCCGTAGTGTTAGTATGACCATTTGGGTTAACTAGACAGTAACCAGATACAGAGAGATCTCTTCCCTCTGTACCCTGATTCCACTTCAACCTTTTGCAATGCCTCCACTACCTTTCTGTTTTGAAAAGCTGCAATCCTCAGATTTATTAACGGAGATCCAGAATTATCATCTTGATGAGCTATCTGAAGTGCACTATATCATCATTCTTTTTTTAATCAAGGGCTGAGTGTGAGATCACCTTGACACCTACCCCAACAAGTTAAGCATTATCACTAAACCATTAGGATGAAACTGACTTGACTTCGATGTATTACCTTTGTGACCTATCAGTCATTGTAGTAAAAGAATCAGAAGCTCTCTGAAATCTTGTGTTCAGAGAGCAATACGACTACAACTCTGGGTAGGCTGTGGTTCCTACAGTCAAATTGAGTTACTATGCCAAACACTTGTATAATGATGTACAGCAGTTGTTGGTAGAAGCTAACTGCCTTTTATGTGCAAGTTTGGAACATTAATGCATAAAAGCTCTGAGTCTGAAAATGGTGCTTGTTTACTGTTGGTGATAAATACTTCTATATGTAGGATTAGATCAATAGTACGTACTCTGAGTTGTTTTGGAATTGGGCATGTTGTTAAATAACAAACATGCATATACAGAAGGTCAGACTGCATTTACAGCTCCTGGGAGTAATTGACTTTAGTTTCCAATTATGGAACATTTAGTACAGTTCAGTTATTGGACAACATAAGGTGACGAATAAACTGCAGCAGATTCCAATGGACTTTAATGTCTATTTTTGACTTGTATACTGGTGCTTAAAGTTTGTAGAACGCTTTCTTGTAAAATTATTGAAAAGAAGCTTGTTGCGTCCTTAAGTGTTAGAATTAATTTAGGCAGACAATGCGCAAACGTAGTCACAAGTGCATTTGTGTAACTGTTTGGATATGTAATATTGCAACGGTTTTGTAGAACAAGAACTTTAAACCTGATGTTATATGTCAGACCGCACATCTAAGGAAGACTGAAACATGCTTACACATTTAGTGATTCAAAGCTAAATGGTACTGTTGAAACATTGATAAAGTATTACCTGAAATCTATTGAAGAAGCTAGAGTTCCTAGATTGTGACATCAAAACTAAAACCAAGCTCATGGTTTACCATGTGGTCATGATTCCTACCTTACAATGTAGGACTCCAGTGTGGACACTGTACAGAAGTCACCTCAAAGCAGGGGTCAAACTAGCTACTATTGCTGTAAAAGATCCTATCTATGAGGTGGGAGGACAGGCATAAGTGACCACAACACAAAATTGTACAAGGAAGGATGAATTGGCAGTCTGAATCAGTGATTTAGAGGATATCTGGTGTCGGTATCTGTGGCCATTGCAAGTATCAAGGCCATGATTGTCCTATCATCAATTTTGTTGGGTCAGTCCCTATCCAAATTTCAGATACCAGACTCCCAAAACAGATGAATTTTTTTCTCTCCGCTCAGTCAGGGCAGATGCTCCACAGCAGGAAGAAGAAGCATCTTGAGGATTTGAACTGAAGGAATATTGGTGTCCACTTGTAGGAGACTGTTGCTGGGGACATATTCTGTAACACTTGTCCAGTTGCACCCTTCCTCCTTGCTATCCAAGGCTTCAGGCCCATCTTCAGGGTAAAGGAACGATTTACCTGCATTTCCCTCAATCTAGTTTACTGTATTTGCTGCTCACAAATGTGGTCTCCTCTACCTTGGGAGACGAAAAACAGGTTGGGCAAACGCTTTGCAGAGCACCTATGTTGTATCCACAAAATTACTCTGAGGTTCCAGTTGCCTGCCACCTGAACACATCACTGTGTTCCTATACCAACATCTCTGTCTCAGGCCTGCTGTAACACTGCAGTGAGGCTTAGTGCAAGCTCAAAGAACAGCCTCTCACTTTCTGTTTGGGATTCCTGTAGCCTTCAGGACTTAATATTAAGGTCAGTAATTTTAGAACCTGAACACTTTTTTTTTTTAAACCCACTCTCACACACCTAGCTTTGTCATAACATGGGCTCTTTCAGCGCAGCTAACCTACCTACGATCCACATTATTAGTTTTTCTTTCTCCTGAGCCTGATATTGTCCACGCTTTTGTCTTCCTAACTGTTGTTTTCTTTCTCTTTGGGCCCCATCTCTGCCTATCCACTCGTTCCTCCCCCTACTCCCATCTTCATATATACCACCTTTTCCTAGCTATCAGTTCTGAAGAAGGGCCTCTTGACTAGAGACATTAACTCTGTTTTCTTTCCACAGGTCGTGTCAGACCTATTGTGTTTTTCCAGCGATTTGTGTTTTTGTTTCAGATTTCCAGCATTTTCGGTTCGTTGTTATATTTTATCATGGATAATCATCTCGCCTCGAAAGATACCCAGCGATTGTTATGTTGTTGAAACCTCTCTTGCCCCAGGTGCAAGCCCAGGCCATTTTGGTAGGATGCCTACTTGCAGGTTATAGAGATCACACAAAATTGAATGTGGAGTGAGAGTTGAATGGTAATTGCCCAGAAGCAAGGGGACCTTGCAGAAAGCCATCGCTTTCTCAGCGGCAGTTAGCAATTAGCAAACACATTTAGCTTGCCAACCAATCAGCATCCTTTTCTCCTGCAGTATAAATTGGTGTGATTGTTTGAAGTATAACATTCTTGTGTTTGTCCTGATGAGTGCTAGACAAAAAGCTTCAGCAACATTTCTCTCCCCAGCAATATTGATTTGGTCTTGTTTTGCAAATCCACAGTATTAAATTATGCAAGTTAGGATGAATTGGCATCCCAGTTTCGACACGAGAGGATGTCTGGTGTCCATATCAGTCATCGTAAATATAGAGTAATTAGATATGGGCTAATTTCAGAATTACCAAGTAGTGATCCTTGCCTTTTTGGGTGTTTTTCTTCCCATTAAAAGTTTTTCCTCTGAACCTCATTCCCAGCATTGATATTCACCTTCAGCATACAGTTCAGCCCAAAAGTGATTTATAGAAGATCAAGACTATAACATTTTATGACTTAGAAGCAGACTTGGCAGTCACATTGGCCTAATTACCTTCTGTCCAATGCAGCATCTGTTGTTGAATTGCTGCACTTCTTAGCAAAGGGCTTGTGCAAAATTGGAGAGGCTAACATCACATAAAACCAGCCTGTGCCTCTTAAGTTGGAGGAATGCATTCTGGCTGGTTAGTTACAAGAGCGTGAGCAAGACCTCATATTGTAGGATGGTCCAATAGGGCAGAGATGAGCTTCAAAATTTTCCAGAGCTGCACTGAAGGCCTTGGCTGAAGAGTTGGAGGGGTGTCATCCATCTACAGGGAGCTAGGAAGCCTTTCATACATAATTCAGCAGTCCGTGAACGGACATATCTGTGGCAGTCAGTGTCAGGAGCTGATTCTGAAGGACCAGAACAAAATAGCACAAAATAAGTTTAATGATCTTAATAATGTTGATGTTTTGGTTGTGAGTTCATGCTCTGAAATGTTAACTGTTTCTCTTCCACAGTTGCTGCCAGACCTGTTTGAGTATTTCCAGCATTTTCAATTTTTATAATGGATAATTTTAACATGGGGACTGCATTGTATACTCTGAAAACAAAGAAAAATGACGCAGAATTAAATTTCTAAATACTGTCTCACAACTGCCATACACCATCATGAAGCAAATGAACAACTGATGAAGTATGAGATAACAAGGTGTAGAGCTGGATGAACAC